>NC_051163.1:139239824-139554897 GCF_013339745.2 Dermacentor silvarum | reverse complement strand
CAAATTCATCTAAGAAATAAATTGGCATATCAAATTTGTATGCTTAGAATGCTCAAATAGATGCTGTTCACAGGTCTGCGATATCTTTTATATAGGTGCAGAGCTACGAATTTGTAAACTTCGTACTTCTATTTTTTTCAAGCTTACCAATTCTTGAAAATTCCAGTTAAATAATGCAGGCTATTAATCGACATTTTGCGTGCGACAGTCACTAAAATTTACCTTTCTCTCTCATTTGCAACAAATTTAAGTAAAATCGGCCCAGTTGTTATCTCAGGAAATCGTTTCTGCGTTTTACATGTATGTATTTGAATAGGTGGCATCGGAGTTCAGCCCGAGCTAAAGCTTCCTCTTAACACCAAGCTTTATTAGATTCGCTTGATTAGATCTGCGTGATCTGTCCCTTTGGATCAGTTGGTCTTATTGAAAATGCGGAAAGGGCCGCCATTACTGCAGCGCTTCGTAAACTGAGGACGCGTTCTCAGCACGCTATCATGCTTTCGGATTTGTCAGAAGTGCTCCAACAATTATCCCGTGCATTGTATGGCAGCAAGTTCGGCCGGCAGGAAGGAAGGAAGGAGGAAGGAAAATAAGAGGCGAAAGGCAGAGAGGTTAACCAGTCATTGATGTTAGCTAAGGAGATCAGCAATAGGTATTTCATTCTAAAGTTGCAGTGGATACCGCCACATGTTGGACTTACAGGCAATGATGCAGCAGATAAAATTAAGAGTGCCAGTGAATCACCCCTTATATAAAGACTGCACAGCACTTTGAATATCACCTCACCATTCAGGAGTGGTTTAAGGAATCCGCCACGCAGAAGCTATACGCTGTTTCATAGAGTAAGAACTAGTTCCGCAAACCCCCTCCCCCCCCCTCCCCCTCCCTGTTGACGCGGAACAGTTCATCTGTGCCTGCCAATGCTTTAATAAAAACAGAAACGCTCTACTTGAGGCTTCGCACAGAAGACAATTTTCTTAAGAGTGTGCGGAACAGGTCATGTTTCCCACAACACATAAGATTCTGAGAGAGGAAGTGTCGCGCCTGTTTCCACCTGTTCAACCCCATTTTTACAGAGGCGGTAGAAGAGAGCAACCGCTGGCTCCACTATCTGCCAACTAAATCAACCCTAACCAACACGATCCCCCCCACCACCATACCTTAGGTTATACTGTATAATGACGTTTCCGACGGAGCCATGGCGAGTACGACATTTTTAGAGACCTTTACCTGCAGTAAATTTTGTTACTTGTGTACATGCACAGGGAGTTCACCGTTAGATCTGCATTTATCTGTGCTGCAAGCTACGCACACTTGTTAAATAAAATGAGCCATGTAAAGGTTGCTCTGTTGACGTATCTTTACTCACATTCAAGAGAATGAGTATTGTACTAAACAGTATTTTATGTATAAGTATTAACCATAAGGGTAAAATTACCCTTGTGTCGCAATCATGGCCAAGGTTTGGCAAATCAGGGGCTAATGGACGTTCTTTTTACCCCGATGTCCCTATTTCTTAGCACCTTGCTGCATCCCAGCGAAGCTCTCATTTCTACCACATATATTGTCATTAAAACAAAATAATGCAAGATGTTTTTTAATGTTCTTTTTCCAGTGTCTGTGAACAGCTGTTTACGAAATTTTGAGAAAAATTATCGATGGGGTTTTTTATTTTTATTTTTGCAATAGTGTTCATTTTCGTCAAAACTTCACATTTGAGGAAAACTGTAACAATGGAACTTTGAGCTACAGCAACAATATTCAGCACAATCGTTAAACAGGTTAAGGTCTCATAGCCCACGAAATTTCAAAAGGCTACATGCATTAGTTTAGTAGATAAAAATTCGTAAATATAGCAAATTTCAAAAAGTGTAGCAAATTAAGACGTTTTTCTAAAACACTTCCGTTTTGCACAGAAGCCTCAAACAACGCTTGCTGACTCTCGTTTACGTATACGTTTTACACAAAAAAAATGCATTCTTTGTAGCCGTAATATTTTGTATTTCACATTGTTGTGAATTTGCGAGAATGCCCGGCGCATGAAAATGGCGCCTGCGACCTGAAGAATTTCGATAGTTTTTTTCTCCTAAAGCATTTGTCAAAGAAGGCAAGCTCACTTTCGTACTACCGAGTGATATGCGCACAAAATATAAAATATTGAATGAAATATAAAATATGATTTTTTTGGACCCGCGTTGATCTCTCGTGGAATCACCCAGCAGCGAGAGTTAATTATCGGCCATCAGTATATATGTAGTTGTCTTACAGTTTTCACTGACTAGTTAGCTACCGATTATTAGCGGAAGTGGTCCGTCGATAAAGAGGCTCCAGAGGAGCTTCGCTGATCACTAATTGCGGGATTTAGTAATCACCATTGCCGTACATACAGAAATGACTTTTGCGTATGCGAAAATAATAAAAATAATAGCAGTGGCGTGTGAGATGTATAATTATAGCAAAGACAGTACATCGGCGATAAATGTGGCCTTGCACGATTATTTTGTGACCTTTGAAACGAACGCAGAATCTTTGCAATGTTACCGAGCTTTCTACATCATCATTATCATCTCCATCATGGTTTCAGAACAATATATTTTGTCTTAGAAGTCGTTTTCTCCAATCGTGCATAATGACACAAAACGTAGTCACAGTAAGCCATGGTTTACAAAAGAATTGCGTAGGCTGACACAGATAAAAGAAAATAGACTATCGAGCGTTCAAAACGAATGCGTGGACATCAAATCTTAATAAACCGAAAACAATGACTGGTGAAGTAAAACGTGAAATCGCAGGTGCTAAATCAGCTATTTTTGAGTAGTTTCCTCTCAGGATACGACAACATCCAAGAGTCTTGGAAAGTTGTCAATAAAAATACAACGAACACTGTATCTACTCCAGCTGTGGTTATAGACAAAGTCACCATTACAGAGCCAGCGGAAAAGACGAATCTCTTAACGCGTACATTAAATGAGTATTTTCACGGCCACTACCCAACACCATACAAGACAAGCCTACTGTGCACGAAGTACCAGTCATGCCGGATATATTTGTTGATGACCATGGGGCTGAAGCGCTGCTCGGAAGATTAGTCGAGTGAAAAGCTATTTGTCCTGATGGTTTACCGAATGTCATCCTGATATATTGTGCAAAGTCGGTATCACCTTATCTTGATTATTCGTGAGAAATCATTAAACCATGTGTTTCCACCTTTTGATTGAAGAAAAGAAGGCTTCCGTCGTGTCCGCGGAACATAATATATGACTATCTTCCAGTACCTCTAACATGAATTTGTTGCAAAATCCTAGTGCATGTTTTATACTCACGTTGATTATGCAGTATATCGAACAACCATTCCCTGCCCAGCTCAAGTTCAACTCAAGGTAATTTGTTCATGATTTGGCTTTTGCATTAGACAATCGCCCATCTGTGGATTGTATTTGTCTTGATATTAAGAAAGCTTTACATGTAGTACCTCATGTTAATTTAATAGAAAAGTCTTCTAGTTACAATGTTGATCCTCTGCTTGTGTCTTGGATTTCCGCGTACCGCGTCATAGTATGTAGTTGTTGATGGAGCACAAACAGATACTGCTATTATTTCATCAGAAATACCACAAGGATCGGTGCTCGGGCCATTATTATTTCTTGTATACATCAATGACATCAGTACTCAGGTCACATCATGTATAAGGATGTTTGCAGATGATTGTATCTTATATTGTCACCCAGCTAGTACAGCTGGAATAGTTGACCAGCAACAGATAGGCAAAAAAAAAAAGAAAACAATGGCTGGACCTTGGAGAGCGCGCGCGCAACCACGAAATTCGTCGTCCTCGCCTCAAGGGGCCAGTGTCACGACGTGCCAACTTATTTCGCGTCATTGCTCCCCTCTCAAAAGCGACCGACCCGGTCGCTTCAAGGGCAGCGGGCGAGCACTGTGGGCAAGAATGCCAACATGAAAAGAAAAAAAAAACATACAGGAATGTACACAATGCTGAAGCGGTTTGTGAGGGTTGCTTATCCCTCGCGTGCGTAGTACGGCTTCATCCGTACTACGTGGACGACTTCAGCACGGGGACGGCGTCGGTTCGAACCAGGGTCAGAGCTTTGAGGCACCACCTCGTAGTTCACATCGCTGAGGCGGCGTACAACTTCGCAGGGGCCGAAATAGCGGCGCAACAATTTCTCCGAGAGCCCATGGTGTCGGATAGGTGTCCACACCCACACGCGGTCGCCTGGTGAGTATTGGACGTTCCGTCGGGTACGGTTGTAACGGCAGGCGTCGTTATTCTGCTGGGTGCGGATGCGATTCCGAGCAAGCTGGCGAGCTTCCTCTGCTTTCTGGACGAACTCTTCAGTGGTCTCATTCCTTGTGGTTCCGTGGTCTACCGGGAGCATGGCGTCTAAAGGGGTTGTAACGCGACGTCCGTAAACGAGCTCGAATAGTGTAAACTCGGTGGTCTGTCTCCTGCACAGTGGTATTGTAAGCAAATGTCACGTATGGCGAAATTTCATCCCATGTTTTGTGTTCCACATAAATGTACATGGATAGCATGTCGGCCAATGTTCTGTTCAGGCGCTCTGTTAAGCGTTTAGTCTGGGGATGATAGGCTGTGGTCCTTCGGTGGTCGGTGTGCGTCAGCGTGACGACTTGTTGCAACAACTCCGCTATAAACGCTGCACCGCGGTCAGTAATGTGCACAGCGGGTGCACCGTGACGAAGCACGATGTTGTGGACGAAGAAGCTGGCGACTTCAGCAGCAGTTCCCCGCGGCACAGCTTTTGTCTCCGCATAGCGAGTTAAATATTCAGTTGCCCCGATTATCCACTTGTTTTGCAAGGAAGACGTGGGGAGTGGACCAAGAAGGTTCATTCCGACTTGCTGGAACGGTGCCGGAGGCGGATCCAAAGGCTGAAGGAGGCCGGCAGGCTTGACGGGTGGGACTTTACGCCTCTGACAGTCACGGCACGTTCGCACATAGCGCTGAACCGACGAAGATAGGTGGGGCCAATAGTATTTCTGTCGTATGCGCGCTAATGTCCTCGCGAAGCCTAAGTGGCCGGCACAGGGATCGTCGTGACACGCCTGTAAAACTTCCTCGCGCAGCGCCGTCGGAACGACGAGAAGGAACGTTTCTTGGCTGTTCTCGAAATTTTTCTTGTACAGGACATCGTTCCGCAGGCAGTACGATGTCAATCCTCGTGAAAGTGGGCGTGGGACAACAACGTCAGCTCCCTTGAGACATCGGATGATTGGAATCAGTTCAGAGTCTGCACGTTGATAGTGAGCCATGCGCACCACGTCTATGACACCAAGAAACGGCAAATCTAGCTCCAAGTCGGAGGATGTCAAGGGAATAGGAGAACGTGACAAGCAGTCAGCGTCGCTATACTTATGGCCCGATCTGTAGAGAACAGTCATGTCGTATTCCTGGAGGCGGAGGCTCCAACGAGCGTGGCGACCTGACGGGTCTCGTAGATTGGCAAGCCAGCAGAGCGAATGATGGTCACTGATTGCTCAAAATGGCCGGCCGTATAAGTAAGGTCGGAGCTTGCTGATGGCCCACACGACGGCTAAACATTCTTTTTCGGTGGTTGAATAATTAGCTTCTGCTTTTGTAAGACTCCGGCTCGCGTACGCAATTACACGTTCTGCGCCGTCTTGCCATTGAACCAGAATGGCCCCGAGTCCTACGTTGCTTGTGTCTGTGTGAATTTCAGTTGCCGTGGTGTCATCAAAATGCGACAGCACTGGAGCCGATTGAAGGCGTTTGCGCAATTCGGTGAAGGCCTGCTCTTGGTCCTCCGTCCATGCAAAGGGCACATCTTGTCGCGTCAGTCTCGTGAGAGGTTCAGCCACGGCCGCTGGATAAAAAACAGGTTTTTTCATCCAGCGGCCGTGGTTCAGCAATCCTTGAGAAGCCTTCAACGAAACGACGGTAGTAAGCGCAGAGGCCCAGGAACCGCTGAACAGCCTTCTTGTTTTAGGGTGAGGAAACTCGGCAACGGCAGCGAGCTTTTCGGGGTCTGGTCGTACTCCTTGGGAGCTGACCACGTGGCCAAAGTAACATTTTTCAGGCTTGATGGTGAGGCTTGCCTTGCGTATTGCGGTAAGGACACTTCGTAGCTGGGTGAGATGTTCATCGAACATGCTGGAAAACACAGCAACGTCGTCTAGGTACACTAGACACGTCTGCCACTTTAGTACCCGACGAGTAACACGAGAACAAGGTGAGAGCAGGAGCCAACGTTTCGACAAGTGGATTTCTTCAAGGCGACATCTGCTCTCCTCGGCACAGTATATATAGGTAGGGTTCTTCTAAAGGGGAGAGAAGGTGAGGCAGGTGGGTGAGGTAACGAGCGAGAGTGTGTTAGCGGCGAGGTGTAGAATTGAAAAGAAATATAATGCACTACTGATAGTCGTTGGAGGAGTTCGAGGCAGGTTGACGTGTCATGGCAGGTTCCTCTTTTCATGGAAGGGGTCTGGACAACGGGGGGGGGGGGGGGGTCACTGCTCTTCGGGAAGTCAGTGAACTATCGTGTCTGACAGGGAGAATAAAAGTAGCGGCAGAAAAATGGTGTTCGGGCGCACAATAAAAAAAGTAAGGCGGGAGGGGGGCGGCGTAGATATATCGATAGAAGAACGAAAGGAGTGAGTGAAAGCAAAAGGAGGTTGCAATATTATTGACAATCGAATAACGAAAAAAGAAAAAAAAGAAAAATTAAGTAACTCAATGAACAATAACTAAGTGCTGTTGCCTATGCTTTTCAATTTCGCATAGCGAATAGATTCTAAAGCTCCCTTTGAAACGTTCATGCCTATTGGTCGAAGTAGGAGGCACCCACAACCAAACGAGAGCGTCAGGCGAAAACTGGGTGTGGGGGCTCCCGTCGTCATGACGAAAATTCTGTAGCGCTTGTTCTTGCGTTATAAGGGAGCGAGCTAGTTGCCGACATTCTTCCGCATACCGGGCGGCTTCTGAAACCGGTGTACCCTCTGATAAGTCGGGACGGTAAGGAAGAATAGTGTCAATGGGAAATGACGGTTCTCGGCCATACAGAAGAAAGAAGGGAGAAAAGCCCGTCGTTGCCTGGGGTGCCGTATTGTAGGCGTACGTGACATAAGGAAGGATGATGTCCCAGTTGGTGTGGTTGGAGGCGACATACATCGAAAGCATGTCGCCAAGAGTTCGGTTAAAGCGTTCTGTCAATCCATTTGTTTGCGGGTGATATGCGGTGGTACAGCGATGAATAATGCGGCACTCAGTGAGAAGTTCTTGAAGGACATCGGCGAGAAAGACGCGGCCGCGGTCGCTCAGTAGTTCGCGGGGAGCGCCGTGACGTAGAACGAAGCGTTGAAGTAGGAAGGAGGCAACGCCACGAGCCGTCGCGGCTGGTAGAGCGGTCGTTTCGGCATACCTCGCGAGGTGGTCTATAGCTACAATGACCCAGCGATTGCCAGCAGCTGTGTATGGAAGAGGCCCGTATAGGTCTATTCCAACCCGGTCAAAGGGTCGTGACGGGCGCGGCAAAGGTTGCATTGGTCCAGAAGAGCGGCAAGGATCAGTCTTGCGGCGTTGACATTCTGTGCAATAGCGAATGTACTTTTGCACAAATGTGTACATACCGCGCCAATAAAACCTATGACGTAGTCTGGTGTAGGTCTTGAAGAGACCAGCGTGTGCACACTGAGGGTCGGCGTGGAAAGCGGCGCATACATCGGTGCGGAGCTGCCGGGGTATTACAAGCAGCCACTTGCGGCCGTCGGAACTGTAGTTACGGCGATAGACGATGCCGTCGCGGATGGAGAAGTGCGAAGCTTGCCGGCGTAGTGCTCGGGATGGTGGGCGTTCAGGTGAATCAGAGATGTAATCTATCAAAGATGAAATCCAGGAGTCCTTGCGCTGCTCCAAAGCCATGTCGGCAGAAGCGAATGGGGGAAGTGGGTCGTCTAGGACGGAGACACTGACAATGTCGGTGTGGACAGGCGAGCGCGAAAGAGCATTGGCATCGGCGTGCTTCTTGCCTGAGCGGTAGACAACCCGGATGTCGTACTCTTGGAGCCTCAGCGCCCACCGGGCTAGACGGCCGCAGGGATCCTTGAGGGACGACAACCAGCAAAGTGCGTGGTGATCGGTGACAACATCGATGGACCGGCCGTACAGGTATGGACAAAATTTTGTAATGGCCCAGATGATCGCTAGACATTCTTTCTCCGTGACTGCATAATTTGCTTCGGCTTTCGTAAGAGTGCGGCTCGCGTAAGCAACGACATATTCTTGGTAGCCGGGCTTTCGCTGCGCCAGCACAGCGCCAAGACCAACGCCGCTAGCATCCGTATGGAGTTCCGTGGGAGCAGTTGGATCAAAATGGCGCAGTATCGGTGGTGTTGTAAACAGGCGACGTAGCGTCGCGAAGGCCTCGTCGCAAGCCGGGGACCACACGGAAAGATTGGTATTTCCCTTAAGTAGCTCTGTCAGCGGTGCCATAATCGAAGCGAAATTTCGAATGAAGCGGCGAAAGTACGAGCAGAGGCCAATGAAACTACGCAAGTCTTCTAGAGACGTTGGCCTTGGGAATTCTTTACCAGCACGGAGCATTGCGGCATCGGGGAGAACACCGTCCTTCGACACGACATGTCCGAGAATTGTCAGCTTCCGTGCCCCAAAGTGACATTTTTTCAGGTTGAGTTGGAGGCCAGCGTCACTGAGACAGCGTAAAACCTGCTCCGAGCGATCAAGGTGAGTAGGAAAATCTGGTGCAAACACTACTACATCGTCCAAATAACACAAGCACGTGTTCAATTTGAGGCCTGGAAGAATAGTATCCATCATCCGCTCAAAAGTCGCGGGCGCGTTGCAAAGGCCGAATGGCATCACACGAAATTCGTATAAGCCATCTGGTGTGATGAAAGCTGTTCTAGGCTTATCGTCTGCAGCCATAGGCACCTGCCAATAACCAGAGCGTAGATCGAGAGAGGAAAAGAACTCTGCAGCTTGTAAGCAGTCTAAGGCGTCATTGATCCGTGGCAATGGATAAACATCCTTTTGGATTATTTTGTTTAGGCAACGGTAGTCCACGCAAAAGCGGATCGAGCCATCCTTCTTTTTAACTAAAACAACTGGCGATGCCCATGCACTGTCGGATGGTTCAATGACGCCACGCTTGAGCATTTCACCTACTTGCTCATCAATGACGCGTCGTTCTGTCGAAGATACGCGGTATGGTCGCTGCCGTAGCGGTGAGTGAGCACCGGTGTCAATCCGGTGGCATACAGTCGTCGTTCGACCCAGAGAAGGGCTATGGCTGTCAAAAGCAGGGCGAAATTTATCGAGGAGACGGAGGAGGTCATGGCGCTGCTTGGGGTTTAAGGCGTTGTCGATGACGTGACTGAAAACGTCTTCAGGCGATGTGGCAGGTAAGGGACAACCGGAGAGGGTGTTGACCTCGGACGATCCATTAAGAAGTTCCAACGCGGTAATGGTGTCGTAAGGCTCCACAGTGCTGAGAGATTCACCGCGAAGCAACGTAATCGGGAATGGGAAGTGGTTGTAGACAGGAAGGTGAGTCGCGCCTGCTTGAAGGCCAAGCAGCGCGGTTGGGAGTTGTGAGATGTGGCGACGAACGAAAGCAGTGGAAGGTGTAAAGAGTACGGTAGAGTCGGAGGCAATGGAACAGGATACAGGTGCCAGAACGGATGCGTGCGGAGGTATCTGGATGTCGTCAGTGAGGGATAACTTGGTGCAGGAAAGCGTAACGTCGTCAGGTATGGCATTGCCAAGCGAAGAGAAAGCGACTTCTGTACGGGAGCAATCAATAACAGCTTGCTGACGAGAGAGAAAATCCCAACCTGAAATAATATCGTGGGAACAGTGGGGAAGAACGACGAACTCGACGATGTAGAGCACTCCTTGAATTTCAAGTCTGGTGGTGCACGCAGCCACCGGCTGGACGTGCTGTGCTGTGGCCGTGCGGAGTAATGGACCGAAGAAAGGCGTCGTAACTTTTCGTATTGAGCGGCATAGTTTTTCGGCAATCACAGATATGGCGGCACCTGTGTCAATGAGGGCAAGCACAGAGACACCTTCAACAGCGACATCAATAACGTTGGGCGGCGAAAGAAGAGGGCTTGAGCGTTGCGACGATGACGCAGTTCTTGCCTCGGGAACTGCGCCACTGAGTTTTTCGTGTCAGCGGTAGAGGGACGTCGACGCATCGGGGAGAGCGAGCGACGACGAGGAGAAGGAGAACGACGGTCAGAAACTGGGCGAAGGCTAGGGCGGGGAAGAGGTAAATCGCGGTCTGGAGCGTAAGACAACGGATGGTCGTACGCTGCTGTGCGTGGGTCGTCACGTGGATGAAGTGGACGGCGGCGGCACAGGCGTGCAACGTGTCCGGGAATACCACACGAATAGCAGATGGGCCGATTGTCCGCTGTGCGCCAGGGATTAATTGCTCGATGGACTGGAGGTCGTGGTGGCGGGGAAGTAAAAACAGGGCTAGGCTTCGGAGGCGGAGCCCGGAACGTCGGTGGGCGTGGTCGTGCGACGGCGTCGGCGTAAGTCAGGGGGGCGGTGAGTTAAGGCGCCCGCTCCAGAGGAAGGACCTCGGACACTTGTTCTTCTATGACGTGTCGTAGGGTCCGACTAAGGGACTAACTGGACTCCGGCGGATGGAGATAAGGGAGAGGTGGCGAGCAACTTCTTCCCGGACGAAAGCTTTGATCTGCGAGAGGAGGTTGGATTCGTGAAGAGGAGAGGTCAAGCCGGAAAACGATTCCTGATGGGGAATAGGACGGCGGGTGAGGAGGCGTTGACGGCGGAGCTCGTCATAGCTTTGGCAGAGTTCAATAACTTGGCCAACAGTCGAGGGGCTCTTTGAAATCAGCATCTGAAACGCATCCTCGTCGATGCCCTTCAGGATATGCTTGATTTTATTGCCCTCAGTCATGGATACATCGACGCGTTTGCAGAGAGCGATGACACCTTCGATGTAGCTCGTAAAGGTCTCACAAGGCAGCTGAGAGCGCGACTGCAGACGCTGTTCGGCACGAAGCTTTCGAACAGCAGGGCGGCCGAAGACCTCGCTGAACTTTGTCTTGAACACAGTCCAGCTTGGGACTTCGCTTTCGTGGTTGCGAAACCACAAGTGGGCTATTCCGGTAAGGTAAAAAGGGACGGTGGTCAATTTCGTGGTGTCATCGCATTTGTTGTTAAGACTGACACGTTCGTATGATGATAGCCAGTCATCAACGTCGTGGTCATCAGCACCGCTAAAGATGGGAGGGTCCCGCTGACGGAGTGTGCCGGGGCATACGGAGGACTGGGGAGCAGGTGGTGGTACGCTCGTGGCGCTTGCGGAGGTCATGATGGCAGGGAGGATCCGGCTGCGCAATTCCAGGATTACAGGAGACCCAGCAAACCTCCACCAATTATGACAAGGAAGTCTAGCACGGCTGTGGACGGCACGAAGGACGCCGACAGGAAGACACAACAGCGTAGGTTTCGCCAGGCGCACCAGGAACAGCGTCGAGCACGAGCACCACTACAGTAGCGCTGGCGATTCGGCTGCGGAGCTCTACACGACGCACTTCTTCCTTACAGCACTAACATGTCTTTAAGGTTTCTGTTGCGGCGATGGGTAACCCTTGGTACATCCGGGAACGCTTTTCTCAGACGCTCGTTACTTGATAATATTGGGTGGTATTTTCGTAGGATGTTTATGTTTGGGAGGGCGTTAGAATATTTTGTTATAAAGGCTGGTGGTCTATAAGATTCTGGTATACGTTGTTTCTGAGCTAATGCCGACTGCCTCTCTAATCTTGACGCGACGTCATAAACCTGGTCGAGAGGAATTTGTGGATGGTTTCGTTTCGCTAGCGTTACTTTAAGGTCATTTAGGTGGTGGATATAATCTTTGTCGTCGCTACAAATTCTTCTTATTCGTTTCGCTTGCCCGACAAAAATTCATCGCTTGCAATGTCGCGGGTGATGACTGGTGTAGTCTAAATACTGCTGGCTATCCGTAGGCTTCCGGTAAAGTGTTTTTCTCAGTTTTCCATTTTATATGTAAACCGTCGTGTCGAGGAAGTTGATCTGTCTAGGAGAGTGGTGGGCAGTAAACTTAACACTCTGGTGAAAGCGGTTGAAATGGCTAATTATGTCGGCTAGCGCGTTTGTGCCGTGTTCCCATATTATGAATATGTGGTCAGTGTAAGGCAAGTAGGTATGGGGTTTTAAAGGGTATGATTTTATCAGGTTTGCTTCAAGCTGTCCCATGAAAATGTTGGCATACGTGGGAGCGAACGGTGTTCCCATGCATGCGCCGAAAGATTGTAGGTAGTGAATAGAATCGAATTCGAAATAGTTGAGCGTAAGAACTAACTCTAGAAGTGACAGGTAAACTTCGGGAGCGTGCGCTTGAGGATTGATTGCGAGGGACTTCAACACGGCTTCAATTCCTTCCCGCATGGGTATGTTAGTATAAAGAGCGGAAACATCTAAAGTTACTAGAATAGCATGGTCGGAGAGAACTTGATTAGCGTAAATCGAGTCGATAATTCGAAGGAAGTGGGGCGTATCTTGAACAAATGATGGTAGGGTGGTTGGGATGTTTGACAGATGGTGATTTAAGAATTTAGATAGTGACTCGGTGGGTGTGTTGTTATTTGATACTATAGGCCTGCCTGGTATTTGTGCTGTAAATATGTCTTCTGCGGGAACCTTATGTATTTTAGGAAGGAGATAAAAGCGGCCGGCTTCTTTGTTAATGGGAATCATGAAGCGATATTCAGACTGGGTGAATAGTTCCTGGGACAGCAGCTGCGCTATTGTACTTTGAACAAGGTTTCTGTAAACCGAAGTCGGGTTAGAGTGGAGTTTTGTGTAATGGTCGTGGTTGCTCAGTTGTTTGAAGGCTTCATTTTTGTACTTTTATATTGGCCAGATTACGATACTGCCGCCTTTGTCTACTGGTTTTATTACAATATCCTTTCTTTCCGCGACTTCTTTAAGAATTTTGTGTTCAGCGGTGGACAAATGTTTGCGCTTGCGGCAATGCCTCGTTGACTCTATAATTTCTTTTCAGATTAGTTTTATGTATAGATCAAGGTCTGGTCAATGTTCGGCTTCCGGTGTCCACGTGCTAGGGATTCTCGGAGAGTCTTTATCATGTTTTCCTACGTCGGGCCTATCGAAAAAGAATTCCTTGATGCGCATGCGTCTTGAAAACTCGGTTATATCTCTGTGGAGTTCATACTCATTCACTGCGTGGTTCGTGGGACAAAATGTTAGACCACGTTTGAGGAGATTAACTTCATCGGGATTTAAGCTCTGTGATATGTCTACTACGTTGCTGCAGTGCTGTGGATGCTCGCTCGGAGCACTATCGGTGGAACTATGTGATGTAGGGGTCATAGTATTCTTAGGTGAATCTGCGGCTCCAATACTTTTATGTTGGTATTTATATAGTAGGTTTTCCTCCCTAGTTTTGAAGAATTGTTCAAGCTCTTTTTTTTCTGGTTCAGATAAATTTATGCCGTCGAGCTGATTAGTAATTATCGAAAGTTGTTCCCGGCAGTGTTCTTCGAAAATATCAATTAAAGAGAGCAACGCATTTTCCAGGACAGCATTGCGCTTCAATGTTAGCCTAAAGGGTAAAGAGTCAAGGGCACATCTAACCTTAATTCTAAGGCCTTTTTCGATTTTCCTGTGTTTTATGCAGCTAGTGTAGGTTTTTAGGTGAAATCTGTAATTTGTCTGTTAGGCGGCGAGTTTGCGCGACTGGAGAAAAGAGAGATTTGTTGTGTGTGCTATCCGTAGTGCATGATAGTCATTTCTGTTTGGCTCGGGCAGACCTCCGGGGTGAGGCATCTTTAGGTGGTGTCTTTTTATTCTTTGTTGGTTTTTCGAGGCCTGCACCGATGTCTGTCTGTGTATCTGTCTGCTTATTAGTGTATGTAGCTGTTTGCGTGAAGGCTTCGCGGGTGGTTGTGGGCTTCCGTATGAGCGCGTGTTGTTCAGGTGGTGTTGGTGCCGTGTCCACCGTTTGTGTAGATGCTTCTTGGGTTCTAGCTTCGGTGGAGCGTGCGTACGAGCTGGTGTTGACGGTTCAAGCGTGTCGGTTCGGCTGCGTCGGTTAAATGAGTTCCTGAGCCTGTACTTGATGTTGTTAGCAATACTTTGACGCCATAAAAATTGGGGCGCAGTCCGTCCCAGGCGAGAAGAATGTCTGGGTCCTGGTGTATTTCAGCGTGGTGGATGACATCGACGTTTTCGTGTTGGTGTCCAACGTCCAGCAGAAAATCATTGAGCTTGAGATTAATCATTGAAAAGGCCCGCTGTTGAAGGGCCTTTTCCATGGTAGTGGCTTCGTCGTGGAACTCTGCAAGTGTCGTCGGCGGATTTTGAATGAGGCCAGCAAAGATTTCCTCTTTAACGCCGCGCATTAGGTGGCGCACCTTCTTTGCTCCAGTCATAGAGCGGTCCGCACGTCGGAAGAGCCAACGTGCGGACCTCTTTATGACTGGAGCAAAGAACCACACACAGCTCACACCTATAACACACCCCAGCACACGGCAATGGGAGGCAGCGCTGTCCAGCTCTGACTCGACGGACCAGCTCAACCTGGTCAATCGAGCGAGAAGGGCAGCTAAGGCCGTTGGACTCCTGGACTGAGGGGACCACCCACTGCAGAGCGGAGGAGCACGCGACCTACGCTCGCGTGCTCTTTGGATTAAAGTTTATTCTCTCTCTCTCTCTCGGAAGAACCAATTCTTGTCTTCTTCGTACGCCGTCACTCGCTCATTCGGGCCTTGAATTCTCGCCTCCATTGCTAACTCCGCCCTCTCCTTCCTGTCCGGCCTGGCGAAGACATTGAGGAACTGCTGACGAAATTCTTCCCATGACGTTAGTGTCGCCTCGTGGTTCTCAAACCATGTTTTGGCGGAATCTTCAAGAGCGAAGTATACGTAGCGTAGCTTACGCTCGTGGGTCCAGTTGTTGATGTTGGATACCCGGTCAAAATCGTCAAGCAAGTCGTCGGCGTCTTCTGAAGCACTCCCGTGGAACGGATTCGGCGTCCGGGTCTGATTGACGACCACGTGCGATGTTGCAGTAGCGGCAGGAGGTAGTTGGTTCGTCATTCTACTTCGTTCGGGTAGCAGACCGTGTTGTGGCTGGGGTCCCTGGAGACGTCGGCTGGTACGTACGTGCACAGGGGTAAGTTTGGCCGAACTACTCGCCGGGCTTAGGTCTGGGGTACGCTCCGGAGATCTTAACATCGACCGTACCCAGCACTTCCACCAGAAATGTCACCCAGCTAGTACAGCTAGAATAGTTGACCAGCAACAGATAGGCAAAAAAAGAAAAAAAAACTACGTCAGCCTTTAGCAATGGCTGGACCTCGGAGAGCACGCGCGCCACCACGAACTTTGTCGTTCTCGCCTCAAGGGGCCAGTGTCGCCATGTGCCAACTTATTTCGCGTCAATCTAGAAAAATATGCAGTAATGATGGCTGCCGTATTCTTCAAAAAAATCTGGAAGTCATTTATTCATGGTGTATAAATGGTGTATAAAGCGTATAAAGTTTTCCAGAAAAATTAATACAAACTAATTCATGCTGTACAGTGCCTAATACAGTATTACACACAGCTATATGAATATATGTTTGTGTGCTAAGACTGTTGCCTTTCCTTCCTAGCTGCCCTCCCCGGATGCGTCTCTGACTCACAGAATTAAGCCTGCTCTCCGAACCATGCACATCGTAACACTAGGTATTTGTACTCAGCAGCTGTTTGTAATACTGTATTAGGCACTGTACAGCATGAAGGCACAGAGCATGGGGGCAAGCGTCCCTACAAAGCATTCAGAGAGACTACCACAGCGCACTCACAGTTTGGCTGTTGTTGCGTCGCTCGCCAAACTGCGCAACAACAAGCGAGCTCACGCAGATTGTCTGCTGGATGACGGAAGCCGTGTCGTTTACCACTACGCTATACACCCACGCTTGCAGAGCTCCGCTGTTTTATCAGATATATTTTTTTCTTAACTGTATGTCGGCCACCGCGTGCTTCCACGCTCGAGCGCGTGCACAACCACGTGCAAGGTTCGCTCCCGCGGGTACGTCGTGACACTCGGTCCAGTTTATGTATATATATATATATATATATATATATATATATATATATAGTAGTAACTGGATTTTTCAATGGGCCAAGCGTATTTAGGAAAATCAGAAGCACAACTTCGCGGTTATCTTAGGTTTATTATTTTCCCAACAGTTTCGGTCGGTGGACCGACCTTTATCAAGGGATCCCTTGATAAAGGTCGGTCCACCGACCGAAACTGTTGGGAAAATAATAAACCTAAGATAACCGCGAAGTTGTGCTTCTGATTTTCCTATATATATATATATATATATATATATATATATATATATATACATAGAAAATGATTAATGAAGGACAGGGAGGTTAACCAGGACTGAGCCCGGTTGGCTACCCTACACTGGGGAAGGGAAAATGGGAGAGAAAGATTAACAGAAGAATATAAATTACGCTGTGGATATCGCCGACGTAGCAACAGATCTCTGCTCTATCACTGACGATCACTGAGTCCGGATCGCAGACGGTCACTCAATCCGGTAGTTATCAAAAATCGCACTAGCGCTTTTGTGGCATTTTGTAGCTGTGATATTCGAGGCCATGGTCCCAAGATCTTGTTCAAAGTGAATGGTTTTTTATCCAGCTGATTTAGAGCTGTACACAGGTCATGTCTTTCGTTTTCAAATGATGGGCAGTAGCACAGTAGGTGTTCTATGGTCTCCTCGAGAGAGAGAGAGAGAGAGAGTAAACTTTAATGGGGAAAGGCAAAAAAAGAGGGAAAATGTGGGTGGAGCCCCTAGTCCAGGGCCGCACTGGCTTGAGCGGCTCGCTGGGCTTGGTCCAGGAGAGCCAGCTGACTGTTCTGTTCCTCGTCCGCAAGCCATGCCTCCCACTGCCTTAGAAAGTGTTGTTTAGTAAATTTGTGTGTGTTCGCTTGTGGAGGTCTTCTCGTGCATATGAGTGTGATGTGTGGCAATGTAGGCTTTTCGCCACACCACGGACATTTGTCTGCGTACGCTTCGCCATGTATTTGTCTTAGCTTGTGTAGATTAGGATAAGTGTTCGTTTGCAGTCGGCGCCAGTCCGTCGCTTGCCGTCTGGTCAATTTTGGATGGGGCCTGCCGAACTCCCGTCTTTCCTCTCTTTGTTGTTCCAAGATATCTCTCGCAGTCGTTGGAAAGTCCCTACGTGGCTGGTCCGCCGCTCGGATATTTAGTACTCGAGCTAATCGGTCCACCCTCGTATTTCCCTCCATGCCTTCGTGTGCCAGGCACCACGTGAGGCTGTGAAAATTACATAGCTTATTGCCTATGATCCTAATCACCGCCCGGGGTACCGCCCCTGACAGGAAGAGGTGACACGCCGCCTGTGAGTCGGTGATGACAGCCGCGGATGTCCCTCTGCATTCGGCGTCCTTCAAAGCTAAAGCTACCGCGGCCGCCTCAGCCGTTGCATGCATGCGGTTTTCACTGAGGGCTCTACTATCCGTTCCTGACACGTGGCGACTGCGATGTTTATGCCACATCCAGAGTAACTTGCGTCCGTGCAGTAGACGCCCGGCTTGCCTTCGAAACTCTTTCGCAATGCTCGCACCCGAGCCTCTCGTCTTCCCCCGTGGTACTTCGGGCTCATATATTTTGGGATTGGTGCTACGCATATACGTGCCCGAATTTCCCTATCGAGAAGTGATGTTTCGTCTGCGCTATAAAACGGACGAGGTGCATACCCCAGTCTGTTTAGAACAGTTCTCCCTTGTTTGGTTTTGCCTAACCTCTCTCTCTGAGACAAGAAAACGGCCGCTGCGTGTTCTTCGAAGGTGTTGTACACCCCTAGCTTCTCCATTCGTTCCGTGCTGGTGCTCTGAGGGAGCCCAAGGGCAGCCTTATATGCTCGTCGTATTATAATGTCCAACTGTTTAATCTCTTGTGCGGTGGTGTTTAAGTACGGGATGCTATACGTGACTCGACTGATGACAAAAGCGTGCACTAGTCTAATTGTCTCGTTCTCCGAAAAGCCTTCTCTACTGCGCGTGACCCTGCGGATCATTTCGCCACATTCATCACCGTGCCCTTTAGCAAACGTATCGCATGCTCCGCGTTGGCTTTCGGTTGAATCCATATCCCCAGAATATTTAGGGTTTGCACTTCGCGGACTTCCTGTCCGTTCAGAGTGAGTTCTATACTCGGCCGGTTTGCCCGCCTGGAATATCTTGCACGCACCCGAACGAACTTTTCGGGGGCGCATGCCATTCCCGCCTCCCGTGCGAAAAGCTCTACCTGGTCGATTGCCCACTGCAAGAGGTCCTGTTTTTCACCGTAGGATCCTCGAGGCACCCATATGGTGATATCATCCGCGTATATGGCACTTCCTAATCTCGCTTCCCTTTCCAACTCTGTTGCTAACCTCCTTATGGCCACATTAAAGAGGAGCGGAGAAAGTGGGGAGGGGGTGCCCCGGTTGGGCAGCGTGAAAGGTTCCGACCTTGTGGATTCTATTCCTATGGTCGCCCTACGATCACACAGGAAGCTCCTTGCGTATTGATATATTCGCTCTCCACAGCCCACTGACTCCAGGCCCTGCAGAATGGCCTCGTGAGATATTGTATCGAAGGCTTTCCGCAAGTCTAAGGCCAGCACTACGTTGTCATCTGCCCCAATATGTGGGTGTAGTACCTCCTGCTGTAAAGCTAGGAAAACATCCTGCGCAGATATGTTGGGACGGAAACCAAACATGTTCGCGGGAAAAAGGTCGTTTGTCTCCATGTGGTCCGTGAGTCGAGTTTGTACTACTTTTTCGAAGAGCTTTCCTGCACAGGAGGTCAGGGATATAGGCCTGATATTTTGTATATCTCGAGGCTTGCCCGGTTTCGGAATCAAGATAATGTTGGCCGATTTCCATTCATTGGAGCTTTCTCCTCCTTCTATCCATACCTGTTCATTAAAGTATTTGGTGAGCTCCTCTAAACTCTCGTGACTGAGGTTCCGGATCATGGCATTTGTGATCTGATCCGGTCCCGGTGCCGTGTTCGTTTGAAAGGATTGAGCCGCCGCATACACCTCAGCCACGGTAATCGGAGCGTCCATATCCGGCTGGGGCGGTCCCTCGTACCGCTCTTTGCGACGCGTTATGTCACCCGCAGTTGGTCCCACATAAAAATGCTTGAGCTTTTGTATCAAGTCCTTTGGGTCGCCTGGGTACTCGTTTTCTATTAGTTTTAGCGTTTTCTGTGTAGCCGTTTTAGTTTCCCCCGGGTTCATCATGCTGCGCAGGACATACCACGTTTTCTTCGTCCCCAGTGTTCCCCTGAGCGAGTTGCAAAATTGGCGCCAATTCCCCTCATATAGTTCCTGCGCATACGAATTCGCGTGCTCGGCCAGTTGAGCGATCCTTATCTTAAGCTTGCGGTTCATCTTTTGCCTCTTCCATCTTCTGGTCAACCCTCGACGGGCTTCCCATAAGTGCATTAGGTGCTTGTCCACCACGGGGTAATTTTCGGTTTTGACCACTGTCTTTGTCACTCGTTTTAATGTGTCCCTTAGCTGAGCTGCCCACTCCGCAATGTCCGTGATCGATCCTGTCGGGACCTGCTGCTTGCGGTATTTTGTCCAGTCTGTCAACCTAGCTTCGGTCACTCTCCGTCTTATTCTCACAGAGTTTACGGATATGCTTAGTATGAAATGATCGCTTCCAAGGTTATCCCCCAGGTTTGTCCATACCGCTTCCTCCTCCCTATTCGTAAAGGCTAAGTCGGGTGATGTGTCTCTGGATGCACTGTTTCCCGTTCTAGTGGGCATGTCGACCTGGTTTAGAAGTGCGAGATCGTATTTTTCCATGAGATCTAGCAATGTCCGCCCCTTTGCAGAGTTAACCCTATAACCCCATTCTACGTGTTGCGCATTAAAGTCCCCTAAAATAATAATCTTATCCTTGCCCTTGCCTTGTTCATCGTTTCCGCCACTATGCTCCCGAAATCCGCGTGTCGCTCCTTGGGAGGGCTGTAAGTATTTAAGATTACCGTCTTAGGCTTACCCCGTTTGTGCGGCCATACTGTAATTCTCTGATGCTGTACTGGTTCCCCCTGACTGTACTCTACACTCAGTGCCACGTCCTTTTTAGCGTACGTGGCTATCTGAGGGTAGTCAGGATGCTCATATAAATCATAGCCCTTAAGGCGCCGGCGAAATTTTCCTATCTCCTGTAGGCAAATAATGTCCGGAGGCACTGGCGCCGACTCAATATATTGTGTGAAGTTGGCGTGCTTTCTGCCCAACGTGTTGCAGTTCCACTGACATATCTCAATGCGTTCTTCGGATTTGGTCTTTGGGTGACTAGCCATCATTGGTACAATCGCTGTCCGAAACCTCTAAGTTCTTGGGTCCTCTCGTGGGGGCCCCCGGACTGTGGCTAGTTCTCTTACGACTTCCTCCTCCTGCTCCCGTCGCGAGGCACTCCTCCATGTGTCGTTTGAACTTGTGAAACTCTGCGAACAGCAATTGCATATTCTGTGCCAATTGCTCTGTTGTCACTGGTTGCGCATTGCTTGATCTGTTGTTAGGTTGTATCTGTGTTAGCTGTGTGTTCTTTGTCACCGTCCTCTTTAGAGCTTCAAGCTCAGCCCTCAACTCAGATAAACTACTCTTTAAAAGGAGATTCTCTTCTACTATCTTACGGTATTCGGGGTGCTGCGTAATAGGTGTTCTTGGTGTTTAGGTCTGGCAGTGGGAGACACGACTTGCGCCCAGCTTTCCTGACTCTGTTGCGGTTGGCTCTTTGCCAGTGGGGCCCCAGAGGATGTGGCCTGATTCTGCCCCTTCTGCTCACGTCTTTGTTGCTTCTGCTGTGGACGCGGTGTCCGAGGTCTGGACAATGATCTCTGTTGATCCCGCTGGTCCACCGAGGCTTGCTCCCTCGATGGCGACCGGGTTAGAGAATGTCCGCGATGCCCGCTTTCCTGGAAATTCGGGAAACTCTTGAGTTCCTCTTCCTCGTCCTCTGTGGCGAACCAATGCGGGGGCCGCCTCTGGTGGCCACCTTTCGATGGACGTCTTCGAAGCTGTCTGAGAGGTTTGAGGCGTTTGGGGCACGCCCTATCTCCCGTCGGATGCTCTCCACCGCAAATGGCACATTTGGGAGAACAGTCATGTCCGTCGGCTGGTTCCCGCGCTCCGCACACGCGGCAAACGGGAAGGTCGGGTTGTGGGCACACGTCTGTGCGATGTCCCACGCCACAGCAGCTCCTGCAAAACTGCACCGCATTTCTGTATAGCCGGCATGTCTTTTCGCCACCGTAATAATAAACACATCTTGGCACGACGTCTCCGAAGAAGGTGATCAGGGCACTCTGCGAGTCTCCCAACATTCGAGCGTCCACGATTTCCACCTGCTTGGTACGAAGCCTCAGATGAGCTTTGAGCGTTGCGGATGGAGTATGCGGCTCGATGCCGTGAATGACTCCACGTACTGTCCCCTCACCAGTTGTCACGTATGCGTTCATGGGGTGAGGTCGGCCATTAATGTTAAGTGAACTGACGGCCTGTACCCTGCGCGCCGTATCCTGGTCAGGTGTAGAGACGATGGCAATGTTTGACCCCGGCTTGATGCGCAGGATGAAATCATCACTTGGTACCTTGTTTTGGCAGGCCTCCACTACGGCTCTCGCCATTTCTTGGCTGTTCACATTTCTGAGGGGTAGACCCTGGTGCGGACGGATAACTATCTTCAGATCCTCTCGGTGTAAAGGCGGCAGCCGCCGTCTTCTCGGACGGCCGCGATGTGCGCTATGCTTAGCTTCCGCGCCCTGCGACGCGTCTCCTTCGTGCGACTGCTTGCGCTCCTTTGCTTGTTTCCACTTTTCGCGTAAAGAAAGGACCCTCTCCCATCCTGCTTCTATTGCGGCATCGCCTGTTGGAACGGCGTCTCGCGTATTATCGCTATCTCTGTCCACCGTGCCGTCTTCGTGATGGGATGACGTGAGGGATGTTCGAGTGTCATTAAAGTTCATACTTTCGTCGTCGACAGACGGCCTCGGAATGTGCTGAGTCGATGTGGAAGGCCCCCCGGCGCTAGTGCCTGCCATCAGGCTCGTCGTCGGTGCCGTGATCGCCGTCTCCATGCGCACACCCGCCGGCGTCGCCACCGCTGCCCTACTCGTCGTTAGGGTTAGCGGGGCCGCCAAGTGGTGGATGTGGGAAAATGGTCGTACAATGCCGATAACTGGTCCGGTTGGGCCGAAATTGGTGCCGTAGGATTCCGGAGCACTTCCCGGATCAGATGGTATAAATTTTCGGTGGGTTCCTGGAGGTGGTCCACCGAAAAAACATCGAGAAAACGGGCGTGATGTGAGTGCGTCAACTACAGAGGTGCAGCGTCTCAAAACTCCTGGTCTCCTCGACAACGCAGGCATTACGCTCAGTGTTATCAGCCATTCGACTCAAACGCATTGGTGAATGCAACACCCAAGCGTAAGCGGCACAGCATTGTTTCCTCACTTCGCGGAAGTCCAGGTAACAGCCGCAGTTTTATAGATGGGTCCAGAGAATGCGATCGATGCTGGGTGAATTCTGGTGCGTGCCACTCCTCCAATGTAATACGGTGCGCTACCTTGCTTGCTGTTGGACTGCGTCAGTCCTCGATAAAGGCACAGAAACAGGGTTTGCTCCTTCATGTGCTTTTCTAGCAGCTTCGTCGGCGAGGTCATTGCCGGTTTATGGCGCCGACTCGGCAAGCGGGCTAGCTATGGCACTACACCTATTTATTTATTTATTTATTTCACAATACTGCCGGATTCCATTTGGAAGCCCAGGCAGGAGTGGTGACACACATCACGTGATTTCAAACTTATTTTCCTCAAGGGAATAAAAAAAATGTCGCACTTTCACCCGAAAGGCGAAGCATCAATTGTGATGCCAAATTAGAGTAGAGAGTTATACGGAGTAAGTACAGTAGTTTTATCAGCTGTATAAACTTGGACATGCAGCAGCACCAGCAACGCGCAGAACTGTTCTTGACGCCGTCGGCGTTTTGTCCGCGTTCGCACCGAACGCGCGCGGCGTTGGTGACAGTTGCTGGTGCCTCTGGGGCGGCTCGGAGGTTTTCGACGAGATTAGAACGCGACACTCGTCGAGCAGCGTCGGAAGTCTTTACCTACCTTCTCGCCTCGCAATGTTTTTATATAAATACGCATTTGGTGCCGCAGCTAAACATCGCCTCCCCTGCCTCCCTCCCGTCCCCGTGCACGGCCTTTCGCGCGACGGAAAAAGTCGCGTTGGGGATTGTAAAGGAGGAAAGAGATGCTTAGTTCTGCAGCCCTTCAGGGAGCACGGCGCAGAACGCGCGTTTGCTCTCCGACGTGCGTTCGCTCCCCGTGAAAGCGTGCGTCCCTCTCGCCCTTTCACTCGCACATACAGCGTCCGGAGCGCGGCGACGATTTCATCGCCGTTGACGTCATACGGAACCTCACGGCGACGGCAGAAATCCGGTTTAGAGTGTCCATATAATTGTTATCGCAATACAATAAATAAAAAGACAGCCTAATAAGCTAGGAAAACATATTCTAACACACAAGTACAAAGAAATACGGTGCCGCCATCACATTTGCTGCCAATAGGAAATTCGTAATAAAAGAGACATCAGAATATGTAACACAAGCAAAAAAGAAACAATGAACGCATGACATTACAAGTACGTCTGGACTGCAGATAAGAAAGAAGCAGGAGTGGTTGAATTGACCACGCTTTGCGGAAGGCCGTTCCATTCGCGAATTGTTTTCGGCAGGAAGGAGGAAAGATATGCGTTTGTTCTAGCATGAGACAACAATATTGTTTGATGGTGCTTACCTCTGGTCAGTCGCGATTCATTAAATTGCATGTAGTTGTCAAATCTCATTTTAGTGTGGTTGTTAATATGTTATACATTGTTTGTAGACACCTATGCTCCATCTCAGAAGTTCCCTTCAGCACTGTGGAGGCTGAAGCCACTGTGGCGGCTGTGGAGCCGATAGGAAGGGCATTGTAATTTCAACTGGGATTCATAGCGCTAATACAACACAAGGACGAGGAAGAACACGGGACGAGCGCTATCAACAGGACCTACCAACACGCCCTACCTACCAACACGACCTACCAACACACCCAAACTTCTTCCCTGCTAAAATAGGAAGGGCGACTAGCCCCTGCATGCACATGTATTCCTCCGGGCTGCGTCGTGTGCTCAGCGTCTCCACGGCGTCTGCTCGCCGTGCTGTCGATACACGATCATTGCAGTTATTGTGGCTGGCTTATTAACCTATAAATACTCGAAAACAATAAAACAAGTATCTACGTCGGCAATTCGAGAAAGTGTGGCAACTTTAATGTTACATATTATGTAGCGACGGTACAAATTGGACATTTTTTGCAAAGAAAAAAAAAAACGCAGTGCATGCTCAGTGTGATTTATTGTGCTGTCGAAGATTGCTGGGCGCTTATTTCGGATAACATAATTCTTGTAGGCTTCACTTTGTGCCTTCCAAAGCATCTGTGCAGATATTTAGCGAGTTCAAAAAGAAATCATGTTAAAATTATTTAACCCGGATGGCGTTGTAAATTTTTATGTGTCTCCGGAAAGTATCGCACACTTTATGACACGTGCCTTAATTCACAACTACGGCACCCAAAGCTTTCCTCATTCATGCTAGCATCCTCATGGGAGCTTAAGTCTCCCCGAGGCTGACAACGACCGGTTACTGGTTGTCGATAAATTCGTTAACAATGTAGTCCATTTCCCTCATCTTGCCCTCTTCGTCGATGACATGTTTAACATAACTTTACTACTTCTGTGCACTCACATGTGAGATGGCGTACGCAATAGGCTTTTTAAGTTCTTTTAGTTTGTAGACTTGGTTTCTGGAAGTCACAAATCGCTTAATATCACTTTAAAGTAGCTTTATTGGGTTAAGCTGGCAGTCATATGGTGGCAGTCTCAAAACGAGATGTCAGTGGCAGCAATGCAGTCAGTACGGTATTTGTTGCAATCAACTTTCACTGCATCGATTAGATGCATCAACTCTGCTTTCAAGATATCTTCATTCCAAAGAATACCTTTTTGGGAAAACCATGCTTGCATTTCTGTTTTCCAGGCTGCTCATGCGCGGCGCTTTTTCTTGTCTCACCGAATGGTAGGGTGCATTGTCGAGTACAATCACACTGCTAGAGGGTAGGCGCGGCAGCAGCGTTTATTGAAACCACTTTTCTCAAGTGGTGCCCGTCCGTATCCTCGTGTAGACTCCTGTGCGCTTTTTAGATGCGAAGAATCTTATGGTCGGAGCTATGTCACTCCCTCCCTCCCTCCGCCGTGCGGCGTCCACACTCCTACTGCGCATCCTCCTCCCCCTCGTCTCCTCTCCTTGTCTCCTTTCCTCCCTCCTCCCCCTCCTCTCCTCTCCTCTCGGCATTCCTCCTCTCCCCTCCGACGCTCCTCTCCTCTCCGGATTGCGCAACGAATGGCAACACCTGCGGCTCTACGCGCGATAATGCGAAGCAGCTTAGGTTAGAGGCGCGACGGTAGGCGCCCCAGAGGCACCGGCAAAAGTCACTAATGCCGCGCGCGTTCGGTGCGAACGCGGGCAAAACGCCGACGGCGTCGACAACAGTTCTGCGCGTTGCTGGTGCTGCTGCATGTCCAAGTTTATACAGCTGATAAAACTACCTTGAGTCGACCCCATGGCTGCTTCGCATACTACTCAGGGTTCCCCTACGAAAATATGGTGAAATTTTTTTTTGCTTGAAATACTTCTACTGCCCCTTGAACAAAACCGTCCTCGTCTCCGCAGTGCGTCACAATCAGTAGGGTCCCCTTGCCGCTGGGATTCTGCGGGCCAACAGACAGCCGGCACCTCTTGGCTTCCTCTGCCGTTTTAACACTCTCGTCGACCCACACCCGATTTGTCGTGTGTCCGACGTTAACCCATGTTTTGTCTGTGTAGAAAACGGGTCTACGTTGGCGACGCAGTTCTCTTATTTAACGCAAGTACTTGCGGCGGCACTGATTGACGTGTGTAGCTTCAATAAGGAGCACATTACGTTAACGTTTTTTTTTTTAAATCGGAAGCCGATCTTTCTGAGCATGCGATGCTTTGTCGATGATGACAGTGAAGGCAGCGTTTCATCTGCGTTAAAGTGGTTGGTAAGCTTCTTCACTGTAGATATTTCATTTCTATTGAAATAATCATAGACCACTCTTTGCAGGAGACCCAAATCGAACTCGTCGACTTTCTTTTTCCTTTTGTGACCTTCGCCGCCACGGGATAACTTCTTTGGGGAGGCCACTTTGCCATTTTTGCGAAGTTCAGTGACCCACTTGTAAAGGGCGCGTTCGCTGACGTTTGTCAGGAGTGCGGTTCTCTTTATATCAGAGGTGGTCATAGCGCTAGAAGACACGGACGAGAACGAGAGAACAGGACGAGCGCTAACTTTCAACTGAGTGTTTATTTCTCTTTATAACCGCGTTAATACTGGTGTACTTACCGAGTTCTCTGCGGACAAAACCAAACACATTTAGGGCCACCAACTTCGCCTCCTTCGAAAAATGGGATAACTTTGAGATGAAACGCCCCGGTGACTCACTGGACGCCGTTTGTGGTGTACGCACGAGACGGACGACACGGCGGACTCGGATTGGGCCGTCCGTCTGGGTGCGAAGAGCATCCAGACGACGAACGCAGAGCGCACTTTCGAGCAGACGACAACGCCGGAGTCGAATACATGGCTGCCCGAAGCGAGTGCCTTGCACCTCGAACCGATGAAGTCGTCGTCGTGCGCTGTGTGGCCTGTAATTTCCAAACTGACGCTTGTATTTGCTGCAGATTTATGTCCTGACGCTTCAACAGCAATGGTTCCATAACTATATTGCGCAATTTCCAAGAATCATTACCAAATTCTAGGCGCATTAGGCTTAGCAGGCGTGGCAAAAGAAATACCTGATCTCGAAAATAACGACAAAACGTACCCGATGCTTTGTCCTCAGCGAGAGTTGAAACAAACCGATGGCTGATTTCACCATTTATTCATTGCTGTTGGCGCAGTGCCCGAGTAGCAAGCGCAAGTTCGGGTCGAAGCACTCCGTTTTGCATGGGTGCTGCCATGTTGATTTGTAACTAGAGTTGCTCGCGTTTAACGATACAATGTTAAAGGCATATGACGCACATGCGAAGTGGAATAAGCGTATTATCTTTGTGGCACGTGCCAAAAAAGTGCGGATGTCTCAACCCTGCCAATTACAAGGACGTTACATATGGAGCTATGTTTTGCTGCGCAAGCATGCACCCCGTAGCTTTGGTAGTGCTGAACGATAGTGGTGAGATGGAGTATAGGAACCTATTTTACACCTTCATTGTCTCGGACAAGAAACGTTGATTACATAGACTCAATGGCTTCCACATCACCAGGACATTTGCGCCGGAACACACGTGACTATCCGCTGCGCACTTGTGAAATCTTGCACAAATCAGGACCGATATCCATATCCGTGGTCCACAGTGTGGGACGTCCGCATGCACTCGATAAATACAAACTTGGAAAATATCAGAATATAGCTGCCCGGTATGTCCTAGGTGACCCAACTAGTGGAAATAAAGTGAATACGCTATATTAAAAAAAATATTACACCTGGCACATCGAAGGGCTCAGCTACGTTTAAAATATTTCATGCGAAAACGGAGGCCCTATCTCGTGCTGCAGCGTCAGACATTTAGGAGCAACGGAAGCGGAAGAAGTCGCCATTGACCTGGCTTTTACTCAAAAGAATGTGAGAGTTATTGTTAGTGATTCAGAATCTGCAATCAGAAATTTTGATGCGGGCAGGATCTCCGCCGCAGCTGTACACATATTAGCCGTCGGACAGCCCCCGGCGGAGCAGGTTTCGCTAATCTAGACACTGGCTCATCAGGGTTTGCGAGGGAACGAGAAGGCGCACGCGCTGGCCCGAGGTCTCACTTTCCAGGATTCCAGCGCTGTCTCGACAACACTCCCAAGCGAGGAACCCCTACACTGACGAACTGAACACTTTTAAAAAAATTCTTAATCATTATAAACTGGGGCGTAAGACTTACCCGAGAGCGGATAAGAACCTTACCAAAAGCGAGGAAGTTATGTTGAGGAAGCTGCGAACGGGGGTACCGAACCCACAACTGTTGAGCAAATGGCATCCCTCGGTCTATAGCCCTCGGTGATGGCATTGTGATGGCATAGCGGACTTAGTCCACATGGTTTGGACCTGACCTAGCTTTGATGAGCCAGATAGATGTAGAGAATCCTGGGAGTCCTTGCTACTCAACGAAGAAGAAAATGCTCAACGGCAAGTCATCGGTCTCGCCCTGACCGCCGCCGCGTCCCAAGGGATCCCGGTCGATGGTTAGGGAGGATGAGTGTGGGTTTAGGCTGAAGCCTCTACCACATCATCTATTTGACGGGTGCAAATAAAGTCACTTCTCTCCTCCCTTCATCACAAACCGGTATCCAACGAGCACAATACATTTTTCCTCCCTATTATACTTCTGAACGACTTGATGGCCAACATAACATTCGAGAATTCAAATGTAGGGCAACCCCCTTTGCTAGCTCATTTTACCGCAAACAATACGGCAATGAAATGAGTTACATTCAGACGTGGAAATGGCTACTTCTGAAGAACCGTTTCTTACTTCTTTAAATGATCCTCCATGTTCTCCTGTGACTCGATACCAAGCGTGCCAAATGCTTGACACCTGCTTGACACCTGTGGCACTTTTCTCATGTTTTGTTGCACTTCTATCTTTTCTTCTTTCTTTTTCTTAACACGTGTTAGCACACGACTTTCATTTTTACTTCAAAAGTTGCAATAGTGAATTTTTTTACAGCGAAAGCTGCATATAGCTAGGCGAAACGGAAAACTGTTCGTCCCATGTTTCTCCAAACGTCTCCATTGGCTGCGCCCTCAGTTACGTCGTTCTCTACGTAGCACCCAAGCGCGCGCGCCATTGGCAGCGCCGTTAGTGGCGTCGTTCTCTGCGTCGTACCTGCTCTGACCGCAACGCCTGCTCCTCGGCTCGCCGTTGTCGCATGCGTTCGATATCTCGCGTTAGCTCGGCGTCGTGGTTAGCAGCATCCGCCCGCCATTGGCGCTTTCGTTCCAGTTTGCTATTTCAACGTGGACGTTTTGTCGCAGCCGAACCCAAATTGTCGCTCGAGAAACTTGCGCCGAAAGCGGGCGTTGGCCCCGGCGAACGCGTTCCCGCCATTGCCACGTTGACGCTGCTCTGCCCGCAACGCCGTCTCCTCGACTCGCCGTTGTCGCATGCGTTCGATATCTCGAGTTAGCTCGGTGTCGTGGTTAGCAGCATCCGCCCACCATTGGCGCTTGCGTTCCACTTCTCGGCCTTCTCTTTTAGATTTCATTCCCTCTCTTTCATCATCTTTTCTTTAGTGCTTTTGCCAACTATGTTTTAATAAATGCTGTCGAGACGCATCCCACCATGCTGATGCTGACCTTTGGTGCCTCGAACTTTTGGTCGATCGGTATCCCATTTTGACAATTGGTTCGGCTATATCTCGCGTTTTTTTATTGCGATAGCAATTATATGGACACTCCAAAGCGTATTTCTGCCGTCGGCGTCGCCGTCGCCGTCAGATTCCGTATGACGTCAACGGCGGTGAAATCGTCGCCGCGCTCCGGACGCTGCATGTGCGAGTGAAAGGGCGCGGGGGACGCGCGCTTTCACGGGGAGCGAACGAACGTTGGAGAGCAAACGCGCATTTTGCGCCGTGCTCCCTGAAGGGCTGCAGAATTAAGCGTCTCCTTCCTCCTTTACAATCACCATGTATAGAGAGCAAACGCGACTTCTTCCGTAGCGCGAAAAGCCGTGGGGGGGACTGGAGGGACCAAGTGCTGCGGCACCTAATGCGTATTTATATAAAAAAAAAGTTGTCGCAGTTTCACCTTAAAGGCGAAGCATCAATTGCGATAGCAAATTTGTAGAGAGCTATACGGAGTAATCATAGTAGCTTAATCAGCTGTATAAACTTGGACATGCAGCAGCACCGGCAACACGCAGAACTGTTGTCGACGCCTTCGGCGTTTTGCCCGCGTTCGCACAAAATGCGTGCGGCGTTGATGACTGTTGCCGGAGCCTCTGATATGCATAGGCACTTGGTGCCGCAGCTAAAAGTCGCCTCCCCCCCCCCCCACCCCCCCCGGCCTTTCGCGCGTCGGAAGAGGGCGCGTTTGCTCTACATTTCTGCTCTACGGCGACGCCGACGGCAGAAATCTGCTTTGGAGTGTCCATATAATTGCTATCGCAATAAAAAGGCTGGGAGGTGAGAAGGTGGGTAAGATTTCCGACGCTGCTTGACGAGTGTCCCGTTCTGATCTCGTCGAAAACCTCCGAGCCGCCCCCAGAGGCACCGCAGCAGTCACCAACGCCGCACTCGTTCGGTGCGAACGCGGGCAAGACGCCGACGGCGTCGACAACAGTTCTGCGCGTCGCCGGTGCAGCTGCATGTCCAAGTTTATACAGCTGATAAAACTACTATCTTTACTCCGTATAGCTCTCTATTAGTTTGCTATTGCAATTGATGCTTCGCCTTTCGGGTGAAACTGCGACATTTTTTTTTACTTTATTGGCTTTTCTCTAAAACCATTTTTGGGTTTATACCACTTTTCATTTATGTTTAATTGGTTTAAATCTGCCATACATTTGGTGATTCAGGTTTCCCTCACTTTTATTTAGGTTTCTTTCACTTTCGAGGCGTCCAAAAACTAGAAACAGAAACACGTAACCAATAATTGAGAAACGCTTCAATACAGCGTGGGCATTAACCCACTCCTAAACACCAGGACGCACGTTTCAGCTTCGCTGGTTAACCATTGGTACGGAGTGCTTGGGCGGTGTTTTTTTTTTCTCTCTCCCTCTTTTTTTTGGCTGTGTTTAGGTTGTGCCAATGTGGTTTTAAAAATTAAATTCTGGGGTATTACGTGGCAAAACCTCCATCTGATTATGAGGCGCGCAGTAGTGGGAGACCCCGGATTAATTTGGAGCACCTGGGGTTCTTTAACGTGCATCTAAATCTAAGTACACGGGTGTTTTCTGGATTTCGTCCGTATCTAAATGCGGCCGCCGTGGTCGGGATTTGATCCCGCGAACTCGTGCTTAGCAACCCAACACAATGTGTGTGTGTTTTTTTTAGGGAAAATGTGCTGAACGAGTCTATCTGTTTGCGTTTATCTTAAGTTATCTTAAGCCTCCACTGGAATTCCGATAGGCGCTGTAGGTATACGATTAAAAAATCCCCATGTAAGTGACCTGACGCGGGACGGCGACAAGCGACGCGATGTCTGTCGCGCCCACTCGTCGCCTACAATGTCGAACCCTATGCGAGCGGCGACTTTGAGCGACGCCTCCCTGGTGTCGCCGGTATGAGGGCAGCAAATACGCGCCAAACTGGCCCGACGCATGCTTTAATAATTTAGGTTAAGTTGTTTTGCTGTTAAGAGCGCCATAAAATATTTCTGAGAGCCTTGCAGTACTTTCTTTCTTTTTTTTAAATCCTGCCATGCATGAAAATTCAATCATTTGATCGTTCCGTGCGACAACCGCACTTGACTGGTACAGTGCTCAGCGATTGAAACGCTATACTCAGACAACATGGCGGCCGGCACTTCTTGCCGGCCGCCATGTTGCGCCACCGGTGGGCTGGTGACACTGAGTTGATGCATTTACGAGAATCTTTTTGATACATCGTAACTGCATTCAGCCCCCTCAGGGATCATCCAGCGATCACTGGTGGCGCAAAAACCGCCGGCCACCATGTTGTACGAGTATAGCGTTTCAATCGCTGAGCACTCCACAGCCTCCCGCATTTTTAGCTATATCGCTGAGCGTCCATCACGCGTCATTTTAGTGCCTTTAAGCGGCGACAATCAGTGAGACCGGCAGAAGTGCTCTCAAGTGCATTAAGCACTCTCATGCGATGTTCCCTTCAGGACGACGCGTACGACCATATTATAGTGTTCTCACGCGATATAGCTGAAAATGCGGGAGGCTGTAGTGCATCCTTTTCCGCCGTCGCGCCATGGCCAGTCGTTCATGGCACTTCCAGGCAACCAGTGACGGCTTTCAGATTTCCAGAATCAAGCGACGAGAACGGGCGATCTTTTAGCGTGACAGCTCGTTTCGTTGCCGTCGTGCATGCAATGGCTCTCATGAGGTTTGTGCTTTATTAATGTGCTCTTTGTACACATCTAAATGAGTGCACTCTATGTAGCTATGTATGTAAACCCCGTGTCATATTTACCTGCTTTAATTTCCTATGGTTGTACACCCCCCGCTCCCACTGTAATGCCAATAGGCCTGCTTACTCGAATGTTATCGCTGATTCCATCTGTTGCCAATGTTGTCGCTGGATGTCGTGTAATGAGATTGTATGCGCGACGCGAATAGTGTTGTACTTTCTGAAATGTATGCGAGCGCCAGTGATTACGCTGGAACCTTCGACGAGTCACGTATATAAGGCGGTGCGTTTGACTGGACGTCAGATTTTCGACAAGTGTGCTCGCCGCTTCCATTGTGCTGAGTGTCACTTGCTTTGCTGGGGACGGGTTCGCACAATTAGCGGTTAGTTTCTTGGACTTACGTTGTGCACTGGGGTTGTTGACCGTCACAACAACGTGATACTACACTACTCACAAGGCGACGTCCACGTTCTTATTTCCCTTAAGCACATGACAAACTAATCTGACGCTAGATAAGGAAACCATGAGACGCGTTCGCACGAACGTTGGCTGCGAGAAGTGTATTGCAGCAGGTGTCGGCCCCTGCCTTTGCTCGAAGAAAGAACAACACATCAAAGCTTGCACTAAGCCGCGCAAATCTCGAGACACACCGAAGCTGGCCGATCGATTGCGTCATAACCCAAGAGATGCCTGGTATAACCAAGCTCAACTCAGGCATAGCCAAGGCCGAACCTAGCTGCTACCAAGTTCAACCTAGATACAACCAAGTTCAGCCTGGACATAGCCAAGTTCAACCTAGCTACCACCAGGAGACGTAATCGGTACATGGTGTCACGACGCCGGCGTCTGCGTCACTGCGCGCCATCTTTACGGGGCCTGCGGGCTGCGGTAAGACGTTCGTGCTCAAAGTGGCAATGGACATATATAATCGCTACTGCCCCGATGCTCCTTTCAAAGCGCACGTCATATTTGCTAGTACTAGAAAGGCTGCGGTAGCCGTTGGAGGAACGACGCTTCACTCTGCCTTCGAACTGATTCGGTCGAGCACACCCGACGGAGGCTTGAGTCATCGCGATCTCAACTCCTTTAGGCACGCCTTCAAGAACGTCCGCTTCACTATCGCTTCACTATCGGCAGTATCTTCGTAGAGTAACATATACAAGGATAAGAGAGGACACTTCCATAGGCTCCTGCAGCTGATTTTAAAGTCCCTATATAAGAAAAGTACCGCCATCTACTCTTTCCTCCGTCGTCTCCTCTCCTAAAGCGCGTGCTTTTTTCTTTATTTTTTGCTTGCGAAAGCAAGTCGACGGTGGCGGCCCTAGAAAGCCCATGCTGAAACTTTCAGGCCGGGCGCGCGTCGCCGCCTCCGGCAACTGCGGCTGCGCAGAGGACTTTCAACATGGCTCTGAGGCGAAAAAGAAAACAAAATATAAAGAAGTCAAAGCGCGCGCTATCATCGTGCAATCGGAGATACAGGAGAGAGCGAAGCGGCTTTGATCATAGGATGGCGGGACTTTTCTTATATAGGGATTTTAGCTGATGATGATGATGATGATGATGATGATGATGATGATTTAGTGGCATCCCCTTTGAAACGGGGCGGTGACAAATAGTCACCTAGCCTGCTTGATTTATTCAGGTATACTATACATGTTCTTTATCTAGCATTTTTGTATACCTCTTATTATTGTTCTTTTTCAAAAAATTACCTTGTACCGCTACCCATGATTTTAAGAGATCAGGTCGTATACCCATGTTTTCTCTGCTTTTTTTCCACCAGTACTCTAATCGTCTCTTGCTTAGCTCTACGGCTGATCTGTTGATGCTTCCTTCCACTTTAAACCCAAGCGCTTCTGGGAGTTGCACGTTACCTGCGGTTCTCGCTGGGTGGATTCCGTCGGATTCCATCAGGATATGCTGAGATGAGACACATGCCTCATCTAGTTCCGAATATTTGCTCCGGTATGTTTTGGTCCTTAGGCAACCGGCTCGAGCCTCAAATAGCAAGGCACTGCCCTTTGTGTTATCGTACAGATTTTCCCTTCTAATTTCTTTCTTATTATTGTCTGCTAACGGCTCACCGCCTCACATGTTGCACAGAAGACGAGGTACGACAGCCGCCACCTTGCCATTGTCCTTTTTGTTTCGATTCTTTGCATCCAATTCACAGTCTCTATTTCTCTCACTTTCTTTCTGATGACTCCTGGTTGTCTATTTACAGTTTCGATTATCCTGTACTTGGTTGCCAACTTCCTTGACCTCTTCCTCCATTCTGTGTCCACGCTTTTCATGTAGAGATACTTGTGCACTTTAACCGCCCATTTATTTTCATCCATGTTCCTGAGCCTTTCTTCAAAACTAATTTTGCTCTGTGCTTCTCTGACTTCAAAAGAGGCCCAACCCATGTCACCCTGCACTGCCTCATTTGTGGTATTACTGTGGGCTCCCAAAGCCAACCGGCCTACTGATCTTTGGTTAACTTCCAAACCCGCCAATATATCCGATTTTAAGCATATAATGGCATTTGCGAATGTTAGCGCTGGCACCATTACTCCTTTCCAGATTCCACGCACCACCTCATACTTATTGTGGCCCCACAGTGCTCTGTGTTTCATTAATGCTGCATTCCGCTTCCCCTTTATTTTCAGATTATCTTGGTGGTTGCTTGAGTAATTCTTTCCTTCGTTTATGTGTACGCCGAGGTACTTATATTGCTTCACTATGGGCAATACTTGCTGTTGAATTGACACCACGAAGTCACTCGTCTCTTCATTAAAGATCATAATTCCTGATTTCTCTGTCCTAAACTTAAGGCCTAGATTTGTCGCTGCATTCCCGCAGATATTCGCAGCTATCTGTAAATCTTTTTTATTGTCCGCTAGTAGCACAATGTCGTCTGCGTACATCAGTCCAGGGACCTTCTGTTGCACCATTTGTCCATTACGCATGTAGGATAAATCGAAACCTAATTCGCTGTTTTCCAGTCGTCTTTCAATACCCTTGACGTAAAGCGTGAACAACAATGGTGACACAGAGCATCCTTGCTTCAATCCTTGGTGAATTCCCACCATTTCATTTTCTTTTCTACCTTCCCATACCACTTGTACTTGGTTGTCTCTATATATCTCCCTCAGCAGCTCCACGAAATCATCATCTATGCATTCGTATTGAAGAATATTCCACAACAATTCCCTGTCTACGTTGTCATAAGCTCCTTTAATATCTAGAAATGCTATCCACAAGGTATTTTCTGAGCTACTGAAATCTCTATGCACTGAGTTAGTACAAACATATTGTCTTCTAAGCGTCTGCCTGGCCTGAACCCATTCTGTAGTTCCCCCAATACATCGTTTTTCTCCACCCACAACCGACAGTTCTAATTTTATGGCTTGCATTACCATTCTATATATCACCGACGTTACTGTGACTGGCCTGTACGAGCTCGTCTTATCCTTATCTCCTTTGCCTTTGTAGATGAGATTCATCTTGCTTTCACGCCATCCATTGGGAATTTTCTTTGTTCTAATCACTTGATCTATGACATTAGTCAGCAGTGCCTTGCTTTTTGGACCGAGGTTTTTGATTAGCTGTATTGGGATTTCATCGGGTCCTGCTGCCGTGTTGTTAGGGACAATTTCTGCTGCCCTTTTCCAATGAAAGCTTTCTATGCTAAATTTTGATCTCTCTGGCCTCTCTGCTGTTGCTGGATCTGTTGTCTGAACTACGCTTTTTCTCGTGCCAAAGTTTTCTCTAATAACGTCTGTGATGTACCGCATCGCATCATCTCCTTCGTAGATGTTACCGTCTTCATCCCTTATAGCCGTTTGCGAGTCTTTAGTTGAAGCTCCGAGTGCTTTTATATGGTTCCAGAATCTTTTTGGAGCGCCTTTGTCTTTTTTGTGAATGTTATGCACCCAACGTGCACTTGCGCATTTAATTTTCTCTCACTCGCAACCCTTTTCTTTTCTCGGTATGTATTCCATCTAAGGAGCACCTCTTCTTGTTGTAATCCCAACTTTTTGGCTGCTCGATGAACCCTAGATGCCTCTTTACGCTCTTCTATAGCTTGTTTTATTTCCTTGTTCCACCACTTACGTGGTTTCCTCTTGCCAATCCAACAATTGTTTTGCCGTGTCCGCCTTATTTCATGCTGCATAACGTCCACCAGTTCCTTATATTCCCAGACTTCTGTAGGAAAATCCTTAATTTTCTTCTCTATGTTGTTTGCGATCTCTGTTATTTGCTCGTCATTCATTTTTAAAAACTCTGAGGCTATTGGTTCATGTTCTGCGCTAGTATCTCGCCCAAACTTTAATGCTAAACGCCTATGATCACTTCCCAGGTTATTTTTTTCCATTTTCGTCTATTATCATTTGGTCTAGTTGTTCGTAGACTATTTCCGAGACTAAGGCGTAGTCGATACATGACTGCCTGTTTCCGCATTGCCACGTTACCTGTCCATGACACTTATTCTCCCTGTTAACTACTATAAGGTTCTGTTCATCACACAGATCCAGTACTAGAGAGCCGTTGTAATCAGTATATCCGTCTAAATCGTCCATGTGTGCGTTCATAACTCCCACTAATATCACCTGGCCCGATTTACTGAACTCATTAATATCGCTTCGAATGCAATCAACAAATTCCTTATTTTTTCTCTGGTATCACTACCTGTCCGTAGGTAAGCTACTCCCAGCCACGTCTTTTTACCTTGCCATGTGCCGCTAATCCATAAATGTTCTTTACATGTCTCGTTTACCCTTTGCCACTTCAGACCTCGCCTAATTAGCTGATTTGGGTTCGCACCGCACCTAGCGGGTGTGTGGAATCTACACAGACTCAGAGATTGGGACCGCAGGAAAACTAATCGCGAAGGCGATATTCTGGCGTTTAGAAAAAGTACACGGCCTCCAAGATCGCTTCCGTGCGAGTGCTCGTCTGGAGGCTATATTTCGATTTTTTTTAACGCATTGCTTGCATGCATCGAGTATTTTCGTGTAAGCTGTGCCGCAAGAGCAGCAAGCACACGATGCCACTGTGTATTTATGCAGATATTTTAAATAAACATGACAAGTGTTGGAAGAAACGAAACATTTTATTTTCAAGTCATATTCTCAGTAAGCACATGCACACTTTTTTTCGCAACGTTCGATGAACGCAAGCACAGAAGGATGGTTGCACTGCAAAGTGCAAGACATGGCAATACAGGTGCCATATGTTGAGAATAAATTTCACAAAAGGAATGAACAGGCGATATTATGAAAAACCCCACAAAACAGTAAAACTGCAGAAGACAGCATTAGCATTGAAGAGGAAAACAACGCTCGTCCTTTGAAGCCTAACCTTTCTTATTAAGTGGTAGTTTCGGGCTGCATAGCAAACGAGAAATGAAGACAGATCACTGCAGTTGTCAGCCAACCACGCTCTCTCCCTGTCCTGCCGTTGTTACTGCGCCACGCAACACAGCAGTAATTCCCGTAGTACTTGACTCCGGACGGCATGACCTGAAAAAAAAAGTATTGGTTATGTCGTCTCTCCCGCCTTCGCAGAAATTTTCACCTACGCACTTCAGATCGCCCTTTCGCGTAGAGCGTCACCTGCGATTGCCGCAGTTAAAAATAAAAGGCTACCTTCGGTGCCATGCATGCGCTACTGAGGCAGGAGTGTTTATTTAGAATACGTCGTAGCCACAGCTTACAAACATTCTTCTCAATTCGCAAGTTCTCTCTAATTGCGCTCGTAAATAAGGCTTCAGGCAGTCTGCGAATGCCACGAATAATGATCCTAAGCAGAATTGCATTCTTTCACACAATTACACACACATGCATTGAATTCAGACTACGTGTACCGGAGTGTGCCGAATCAATTTCTCGCGGAGACGTTATCGTCTCCGCGTGACCACGGAGACGTTATCGCACATCTTTTAGAGCGTCGCATTGCCTGATCACGCCATGGCCGATATTTTGTAGCGACGCGTTATGCTTTATTCTACATGCTAGTCTTATCATCCACCGCTCACGGCTGGCTGATCCCGTTGATAACGTCTACGTCTACTGCCACAGACAAGTCGACGTATAGTGCACTAGAAAAGTTACTACAGTAGATAACTAGCACGCGCGTTCCCTTGGAGACAGGGAGTGTTGTATTGCCCTCTAGCGGGCGGCTTGAAGCTGCGTAGCTCAGCCGCTTTCAGGCTGGAGTGGCCACTCTTGTAATCCGTATGTTACTCTATGGTATCTTCTCGTCGTCTCTTGTTCTCCCTTTCCCTGGCCGCGAATTATGGATCTGCTCGTCGCTGTCGTTGTTCTCGTACAGCGACAAGTCTCGCTAGACAATGCGCCGGTTATTCTTCGGGAGTACGTACTTTCTTTCGGCGTCCCATGGCTGCATCTGATTGAGCGTCGCCGCCAGGCGGTGGACAGTGGGGCTAGTTTCGGTATTGACAATAAAGCGTCGCCATGACACTGGTAACCAAAGGAAAAATGATTAACTTTTGCATATCTGGCTCTATCTTTTCAACCTACATAGCAATAAAGTAAAGTGATGAAATTATATTGTTAGGGCGAGATGCGTTTATTAATGAAATGATGAATGCGAGAGGCCTAGGGACCGATGAGATCACAGTCCGAACTCACGTCGTCATATCCTTTACTTCAAAGCGTTCCCCGTAACGTAGCAACTCTGCAGACGATGCCCACCGGGCGAGTCAGTTGGAGTTCCGGTGGCGAAAACGTTTAAGACGCATGACATGGATGACGTCGGTCTTGCTTGAGCGGCGGCCAGTAGACAAGAGTCAACATACCACGTACCTTACGTCACTGAGACGTGCCATAACGACAAAGGGGCCGTTGTAATGGGCCAGGAACTTTTGGTATAGGCCGCGCTTCCGAAGTGGCGTCCATAGCCACACCAAATCGCCTTTCTCGTACGATACGCGCTGATGGCGCTCGTCATAACGGGCTTTGAAGCGTTCTCGGGAGTCAAAAGTGCGAAGGCAAGCGATGCGCCGGGCCGTATGGTCCGCCGGGTTTCGAATAAACGGGGACGCTTCCGGAGCAGGGATGCTCTGGGCCTCGCCAACGCATTCGTGACCAGCAGGATCCTGTATTCAACCCCCTACCTGCGTCTGCGTAAATGCGACGAGAATACACTTGACTGTATACTCGCAAAATCTACAAACGTGCCCTTGACATCTCGACATCTAACCAACGTATCGCAGACCTGGGCATGACAAACACATACGGGGAACTTAAAGAGGCTCATCTCAACAACCAGTACCTGCGACTTGGCACGTCGCAGGCTGGGAGAGACCTTCTACACCGTTTACACATCTCCTACACCTACACGGTAAAGAGCGGACCACGATACCTGAGGACTGGCGTGGTGCCCTGGTCATTCCGCCTCTGCCCCAAAACATCACTAAGGGGACCCACGATGGTAGGCGTATAGCGCGGGCTAACGCCCTACAGCAACGCTATGGCTCACGCACGGGGGTCTTCTACACGGACGCATCCGGCCCGCATCACGGCGGGTGGTACACGGCCGCTGTTGTTCACCAAAACGTACCTATTCAAGGGCTCGCTTTTCGAGCACCCGACATCACACACGAGGAGGAAGTCGCCATAGCACTCGCCGCAGCGGACCCCGCATCTCGGATCATCATTACCGACTCGCGGAGTGCATGCCAAAATCTCATCCGGGGTTGCATCATTGAACGCGCAGTCCAAATTCTTAAACGATGCTACTATCTAGATCGCCCCAACCCGCGTACAATCATCTGGACCCCGGGTCATACAGGGCTAGGTGGAAATGAGGCTGCCGATGCCTCAGCCCGCGCACTAAATTACCGGGATCCGCCTCACCCTCCATCGCCTCACCCTCCAACACCAAATCCGGCTACATCCTTCAAAGAAATCACGGCCCTCTACAAATCGCACAGGCTCAGATTCCCACCAACGGCATCGGGCCTAAACAAGGCGGACGAGCGCTGGCTCCTCCGTCTGTACACCAACACGGTATTGTGCCCGGCCATACTCAGACACTTTAACCCGGCATTCTCCGGGGCCTGCCCACACTGTGACCGTCCGTTCCCGGACCCCTTCCACATGGTGTGGGCCTGCCCATCAAACCCGGCGGTCCCGCCACACCCCTTCTCATTCCCCCCTACCCGAGAGAGCTGGGAGGCTGCCCTGCTCGGCTGCTCGACCCTGGAGGATCAACACGCCCTAGTGGCCCGAGCGCGTGCTGCAGCAGAAGCCACAGGGGTTCCGGACTAGGGACCCCTCCTAGATTTTGTGAGAGGCCTGCCCAACTTAAGGCCGTCCCCAACTGTCTCCTGTAATCACTCAATAAAGTTTTTCACCACCACCACCGGGCCTCTTCTGCGCGGCAAAGTGTTGCTGCACCCGCCGTGGTTGCTCAGTGGCTATGGTGTTGGGCTGCTGAGCACGAGGTCCCGAGATCAAATCCCGGCCACGGCGGCCGCATTTCGATGGGGGCGAAATGCGAATACACCCGTGTACTTAGATTTAGGTGCACGTTAAAGAACCCCAGGTGGTTCAAATTTCCGGAGTCCCCCACTACGGCGTGCCTCATAATCAGATCGTGGTTTTGGCCCGTAAAATCCCATAATTTAATTTTTAAAAGTGTTTCGGCCAGAGAAGTTTCGGCGGTTTCGGAGAACGGAAGAATAGTATCGAGAGCTGTACGAGGTTGGCGGACGTATAGGAGATAAAATGGGCTGTATCCGGTGGTCTCGTGTATTGCCGTATTGTAGGCGAAAGTTATGAAAGGCGAGATGCCCAAGCGAGTGTCCCAAGGTTTGTGAGCGGAATCAACAAAAGTGTCAGCCCTTATAGGCACCGTGCATTGCACTTTGCGCGCGATCTATGCGCCCTCTACAAGTGAAGCTTTGGGACGGCCAGCGTAAAACCAGCAAAACTGGAGAGACGCTGTGTACATTCGCCGTGACACTTTCGATCGCTTATCGCCAGTGAAGACTGTCCGAGTTGTAAAAATATCAAAGTGCGCATGCTCTGCATATGCCTGCGCACGTTCGAGACCGATATCAGAAGCGCGAACAATTGTGAGCTTGATATCGTCAAAGCTCAGTGCATACCTCTCAGATGAGCGACGATAAGGAAGCAGTTGGCGTTAGGGTACACGTATCATTTTCATCGCTTCTCTAGCGGCCGGTGTCGGCAATATTGGGGCGAAATATGAAATGTCGTAGCGCCATCTGAACAGTGAACGGTGCCCATACTGGGGTGGAGATGGAAGACCAGCGAAGCTGTACTATGGTGGGAATTATGTATTTTCAGTTATGACTATTAAGGTGTGATGGTGTAATTGGTTACTTGAAGTATTAAAGAATGACAAATATATATGATCCGGTGGTTTTCATTTATTTAATGACCACAGTGACCATGGCCTTATGGTCGCTATGGTACACTTCCATAGGGTGTACGGCAACGGTAGGCACGTTCTTCATAATCACGACGTCACCTCCGGTGTGTTGTAGTCGGTACCATCGGTTCGTTTACAAACGTCAACCCGAAGCGCTCGAGCATAAACGAAATGAACCACTTTCCATCCGGGCGTGCAATGTCAACATTGAAGTCACCCGTCGTTACGATAGATGCTTCGTCGTCAAGCATAACCCATCACACTGCCGGCTCTGCTGTCGTCCGCGGCGGATTTGGTCAACGACCTCTTGTTCGACTAAGGCTTCGGAACCACTGGACGTATACATGCGTTCTGCTGTGTTTGCTGCGTTCGCGCACCCATTCGCGCTTCTGGGCACGCAATCGCTTGTTGCATTGTTCCTCCGAACGAACGGCACGCGGCCGGGCCATCGTGAGTCGTAAGGGCAACTGATAAGAGCGCTAGCGCGATGTCCACGTCACGGAACGGCTAACGCCGTTGTCGACACTGTTAGGGGAGAGGCGGGTGAGAGCCCGCAGAGAGTCGACGGCACACATGGAGGTAAAAAATACTAGGAGGGAGCGTCACGTGATTCCGGTAGCCTCGGCAAGCCAACCTCCTCTGAAGCCACCCCACCCTCTCTCAGGGGCCCCGTGCGCGGTGCCTTATGGGGCGGAAAAGGCCCACAAGGTAGCCGGAACATTCGTGATTGTTTGGTACGTGGTAACTTTTAGTGGCGCCTGCCGTCACTGGCTTGGACATGGAGGAAGGAAAAAAACTAGGAGGGAGCGTCACGTGACAATCTTGAAGCCTAGTCATAAAAAAATTAGAGGAATGGGATGATGGGAAATAGGCCCTCACGTGATAGGCAAGCGGTAGATTTTACTCGGCTCGCTTCGGTGACTTCGGTTTCGTCTGCTGCGGGAGTTTCGGAATATGCGCACATACTCAGCGTGGCAAACGCGCGCCGAGGTTAGTGAAGGAATTCGAGTGTGTGAAGCAGTTGAGTCTCGCCGCCTAATTAGCAGACAGGCGCCAAGGCTGTTGCGAACGAAGGCGTCGGTTAACCGGCATTGCGCCGAACAACCTGGGAGGACCACCTCAAGGACGACTGGTTGCGTTTCGGTGTGGTTTCAGGGAAACGAGGGAACCTTTCGCCCTGCAAACGCGTGAAGGCAACCAAGCCGCCCTTCCGACGACGATTCGTTGCGTTTGACGTCTTCTGGGAAACAATGATGCCTTTCGCTCCCGCAAAATGTGCACGCGATTAAGCGAGCGTACAAGGTCCGAAGCGACTGTCCCTACGGGAAAAAAATGCGTCCCGTCTTGTGCCCAAGGATGGACTGGCGAGCCGGAGACTCCGAACATATTTAGGGCCGTGCCGGCCCGTAGCGCAGTCGACACTATTGCTCGAGATCTGCTCAAAGTCTTCGGCCTCTTAGCAGATCGGCGAGAACTCCCGTCAGCAGTAGGCGCACCTGCGTGATGAAGTGTTTTGTGCCAGGATGCCCTAATCGAACAGAAAATCGGCGCGATGGCCTGTCCTTCCATAGATAAGCACAATGAACGTTTCTTTTATTTATGAAAATGGAACTGCAATATTCGCGATCGTTAGTGGCTACGTGCTCGTGTGAATTATAACTGACGAAATAGTGGTGCAATACTATTCAAGCCATTTTTTTTCCAACTTTGTCATAATTCCCACTAAGTGTTAAACATTTATTTCTCTTTAAAGTACTTATATCAGCTAGCGTACACTCCTAAAAAGGTACCATGTGAAACTATTTATTGTCGAAGAATTACATTTCCTGCTATGAAATTATTATTGACCGAATTTTGTATGTATTTGTTGTGGCTGAAAAAAAATCAAGATTGCAATAAAAATAATTGAAGAAACCATGAACGATTAGTCTTCACATAGCATACCAAGTTTTGCAATAGTTGCCAAGAACAATAATTTTGTAGAGAATATTCTGCTCGTTTTAAACGAATTTAACTAAATTTTACTAATTTAAACTTTAAATTTAAACTAATTTAAACTAAATTTTAAATGAAGCCAATGGTGTCGCTATTAGTCCCGGGTTTTAGCTTCAACTGTGCATCTGGTGTTTCATTTGCACGGTCAGCAATTTCAAGTTATGTTGCAGTAAGCAGTCCCTCCTCATTGCACTTGGTCTATTTTGTCCAGTCTCCCAGTCCAAGGCCCGCCAGGACGCTCAAGGGTGAAGCTTCTGCAGCACTGCCTACACACAACCCAGCGACACCTCGAACAGCAAGGCACAATATGGTGAGGATAATACTCGACCACGACAATTTTTACATACTTGTTTCCTTAGGTAGCTGCAAGTGAAGTGGCATATATTTTCGTGGCAACTGTTTAATAGCTCAATCATAATAATTGTCACTCAGTGAACTGCACTTGGACACTAACATTTATGATCATGGCAACCATCTAATTAAATACTGAAACATTCATATTTGTTCACAGCGGTATGAGTTTCCGCAGGGTTTGCATTAAACACCAATTATCGGCCAATAATCCTTTGTCAATTTTTCTTTTCCATTCAAATGACACAATAACTAGAAGACCAACAGGTTTTTCACAATGTTCTATGCTCTTTATATGTTCGATCGGTCACAATGAGCCGTGATATATGAGCTCAGTATATTTTGCCCACTCAAACTAAAAGGCTTCTTTAAAACATCTCTTACTGAACTATGCTACATTGGCCTCTTCTGTGTTAGTTGTTTTGTACTTTTACCTTTCCTGCCTGGGCCCAGATGGGCCTGCAGTATTTAGCAAATAAACAAACAAAATTAAGTGGCACTAGCAAGCTCGTGTGGATGGTAGTTTTATGCCCCCACAGTTTTTAAGTTCACAAAAGTGTAAACGGAAACCGTCGTGAGCAATGTAATGACCTAAAATTTAGCATTATATTCGTCATAACTTGCACAAGAGTGTATGCCACAATAATTAAGTACTTTGTTCTGCGTACGTGCTTTGTGTCATGTTGGTCACTCATGCACCTGTTACAGCGCGTGATATTTTGCAGCCACAGCCAGCAGAAGACGCACCTGAAAAGGCCTTTCTGAGGCATGAAGTATGGCGTTACACAATTACAAACTGCGACCAAGAAGAAGATGAAGACTCTACAGCAATCCCATCAACACCTTTTTCAAAAGGTTTCTCATCTTGAAAATGTCATAGAAGATTTATCTGACAATCGCATTCTAGGAAATGAGGATGTCGCCATATTGCAGAGTGTTGGTGGGGCAAAAAAAGACTTGCTCATGCGTCAACTGCCACATGTCTGGTGCCAGCAATGTCACCCGCTTACTCGCCAGAGCTCAGGCCATTTGCACTGACTTTGCATTTTTATTCCCCTAGAGCATACAGATATGTACGAGCTGTTTTCAACACATGCCTCCCGCATCCAAAGACACTGTGTAAATGATATCAATCCATTGATAGGGCTGCTGACTTTTCAAAAGAGGCAATGACTGCATTGGCTATCAAGGTAAAGCACAGCTCTCCACATTATGCAATCTGGTTGTGGATGAGATGGCCATTCAAAGAAGTAGTGTGGGATGGGAAAAGCTTCCATGGATATGTTGACATGGGCATTGATGTCAATGATGACAGCTTTCCAGTTGCCTAAGATGCATTTGTTTTAATGCTTGTTGCAATCAATGGCAGATGGAAGCTGCCGATTGGCTACTTTCTAGTGCATGGCCTTGGTGGTGAGCAGAGGCGCAATTTGGTGCTGCAAGCTGCTAGCTTCACTCATGAAAAAGGTGCACACATTTTGAGTTTGACCTGCGATGGCGCTGCAGCAAATTTGTCATTGCTGCACAGCCTTGGCTGCAAGATGGACCTGACTGAGCTGGATGCTTCTTTTCCACATCCAGTGATGAAAAAAGCTTTTCTTTGCCATGTTGGATCCCTGTCACATGTTGAAGCTACTGCGACACACCCTGTTTGATAAAAAGGCTATTGTGATACGAACAAACAGTTCAGATTGTTGAAACACATTGATGAGCTGCATGAAATCCAGTACACAGAGGGCCTACATTTGGCAACCAAACTTAGACAAGCACATATTACCTGGAAAAACCAGCCCATGAAAGTCTCATTGTTGGCTCTAACGTTTAGTCAATTGGTAGCAGATGCTCTTAGTGACTGCAGAGCTCAAAAAATTCAAAGTTTTCAAATTGCTTGCCAACAGAAGAGTTTATCAGACATGTCAACAACGCATTTGACATTTTAAATTGAAGACATCCAAGGCAAGAAGAATAGAAAGGACCGCTGTGTCCTGAAAATGTGGCTCCTGTCACTGCGTATGTCAAAGAACTTATGGCCTACTTTTGTTCGCTTAGGGAGTCTGCAGCTGGTAAACTAATGACAGGGACCAACCAAAAGACAGGCTTCATTCGCTTTGTGGTGTGCTTAGACAACCGTCTATACAACCACTTGGTTACAGAAAATGACCTATTGGCATATCTTTCGACTTACAAGCTCAGTCAGGACCACCTTGAGTTACTTTTTTGCTGCAGTAATATCATTTGGGGGCTGCAATGACAACCCAACAGCAAAGCAGTTTGCAGCAGCATTGAAGCGTCTGATAGTTCGTAATGAGGTCAAGGACATTGATGGCGGAAATTGCTTTCTATTGGAACACATCGAAATTCTCTTTGTGCGCTCCTTTGAAAAAACCACACTCCATTGATGTAATTAACCTCACTGCCCCTCAGAGAAGCCCTGCAGCCAGTGAACCACTCACAGAAGCAATTTTACAGGATCATGGTTATTCAGCTGACCCAGGCAGGATGTCTGAGCTTGGGTGCCTGCGGCTCGCAGTACTGGAAGAATTGCTTCACATGTTTTCTCGTGGGTGAATTATGTTCATGATGGCCCACACAATTAGTTCCTTTATCCATCAACTTGAGCTGTCCCACCAGGTTTTATGTTTAAGCATTTATTTGTTTTTTTGAGTGACTTTGTAAAGTGCATATATTGTTCAAGAGCGTTGTATGCAGATGTCAAACTTTTATGGAGGGAAAATGTGATACCTTATTGTAAATTCTGCAAGTACGTTTGTTTTCTTGCTGAATGCTGTAGCTTGAATCGCCTGCATGCAAATTATGCTTAAACAATTGTTCTGTTCAGCCCAAGCTAAACAGTGTGGACAATGACGGTACGTTAGCTGGCCTACCTTTCACTAGAGCAAACTGTGTGATGACATGGACATGCTGTGAATGCTCTCAATGGATTATGTGTGAGCTAGGTATACGCTTGAGGATGACAATGTTTTTTTAATGTTTATTCTGTATGTCTTTTACCTGACTTTTGTGGAAATTTGCCACTGCCACCTGCAATACCGTTGGTGTTACTATTTAAATAATTTAATGTGCTCACTCTGTTCACTTGCTTTACAATAGCCTTTTGTGATGCCAGATTCACTGTAACCACAAACATTTGGTGTATACCACTCAATGAGTGTTTTAAATACCGTGAAATATTCATTCATTTGAGGTTCACAACGTAATAGAGCTGTCGCGTCCTAATTGCGGTGTGTTGGCTCAGCTTCGACGTTGCTAACTTTTTTGTAAGTATGTGATACAACATAAGCTTTGTTGTACATTTTACTTGCAGCAAAATGCATTGTACTTTAATGTTGACATACTTACTTTGTGGGTCTGACCTCACATCAATTGTTTCAACTTTGACTTTGTGAACTACCACTTTTTTAATTTCTGCATATGTATTGCTTACTTTTCTGACAAGCACAATCACTGAAGCCTTTCGATATTTGTGAGGACAGCGCCGATATAAATATTATACAATTATAGCCCTGTATTGAAGGCGTTGCATACAAGGCATTGTAAGCAAAACTGCAGCTACATTCAAGGACAGCTGATCTCATTGACCAGTTTTATTAAAGGTATCAATACTACGTGTGATATAGTTTACTTTGTATAACATTATTATACAAATGCCCTGTGGCATACAAGTATGCTAATACTGATACCGAAGAGCAGGGGCACAATAAGTTTTCCTACTTGCTGTTTATAATTTTCTTTTGTGTATTATCTTTGCAATGTACTTCATTTAAATTGTAAATGTTGCTTCCTTCTGTATTTGTGTGAAATCTTCTGGCTTCTATAGGTGCAATAAACACTGAATAAAGAATGAAACAATTACTGTTGTCATAAAAATGTGCTTTCCATAGTACAAGTACACCAGCAACACAATGAATCCACAAGTGCAAATGAATGCTGCCATTTTTTTCCCTTCCCGCTATGTATTCAGTTTTCATGCCGTTTCACACTAGCAGAGGAAGAAGGGCCCTCCTGGCAGTGTTTGATTCTAGGACATAATTATGCTGTGGGGCTATACTCGCATTCGGAAACAGCTGAATAAACTCTAGATAATGCACAAATCCCGTCCATTTGCTTTATTATATAACGAAAATGGATCCCCGAGGCGCGTCTCAACAGCGTCTTCGCACCACACAATCTTGCAAAATAGTACACGTAAATCTGAATAAACGGCGATCACTACGGCGTTTAGAATGCAGGCTAATGCTATTTATTTCTCTCAAAATGAAACACGCCCACCAGAGCCTTTTATTAAGCGAAAATGCCACAAAAAGTGTCCTTCAAAACATCTCGTTTCTTCCTAGGTGCCAGACAGCGTGACAAAAATTATTTCTCTCAAAATAAAACACGCACACCAGCCTTTTATTAAGCGAAAATGCGAAAAAAAAACTCCCTCAAAACATCTCGTTGCTTTCTAGGTGCAAGACAGCGGGACGAAAAATTAGCAAGATAATACGCACCACAGCTTAAGGTGCACAACGGCTGATTTGACGAAACTTGAGTAAGTAGGAAAAATAGACCACACTCGGGCGTCTGGACGGGTTTCGAGCCGCGAGCGCTGGCAACTCCACTAACCGCGGTGGTAAGCGCAAGTGACGCCTTGAAAATTGTCTGTCTTCGTGAGTCAGACGCCCCAGTCTTGCTCCACTTTTCAAGGCGTCACATTTTAGGCGAAGAACGACGCGCGCAGTAGCAGAACACCACCACCTTGGTCAGGTGCTCCGCAGCCACTGGGAACTGAGTGCCATGGGTTAATTGTCGGAGTCATGAGGGAGGTAGTGGCCGAATACTGCACCAGGGAGGCCAATTCCTGTTCTGGTGAGGGATATTGGTGAGGTGGCTTCAGGAAGGGATATTCTACGATGGATCATATCCATGTCATAAATCAGGTAATTGAGAAATCTGCGGAGTACAATGAACCTCTCTACATGGCTTTCATAGATTATGAAAAGGCATTTGATTCAGTAGAGATACCAGCAGTCAACAGGCATTGCGTAATCAAGGAGTACGTGAATATCTTAGCAAACATCTACAAGGATTCCACAGCTACCTTGGTTCTCCGCAAGAAAAGTAGAAAGTTACCTATCAAGAAAGGGGTCAGGCAAGGAGACACAATCTCTCCAATGCTATTCACTGCATGCTTAGAAGAAGTATTCAAGCTCTTAGACTGGGAAGGCTTAGGTGTGAGGATCAACGGCGCATATCTCAGCAACATTCGGTTTGCAGATGACATTGTCCTATTCAGCAACAATGGAGGCGAATTACAACAAATGATTGAGGACCTTAATCGAGAAAGTGTAAGAATTGGGTTGAAGATGAATATGCAGAAGACAAAGATAATGTTCAATAGCCTGGCAAGGGACCAAGAATTCAGGATCGCCAGTCAGCCTCTAGAGTCTGTAAAGGAGTACGTTTATCTAGGTCAATTACTCACAGGGGACCCTGATCACGAGAAAAAAAAATTACAGAAGAATAAAATTGGGTTGGAGTGCATACGGCAGGCATTACCAAATCCTGACTGGGAGCTTACCACTGTCGTTGAAAAGAAAAGTGTACAATCATTGCATTCTACCGGTGCTAAGATATGGGGCAGAAACTTGGAGGTTAACAAAGAAGCTCGAGAACCAGTTAAGGACCGCACAAAGAGCGATGGAACGAAAAATCTTAGGACTAACGTTAAGAGACAGGAAGAGAGCGGTGTGAATGAGAGAACGAACGGGGATAGCTGATATTCTAGTTGACATTAAGCGGAAGAAATGGAGCTGGGCAGGCCATGTAATGCGTAGGATGGATAACCGGTGGACCATTAGGGTTACAGAATGGATACCAAGAGAAGGGAAGCGCAGTCGAGGTCGGCAGAAATCCAGATGGGATGATGAAGTTAGGAAATTTGCAGGCGCAAGTTGGAATACGCTAGCGCAAGACAGGGGTAATTGGAGATCGCAGGGCGAGGCCTTCGTCCTGCAGTGGACATAAAATATAGGCTGATGATGATGATATCATCCTTCGCCAACTTATCGTTGCTGAAGATCCTTGAATTCTTGCAGCACGGACGAAGGGGTTAAGGAGACTTGCGAGTTCTTGGTTACACAATGCATGTCACCTGAAGCTTCACAAGGTGCGGAAACCAATAGGGGACCCGTAATATAGCGAGGGATTCTGGGATGCGCCGTCTGCTAGCTGTTTGCGGTTCGAGTCAGCGCAGCCGCCGCCACCGCTTCACCGATGAAGCCCATTGATGCGCTTGCAGTCCGTTCTTCTTCTTTCTGCGGTTTTACGTGCCAAATCCAGTTCTGATTATGAGGCACGTCATAGTGGAGGGCTCCGGATTAATTTTTACCACCTGGGGTTCTTTAGCATGCACTACAACCCAAGCACACGGGCGTTGTCGCATTTCGCCTCCATGGAAATGCGGCCTCCGCGGCCGGGATTCGATCCCGTGAGCTCGTGCTCAGCAGCGCAACGCCTTAGCGGACTGAGCCACTTGCGCTTGCAGTCCGGCTTTGTCACACTCAAAGATTACCCGGTTGCAGGTGCCTAGCAAAACCATGGTCGGCTGTTCAGCCGTTGGCTGCTCAAATTCAAGCGTGAAAGGTGAACGCATGTAACTACTGCCTTGCAGCAACCCTTGCTGAATCAGCTGTGTACAAGCATCAGAGGAATGACTGCCACTTCCAAAACTGTAACAAGGCAGAGACCACCCGTGAACAAAAAGAAAATGAACGCACAGTGCCACTTATCAGGCGGCGATTAGCAGTGTAAGGGCCGACACGGAATGATTCTCCAAGATATTTCTTTCTCTAACATTGATTCGGGCAGCCAGAACTGTTTCAGTACTTCCATGCACATGTAAAGATATTATGAAAGAAGGTTTTACGGCCTAAATTTAAGCGGGACACAGCGAGATACATACATAATTCTCGTAACCAACTAGCCCACCTTGGCTCTTTCAGCACAGATAGAGATAATGCGCAGCTGCAATATGACGGCGATATGGCCATTGTTGCCAAAAAAGAGAGAACGTCTAACTACGTACCACTTCAAGTGAACCTGGAGTTTCGACCAAGAAATGCCGTTGACAGCGCGCAAAGTTATCATTCTGAGCGCTAGCTGCGCCGTTATACCGACGATATCGGTTTTTAGTTAGGATGCATGCACCGCTGTAGCCATCGCCTCAGCACCCGATTTTCTAAGTAATGCTTCTATACGCTTGATAAATTATCGGATAAAGATAATTTTTGACCTGTCTGACTGAGCCGCAGGCAGAGCAGTCAGTGACGGTGCGTCGAAGCAACGGCAAATGTCGTAGAGCTAAAGCTGAGAGTGAAGTGAAACCTAGAAATCAGCTGCATGAATACTACGACATTGCTGATCGACAAAGCGGACGGAAAGCTTCGCAGTGGCGCACCGACGGGGGGGGGGGGGGGGGGGGCTCGGGGGTTGTAAGCCCCCCCCCCCCCCTTTTGTTTAACCCCTTTTCTTTCCTTGCGCATTTGAGTACTGCAACTAAGATGTAAGACGCGCAATCGTCGGCACACTCGTAAAAAGCGCATTTTTTGACAATTTCCCGTGAATAAATTGAAATTAGTGCTGTTTAGATGGTATTGGCAAACTGTCAAACCCCCCCTGGCAGAGATCCTGGGTGCGCTACTGCACGACTGACAGTTGAAACCGCGTAGAAAAACAGGTGCGCTGGGCTTGCCACCGATGCGGCCGCGTCGTCCTTCGAACCGGAAGCTGCTAGCAGACGGCGCGCCCCGCAATTTTCTGCGATTGCTCGTTTTACGGGTCACCTACTGAAGGAGCGCTGTGCTAGTGCAGAAATAAAACCCCTCAATAAAACAAAAGTAGCGCATCTCCTCTCTCCTCCTCCTGCGCCGGCGTTCACTCTCTCTTCTGTCGACCGTGGCTCCCCCTACGCGGGGCTGAACTAGCAGACACTCTCCGAATAAAATGCTGTGGCTACGTGTCGCTCGCACTCTTGAACTCGTATTTTGATTGGAATTTTTCGCGTTATATTATGACTGGCTGCCGAAACAACGAGAGGACGCGTAAATGCCGCTGCGCTTAGATGGCTGTACTATTAGAATCGGTGATACAGTGAGCCTAAAGCCTCTAAGTCGGGCTTTAACTGAGCCATGCCACGCGCGACCTCGGCGTTGGTTCATCTCCGCGTTTCAGTAGCTCCAGTCCCTCGTTGGCCAGCGGCTAACGTGCACAGCGGGCCTCTAACAATGACTGCGCTGCGGGAGTGAATGATCCACCAGCTGTATATATGCAGTTGTCTTACAGGTTTCACTGACCGATCATTCGGCGGAAGCGGTCCGTCGATAATGAGGCTAGTAGCTTGGCTCGCTTGTAGGAAGCCTTACACTACTCCACACATTTTTTTCTTCTTTTTTTGCGGATTTGAGTAGCGCGGCAGCGGTCATCTTACAGGTGTATGCGAGGCTGCTTTTGCGGATCATATTGCCGCTTGCATGTGCTGCGCGCGGGTCCGAGAAATTCTGCCCTGCGTATTGTATCTACTATCTTATCAAATGCAGAGTAGAAACGATGAGTTAACATCCAGGTTTGTCCTGGCCACTGACAAAGCCACGCAGGAATGAGTTAACTCTATAATCAAGGGCGTTGCAATGGGGATAGCATTGCTAGCAGTTCTTCCGGGGGATTGTTCGTTTTCCAATATTGAATAACTGAATTAATGCACCCGCAACACGGAATCTGTCATATAAAGCGAAGGAGCAAGCTGTCACAATAATGATCCCCGGTTATATCAAATGTGGAGCGAATATTTTTTTAACCATGCGTATGAGCGTTTGGTAGAGGACATGACAGCATTCAGGTGCCCTTGCGTCATGCACACTTTACGCTGTTTACACATTTACAGTCGCATACAACTAAAAACGCAGCAATGCCCCTCAAAGGAGGCCAATGGCTTCCTTTGTTGACATGTCATGATGTCGCGTTTAATCCCCTCGCACCTGCTAACGCGACATCGCAGAGAGCTGATAGCGGCAAGATAGCCGACCACCGAGTTGAGTTTTTGCTGAAGGCGCAAAGTCGCCCTAACTAAATAGCCCTAAAAGGTTCGTCTTTCCGCAGGTAAGCGCCCATTTTTCCCTACGTACCGTCACCACTTCGTAACATACTGCGATACACTGAAAACGTGCCCTTCGCATACATTCAGGCCAAACAAACACAACGCCATTGATTGTATAACCAAGCCAACAAAAACCACGTGCGTTTGAAGACATGATGAAATCCGGCCACGAAAGTTGCAAATGCAGCGCGAACATGCAGCGCGAACACTGCGGCACTTAGGAGGGAGAAAAACTAACGATGCCTCACACAGCAAGTGGCAGCTTGTGAGATTAGGGATCATTGAAGAATCGCTCGCTTACCTCACAGCCGGGACCATTGTGTTGGGTTGAAATCAGCCCGGCTGATTCTTTGAAGCCAGACCTTCCTCTGCGCCGCGTCTCGCTTCGCAGATGGAATCCGGAAGAGTCGCTTGCCGTCTGTTTCGCGTGTTCTGCACCCGAATGCTGAGCATCACGGCATCGCGAACACTACGCCTTAAAAGCGCAAAACAGACGCGATGCGTAGTGCCTCCATCCACCGCTCGCAATGGTCTGGCCCCGCGATGGCGGCGGGAGCAAAACACAAGCAAGAAAAAAAAAGCGCCGAGAGAACGGGCAGGAGAGGAGGACAACGGCGATCTTCAAAACATGGCGCTACTTTTTTATTGAGGGGCTTTAGCAGAAAGCACTGCAAGCGCTGTTTTCTTCGCGTTTCTGCTAAGGCGCCGGATGCATTTAACGTTGCACAGTGAAATGTGTCGCGAAAAAAAAAAACGAAAAAAAAAAATACACCTGCTCGTCTGTTATTTATCGAATATTTATCTGCGATGTACGATGTTCGGGGTTTTAGCTGAAAACTATGCAGACGAGCAGATTTTGTGCAGCACGAACGAATTTACCTTTGCGTCAAGACGCGCTGGGCATACGAACACCGCAACGCGTGATAGCGAGTCACGCGCTCCAGCACAGTATTGCTCACCCTGCGCAATACAAATACTTCTAGAGTAGGAAATTCTCATAGACCGTTGACCAGTGGCTTACAACTTTTGCAAGATAGTCTTCCAGTAATAAGCATTCTGCAGTACTAGGAAGACAAGGAGTATACAAAAAGGTTGAATAAACTAATCCGTCAGTGCCTTATTGACAAGTGATTAAGAAATTCAGTGATCAATATAATTTAGGTGTAAGAAACTGATCAGTGTTTTTAGAGAGCTGTTGAGAAAGCAGCATTACCAAACCTGTTAATTTTATATAGTAGCAGTTAAAATAAGAATTTGGATTGATAAATTTTTGAGCCATATTTTTAGCATAAATCCCACAACAAAATATAAGAGTTGACGTACACGAACCGAAAGCTCTGTTTTACGGAAAGAGTGCTGAAATTTGTTCCTGCAATTGCGTTGTGTGTAAGCATAACATTTATTACTCCCATTTTTTTTCCAGACTGCTGCTCCAGCACTGACAACTCCACCTCGTCTGTGTTTGGGTATGCGAAATGTGCTGCCTTTAGTCTTTCAACCGGTCTCGCTTAATGATATTTTTTTGCATGAGTAATCACAAATAACTGTTACGACAAACTATCTGAGTTGGTAGGATTGTCTCGGGCGAAGTAAAAAAAAATAATACTTTTGCTATTCAGAAATTGTAAGGAGCTTTATGTATATGCGCCTATAGAATGTGTAGTTTCTACTGTAGATGCTAGATACTCAGGTCTGAAATATTCTTTTCTGTATTGTATCTCTCGCTGTACAAAAGTTGCTAATAAAATTGCAAAATAAATCACATTTCTCTGCCTGTTATAGTCTTGCCGAAACGCAGTAGCCACGCACTATGACATGCTGGCTCACGTATCTTAACGGAATATAGGTAAAATTTTAGCAAACACAGATGTGCTGCTGGTGTCTATTGAATACATGACCCACACACGCAAAAGGAAATTGTCATTACAAAAAGAGGCTGAAAATGACAGCCGTTAGGATAATGCATACTGCAGCAGCAAACGGAACTCGTGCTAGTTTCCTTTTGCGGCTGCCGAGAGAATAGCACACTCGTCGAACGCATTGCAGATAAGCGGAATGGCCCTCTCTCCCTCGCGCATCGGCAAAACCGTTGCCGTAACAGTAGGGTTAATTTTTTTATCTCGGAAGCATGGCCTACCAAGCAGCAAGGGAGCAAATGGCACTCGTGATGCCATTCCTGTTTACCTGGGGGGTATACCAGCTGACATAGCCGTGGCGCCGCGCAACGGCTTACATAGCCGTTGCCCGCTGTCGGCGCATGCGCAGTACTCAGTGTCTCCGGCGGTAGGCGTGGCTTATCGCCAGCGGCGGCACGGCAGAACTCAGCTACTGCGAGGAGGAAAGAGTGACGTCACACAAGGTGTGGCGCGGCAGTAGCGCGGCGGAACTCGGTTGCGCAAGGTGTCTCCATCGCTGGCCGTGGCTTAGCGGTAGCAACTGCGTGGTTGTCGCTAATCCGCAAGCGCGGCTTGGCATTACGCCACGAGGTTATGCCAGGAGTCCTAGCAGCTGCGGCGTCGCTGGTTGCTGTGGCTACGGCGCGGCTGGCTTTTCGTGCAACCCGCACTTTTTACAGCTGGTTTAATCAGCTTCGGTGTAAGAAGAGGTCACCCAGTCACCCCCTCCATGCTTTCATGAGATACACGGTTACCACCATGAGCACAATAACCCCACTTTTTGTTTTGTTTTTGCCACGGCCGTGTACTCGGAACGATGGTTGGTTGGCGGTGATAGGCCCCTATCACACAAACTTCGCGTGCTTTACAGGACGTGTTGTTGTCCCCCTCAGCCCGGTTTATGGGCGAACATGCTCGTTCACTTGTGGTTTCTGTTTGAACCGTGGTACTTGCCGAGATTTGCAAGCCAGTGTAACCGAGAGAAATGAATTAGACGTTGTCTGCCATACCTGAGAATATGCGACGCATTCTATAGACCGTTTTTTCATGGGCGCTGCCATTGCGTAGGCAGTGGCGCCATCTATGGGCAGTTGGCATGCTGGGTTGGGCGAACGCCCGTGGTGTATGCTATGTTATACACTCGGCGGCAGTTCGTGGTAGATTTTTTCGCACTCGCGTGGTCTATTTTGTGCAGCACGAACGGTTGTTCAACCGACGAGGGGCTGAGACCTTTGTCAGGCTTCATGCCTTTAGTCTCAGCCTACCCTCGTTTGAATGAACGAGAAATACAATTCAATTCAACTCAATTCAATATTTACAATGAAATGGCGTCTTCTACGTGGGGAATGATCCTGTGAGGCGTAGTGAAGGAATTTAAGTCTGAATATTTCCTTTACAAAAATGAGTATTGAATTTCCGTTGTCGATTTGTTTAAGTATCATTGATTCCATGGAAATTCTATGAAACTCCAACACTCAATGAGCCAGCACAATGAGATTTCATTAAAAATTCCGTTGTGCAGTGCTCAATAAGTTTTTTGTTGACGAATTTTCATAGATTTCTCGTTGCATTTTCTCACTTAAGGCGCGCGATCCAATGAAGGAAGCCAGGCATCCTGGCTAATTGTTTGCGTTACGTTCGGATATGCGCTGCCATCGTAGGCCGAACATTGCCATTCTTGAAATTTTGAGGTCCCTCTCCCACCTCCCCCAATCCTCCCCCTCCTACCGTCTTACCCATTGGCGGATCCAGAAAAGAGACCCTGCGACAAAACAGTGAAAACGTTGTCCGTGTTTACTTCTCTCCGCCCACGTGTAGCCTCGCGCTGTAAGCACATACTTCAGGATGACGCACTAACTTGCCCAAACTTACGTTTCCTGATGTCCACGAACTAGCCACTGAGCGCCTCTTTTGTTGCGCTAATACCCCTCATCATTTAATTACTATGGCTGGCGACAGCATGCCTAGCTTCATGCCTTGCTCAATGCATGCAGAAGCAGACAGAATACTAACAGATGACCGGTTTTTGAACTTGTGTTTCGAACCTATCATACGTCGATGTATCGATCCCACTGGTGTCTACTAAAATGTCTATTACGTGGCATCGCAAGCTATCACGCGGATACAGAGCCAGCGGAAAGGTGACCTCGAGTAAAGTTTCACTATTACTTTACGGCAAGATATGCAACAAAATGCAGTGCGATTCACACCGCCAATTGGCAGAGGTCGTGTGACCAGCCACAATGATGATGATGATGATGATGATGATTATATCTATCGGCATCAAGAACCTTTGAAACAGGGCGGAGACAAAGGTCACCTAGCCTGCTTGGTTTATTCGGGATTTACAACATCTGTAAATGGCGACTCGTCTCATGGAGACTCACGTTCACAGCAGCAAGCGCGACCTGCCCATCGCTTCAACAAAACATTTCGCGATTGATGCCGTTCACGTCTGCTCGCGCCGTCATCGCCGCGTAAAATAATCTTCAGCACATAGGTTAACCAGTTTTGCCACTGCGTTCGCGTGACTGAGAAATCAAGCACTTAGCGAATGAGCCAGAACAGTGGTGATTCGCGATCATTTGCGACCGGTTGCTTTTTGACCAGCTTGATCGAAGTGTGGACTTCGAGATTTGGTGTGCTGAGGTGATCTCGAAGGCTGTGCCTAAGTGTTGTCCTCAACACTAAATGATTGTTTTAATGCAGCCAATAGTCATTTGCACAAGGATATATTTTATTTTACGTATGCTATGTGTATAGCTGACGACCTATAAAAATACTGAAGTTTCTCGAAAAAAAAATGATGTTCGATGTTTCTTACCAAACCTAGCGAAATCTAAAAAACCTAGCAAGCAACATTGGTATATCATTTTTTTTTTTGGCGTTTTTTGCGTTTGTTTTTGTCGCCATTTTGCATTTTTTTCTTGGTCTGCGTGTGCGCCATGTGTGTGTCGTGAGCTCTAAGCGCGTGAGTTTGTGTTGTCATCTGCTGCTGCGCGATTAAGAACATTTTGTCAAGAGCGTACAAGACGAAAAGCGGGATGTATCTATATCCCGTCCGTGCATTGGCTGACGCGGAGGTATGCTACCGACTCGGCTGCGTGGACGCGGGCATGAAGAAAGGAGCGCCGACTGACCCAACGATACTTTGACTCCGATAAACACTTGTCTCGTGTTGTGTGTATAACTGATTTCCCAGCTGAATGTATGTTTCACGCCTGGTTCACGGCGCCAGTGTCAAAGAATTTTGTGCGGGGCCGGTCCGGTATGCGTGCGGCGTGTTGCATTCGCCTTCTGCCGATGAAGCGCCAAGGCCGATGAAGCGCATGTCATCCGTTTAAGCTGAGAATTTAGCAGCCAGGCCGATTTATCTGTACTGCAGCTTAAGCAAGTTTGTCGCAATCAGACCACTTAAATACTGAACTGCAACAAACCACTTAAACAGGGGCGCTTGTTTATGTGTTCTCATGCTCGTCCCCACCCGTTGCGGTAGCTTATAGCGGCTATGACGTTGCGCTGCAAGGTCGCGGGTTCAGCTCGCCCGCGGCAGCCGGATTTCGATTGGGGGAAATGCAGAAACGCTCGTGCTAAGTACCCTTTAAAGATTCCCAGGTGGTTAAATTGATTCTAGAGCCATACACTGCGGTGTGGCTATTTATAATGATATAATGGTTTTGGCTCGTAAAATCCCAGAATGGGATTGATCAGCATAATGCTTGACCCTGTGTTTTAAGTGGTACTATTACAGCGGGGCCCATGCCACATCCGTTTATATAAACATCGAGCTTGATGTCCGTTTTTTTTTTGTACGTTATAAAATAATCATACAGAAATGTCGTGAACGATATCGTGTCATGTCTAAAAAACAGCCAGTTTGATCGTTCGCGATTGGAATGCTACCATATTGTAAAAAAAGAAAATGAATGCTCGCAGCGCATGGGATCGACGCCACCAGTTTCCCTCCCATCTCTGGATATATTTTCACGTCGCAAAACTATTTCTACGAAATTATTTTTGTACTGTTAATAATTCGAAAACCAAGATTTTACTCGTGGCGTATGATAGAAAAAACACGGTAGTCAGGTGTTACTATAAGTATATTCCTTCGGGCAAAAAAAAAAATGGGAAATACGATCGGTGAAAGTATGCAAGCCAGAGAGAGAAAATATGCAAGTCGGAGGACTGACAAGAATTGTGACTTTTATGTATTCGGCGCAGAAAAGTGCCTTTAGCCAATGTCATATTGTCAGAAATTTCTTTTGAAGTTCTTTAAATGTTCTGCGAAAAACTGTCGGTAAAAGAAATTGGTTCTTGGTATTTCACTATATCTAGAACATATGCCGTGAACAATAAAAAGTTCAACTGATTCATTCAGTCACATAAAAATAGTGTTACACTTACTTACACTTACTTAAACACTTACGCTTACTTACACTTACTTAAATAAGCATCAAGTGCTTATTTACATCTTTTATCCTTGAGGGCATTTCGTTGTGTAGCTTGCACAGTACTGCGTTTATACAATTTTTAAATAGTGGCATCCACAGCATCTGGAGCAAAGGGTAAGGCAGTTGCTGGTGCAAACTTACGTGACACATCAGCAGCAGAAAACATTCTTATACCAACTGGTTAATACTTCGATCGTGTGAATGTAAAAAGAATGTTTAAGACTGTTACCTGATTTTGCTAATATACTTACACACAGAATAAACAGTGGTAAGACAACAAGCCACAGTTGAACATGCCCTTCCTCAAAAAAGTTCCTGTGCACCTGCTCCATAATACTTACGAGTCTGTAGGTGTTGAGGCCCTCTAGCAGCATTATGTAGGAACTCCATGACCCCGGACAAGAAAAACAGAAAAAGACTGCAACAATGTTCCTGTTAGCCGTGCCAGATTTTATAAGAAATATTGAATACTGTGGCATCTTAAAAAGAAGTTATGATGTGCTCATACTGCTGATTTTTAAGTTTCTTTTGCTGCTAGAAAAAAATAGCCATGGTACTTTTTTTTCATTCAAAACTATCTATGCAGCATGTGCGCCACTTAAGTGCAACAGCTTCACGAGGCATCCCAGGCCCCGAAAGGAGAAGTTGGAAGAAGATGCAAGAGCAGCATGCCAATGTTGTTGGTGAGAGCCTTGTTATATTGTCACATTATACATAAATTTTAAGAATGCTAATCTCGTAAAGCGGTTACTAGCACACAATGTTTGTAGAAATTCAAACAAGACAGAACTTGCAGAAGAAGAAGAAGGCTTGAAGAATGATTAAACAAAAATATCACTAGGACCAACATTTTGGCAAGGGAATTGTCTTAAGTCAAGCCAGCACCTGATTTCTGCTCCCCCACTTCTTTGGGGGAAGATGAGAATGTTGCAGACGGTGCATAGAGTAAGGTGAGGAAATTGTAAGTGTTCAAAAAAGAGGACAAAGAAAACAAGGAGGTGTAGGTTTCTTGTAATAGAGAACATGTAGGGCTTCTAGTGTTGTTTCATCCAAGTAGGGGTGACAAACCTAGAAGACAATTTGTGTGTATGCAAGTGTTTCCTGTGTTAGGCCTAGTTAAACGAGAACGAAGATATATGGTTTGGATATTGCAAAAGAAAGAACTATAATCTCAGTTTTATCCAGATATTTTTGATTAAGCCAATAAGCATGAAATGAAAGCGAAAGGCACTAATGCACATCTTCTCGAAACCAGAGGGCATTAAAGTAGAGATAAAATTATCTCGATAAGTAGATCGATTGAGTTATGAATTCATCATAGCCCGCCAGCTAGCACACACACAGTCCTAGGTGTATTTGTGCTCTAGATGACTATGATGGTTCATTTCAAAGCATTGTTAGCTGTTTGCGACACACTAACTTTTTTGTTGCTCTTTTTTTAAAAAAGACCTGCAAATCTTTTTTAATAGAAGAATCTCCGCTTCACTCAGCTCTCACATATTGCTTATTGCTATGACAAGGTGGCATTAACCCGACTCATGTTAAATGCTAGCCTCGCCATTAGCAGGACCTTAGCATCCATACGAAGATGAGTCTCTTCACGCTTGTGTGACAGGCAGAGAAATGCATGAATTTCATTTAGTTCAGCAGGCTGCATGGACCTTAGAAGATTTGAGGTCTTTCACTTAGTCATAAAAAGAGCTATACAGAAAGTAGTGCATTGCAAACAGAGGCAATATTTTCAAATATGCTTTGCAAGCCTTGTGTTGACGTAGTGACCATATGTTAATTTTAAAGTTGTAATTTGTGATAAGCATTTAGGCAAGAACACAAAAATATTAGAGATCTCTTGTCGATGATAAGAACATCAAGCTAGTTTAATCTGCCTAGAAGTTCACTTATTGCATATATGCTCTTATTTCATAGTTCACTGGCTAGAAGTTCATTGACGATCCTGTGTCGCAGCAGTGACATCACTCTTGCTACATTTACCATGGCTCGTTTATACTGTTCTTATACCTTAGGCAGAACAATTTCACCTGCATTAAACCACAAAAGCTTTAAGCACTAATATAAGTTGCTTACTTTTATGGCTTTAAGCATAATCTTTCACTGCTATTGATGACTGTACATGTTGGTTATCTTGCTGATAACATATCTTGTTTTTCAGGATATGCCAGCACGAAGTTTCCAGGCGCAAGTGTTTCTTATATAAAAGACAGCCTGTTCTGTCACCTCCCAAGGGAAATAAAATCAGTATATAAAAATGCCTTTTGATGTGCCTTTTTTGTTTTCCTGTTGGCTGCAGTTAATATTCAGTGTCAGTGAGCCAAATCTTGCTACTTTAGACCTTAGTGGTATATATCCTAGTGCAATGAAAATACAATAGAAATTCATCTCGGTCTAAATCCAATGAATATACAATAACGAACCAATGGGAAAACAACACAATAATACTACAATGGATTTCCAATGGATTCACGGTGGCCACTTTTCCATGACTGCTCAACAAATCTACAATGAAATACCAATAAAAATTCCACAATTTTTGGTTGGTGGCACAAAATATCAATAGAAAATCGATGGAATTCCACCAATATTTTGTGTAAGGGTTAAGTAATTAAGCGGCTGGAGTTTCTGCTGGCGTTAGGGCGGAGGAGCACCCAGCACGAGGTTTGCGCGTTTGTTTGAGCTTACTATCAGCCTCGAATATCAGTTAGGTATTTCTGAAAATTTGTTTCATGAATGTTACCTTACTACAGCATTCTCAGCACTGTAATTCCAAGCTCCAGTTTAGCTGCAACGAGTAGTTACGAAACATTTGACGATCCTAACAGCGTGGGTATCGTTCTGCTGGAGAATAAGTCATGCTGTTTACTTTGACTAGTGTTCAAGTTGTTATCTGTAGGTATACTGGGCGACTGCCTTGTTTGCTGGGCAAGGTTTCCGCCCACAAATAAAATAGTTTGGTTAATAATAACCGCATACCGTACAGTGTGAATCACACTTTTCGAGTGGTCGAATGACCAGCTGCAGACTGCGCGAGCGTCCGAGGCTGTACTAAATGCTGTGTTATAGATCTGTTTGTTCTATATAGCATATGGTCCAAGCATACGGCACGACCATGCAAAGTCTTATTGCATCGTTATCCCGTGTTCTGTTTTATTTTGCCGGAAAAAGAGGACATATGAACCCTTTTTTTTCAGTCTCATAAGTTCAGTCATCTACGACGCATTCACCCATCTTACGGAAATTGCGTCCTTACAAATAGCTGTTGGATTCTCTTTATGTATATTTGTATATACATAAACCTTTGTACCTTTGTATATTGTGCCTTACAGGGCAAAAAGGCAATGCCGATCTAAGCACGAAGCAATAAGTGAAGCTTAAACTCGTAAAGGCTCATGGGAAGCCTCGTCTGCTCGGCGCTTCCGATTCAACTGCTGACGGTTCCGGCGCACGATTCTCCGTTCGCGGGGCCGGTCACACTTGCTCTCTGTTAACTTTCATCACAAGGTATCGCCCACGTTGCAAATATCTAGAGCCTGTGACAGCCGCATGGATGACTGACCATTATATCTGAGCATAGGCAGTCATTTAATATAACTTTTTCTAGCCGAATCGAAAGAACACGTGAATTAGGTATGTGTGCTGTCGCAGTCGCGGGCTTATAATGAATGACGAGTCGCACTTTCTTATTCTCAAGTGAATTCTGTTCGGATCAACGATGTGAGTGAGCTGCAATATTTCAATCATGAATATTAGATTTGTGCTAGAGCCCGTCATGTACACTAACGTGTTCGCCTTTCGTAGTCTTTGATAAATCGCGTTGTGCAAGTGCGCACAGCTGAGAACCTTGACTTTCCGTTCAATAGAAAAGCACGTTCCACACATATAGCTTTTCTAACTTTATACCACTGATAACGTAGATGCTTGGACAAGTTGGTATGACATATTAGTAATTTTATATCATTTTACAGCGAACCTTTAGAGGTTTTGCGACGTTTACATATGAATCATGCATGTGTTGTTTTTTAAAATAACTTGCTGTCCACGTTACTGATAATATTTCATGGAACATGTTTAATGACCAAACGTTAACCACGCGGTCGGCATGGGTTAACGATATGTTCACGTATCTCTTTCTCCAACTTCACCAAAACATTTGTTATAAATGTCTAGATACATTTATAACAAATGTTAACGCGATCAAAGCTGCAGTATACCCCTTTTGTTTGGGACACTTTGTGATAGTTATCCAAGATATGGAACGTTAGGTATGCTAGATGTGTTCGTCGGCTGCAGTTGACTTCCGCGCACGCTTGAGTCTGTCTTAATATGCTTTCGACGTCTCTTTATAAGTAACATTGCAGCTTTGTGATCGTTAGGCTAGCGTTTCTCGTCTTGGGCACCTTTCTCAAAATATACGAGAAAAATTACGGTCTACGCCTTTTAAATCCTCCCAGTACACCTTGCTCATCTTGCATCGAGCACTAAATTGAGGTCGCTGTACTATGCAAGGTGTTCGCTTAAATGTTGTTCCAAGACATTTGTGCCAATCATGAATTGGTTTGCCAACCCATAGCCTCAAGCCTCCGCAGTGCTCGCTGTGTTGAGCAAAGCCTTCGGCATCTTGCAGGAGGCTAACGTAGACATGGTGATTTGAAGTGTGCTAGACTTAAAATGCGCGAGAACGATGCCGGTGGCTGATGGAAATGTTTCACAACAACACTTCGTCGAGTGAAAACGGATACATCCACCATAGTTCACTACACATACACACACCGTGGCTGATGATGCGCGTCGCATTTTTGCACATCCAAGAGAAATTTCCAGATACTGTAGCTACTCCTGCACCTAAAGGCTACACAGTGGTTGTTCGACGACCTCTTAAGAACTGACATCCCGTAAATCAGAACTAGACCTCCGAATCGTTCCGCAGCGCGCGACCGGCAACACATTCAAGGCGCGCCGCGGCGGCTCGCACAAGCCAGAGAGGAGGAAAGGCTGGTCGTGCGCCCTTTCCTACTCGCCCGATGAAAAGGTCTACAGTGTCACCGGAACGATATTCCTAGCACATGTAGGTTCGCTCGAATCGCAGGCGCAAGCTTCGAATGGGACACTTGCACTCTAAATATCCCCACGTGTTCAGAATTAATCTAAAATTCTTCACTACACTGTCATTTAGTAAATCAGTAGCTTTGCAAAGTTTACTTTTATAGATGTAACGCACGCCGAGAGGTGCTAAAATCGCAGGTTTTGGTTTTTGTACCGGGCGCGTGCTCAAAGAATTGCCCCCTCTCAAAGAACGAAAATAGATATTGAGTTCTGGGGACTGAAGCCGGTAGCAGAGCGCTTATTAGAAACCCAGAATGAAAGCGTATCTTATTTCCTAGTCAGCGGCGTAGAATCCTTCATAGAATTCTGATTCACACGCAAAAGCGTCGAAGACGTCAGGGGGCGTTCACATGCAGAACACGCGAAGCTGTTGAAATGCGAAGCAGAGTTGCTCGAAATTCCAACTTCTCCCGTTAAAGGTGGCACCCAAGCGTCGTGTATCGTCGTACATGGGCGAGCTCGCTTTTCCGCGAGAAAATCTGAACAGTGGAGGGCTAAAAAAAGGACAGAAAGGTAAACGAGGGCGGCGTGCGCTTAGTCGGTGCTCCGCAATCTGTCGCCACCTCGCGGCTGAGGATCCGCGCGGCTGCCGCCGCCTCGGTGCTCTGCCGCAGCGGCGACTTGCGAAAGAGGCCGGCGCGTGCTGCGGAAGGAGGCTACATCTTCGCCGGCTGGTGGCCTCCTCCTCTCCTGGCAGCATTTGTGTATGGGAGGCGCGGATGAAAGAGCATCATTTTTAAACGACTCCCGCGCCACGAAAAGAGAACAAAGGGCGGCCGGGGATCAAGTCCCCCCCTGCAGCAGGAAATTCTCTATTGATTTCGGCGCTGCCTTTTGTTCTTGCTTTGCTTCCCGCATCCTCGGGGACCACGAACATCGGCGGACTTCCCTCGGCCGCCGCCATCCGAATCTATAGAGGAGTGATTTTCGAGCAAGACAAATTGCCCAGATTTGGTTGCTGTCTGACTGCTCGCCAAGCCCACTCCCGCGCCAAAAGACCGTCGAGCCACATATGGAGATATATGTCGGCCCCGGAACGCCCCGCCAAATGCGTGCAGCGAGCCAGCCTCCGAAGCAGGCGGCCTTCATTCTCTGTTTCCGAGCCACTTTTTGGTCGATGTATAAATAGACAGGAAAGGCACACGTGACATGCATGCGCTACAAAAGGGCGCATGTTAGTCCCGGGCGACGCAAACGACAACGGCGCATGCCTCATGGGACCGATGCTTTGCGTAAACGTTCCACCATGCCTGCACACGGACGAGACACAAGGACGAGAGGATACCCACGTCAGCCCTCAAAAAACAGTGCACGACAAAGCTTACCTCAGATTTAACGGGGCACCCGAAATACTGTTCTATGCTAACGATGCGATTGACAACTATTGCCAAGAGAGCATTCCTTCCCCATCACGGCGCGGTTACTTAGTTTTCGGGAATTTCTGTAAGCCGGTGACGAGTGAGTTCCCGTCCGCGTTGCTTCGTGGCGGCGCGTCGATGGCTCACGCACCTTGCGAGCGTGCTGCCATTGCTAGTCCTGCGTCCGTACTCCTTGTCCTACTTGCTGGTCTTTGCTTGAGTTCGTCATGCCCAGCATTCAGCCAACGCAGAATGATTGTTATTTGCATCATCATTTTTCTCTTTTACCGAAAATTACCAAACAGATTACAACTCACCAAGTTCTGTGCACGGTGCTAAATGCCCCTAAACAAAGCAGGGGTCACAAGAGACGCTGTAGGGGATCAATTTCGGCCACCCCTAGTTCTTCCGCACACAATCGAGCATTGCGTTCCGATGAGAATCCACCAAGCGCGTACGGGAACATTTATTATAATTTTTTTAACGTGCGCTGAGCAGCACAAGTCCATATATCCTGGCCAACCACGCCTCCTACGGAGGTTCTGTAGCGCACTGTAACGCAATACGTTAAGCATTTTTTTCTATCGCCAGAAACAAAAATTTGCATTGCTTCAATATAAATTTGTCCACGGAAAATCACAATGTGCAAAAAAAAAAGAAAAAAGAAGGGGGAGGGGGGACCCTGCGCATGCGCGAGAACGGCGTTTGCAAGCGCCCCCGTATGCGGTTGGAAAACAAACTGCCCGCTCCCGCCCTGGCACACAATAACAAACTGCTGGGCCAGCTCCGTATTTACCAGACTTCCACGCGTTATTGAAAAAAAATAATGTAACCGATTACAATTACTTTATTCAACAACGTAATTGAGTGCAGTTAATAATTAGTGCCCTACGAAAGTAACTTAAGAATTACTCAATAACAATCAATTACTTTACGTTACTTCACGTGGCTTTCCTCCGAACATTTATTAACATTAAAAAAAATCAGGCAAACAATGAACTGGCCTGGAACGTCCTCTGCATGCCCTTCACACGTTGGTTATCTTCACTAACAATTGCTTTTCAAGATTTTCGTAGATCACCTTCCCTCATTTTCCTGTGACGACATAAGCACCAACACTGATTACTCGTTCGATGTTCACCCTGGAGGGAAGAGCGGGGTTCCGCAATGCTCGCGGTATGGGCCCTCTTCTACGAAGCTCCCTGATTCATTATTTCTGGGTCGTGGTAAGGCCTGCGAGAAGCTGTAAATGTCCTCCCCCTGTGAATTCCTTTGTGCACTCACGTTCGAAGTGGTGGCCATCGCTGTCGACATAGCACACGGGTGCCGCGGTTCAATCCGTCGTCCAACGTCTGGTGGAGCGCCACGAGATGAGTCAAATACTGAGCCTGAATTATGCGCATTCACGAAGACGCTGGGCGGCGCAAGCGTGGCCATTGTTCCACTGCGTGTCCTACCAAATGTCAAGTTCTCCTGCGTCGCTTCTTACAGATTTTCTGTCAATAAATTGACTGGTTACATGTATTTTTTTATTTACAGAATACTGCAGATCAACATGTGGCCCAGGCAGGAGGGGATTTGCTTTTAGAGTATTGATATGAAATACAAACATTCGAAGGAGAAGGAAAAAAAAAAGAAAAGAACGTTGTACAATGCAAAGGATTGAATTGAAGAAGAATGAGAAATATTTGCGATACAAGTATAACAGTCTTATGCAGATGGATACAACCGAGCCTTCTTATGCGTCGGCTAACACGTACGCACACGGACGCACGTTTGCTAAAAATACAGTTTTTCCATGGCATATGATACATTGTTGGACAGGAATACATCGGCTGGCAGGGAGTTCCATTCATGAATTGTTCTAGGAAAAAGGAATAGTTAAAGCAATTTGTGCCCGCGAAAATAGGGGTTATCTTGCCGGGGTGTTGATTACTGGTAGGTCTGACTGATACTGTCTGGAGATAGGATGAATGACCAATTGCAATTCACGTTTCCAAAGTCTGAAAAGGATTTGATTGATTGAAAAAACACATGCAATTGATTACTGAGAACAAAAATTGAATTACAATAAGTGTTACTGAGTAAACAATCTAATCGAATGATTACAAACCTACCCAACAGTCTAATTGATCACAGGTAATTAGTTATTTGTTATTCGTTACGTACAAGTACGTGAAGATACAGGAAGAGAGCGGTGTGGATCAGAGAGCAAACGGGAATAGCCGATATTCTAATGGACATTAAGAGAAAAAAAATGGAGCTTTGCAGGTCATGTAATGCGTAGGATGGATAAACGGTGGACCATTGGAGTTACAGAATGGATACCAAGAGAAGGGAAGCGCAGTAGAGGAGGCTGGAAACTAGGTGGGGTGATGAAGTTAGGAAATCTGCAGGCGCAAGTCGGAATCAGCTAGCGCATGACAGAGGTAATTGGAGAGCACAGGGAGAGCCTTCGTCCTGCAGTGGACATAAAAATAGGCTGATGATGATGATGATGACGTACAAGTCTGGAACGCGTTTCTGAATGCCACTGGCAAGTGCACTGCGTCGCGTATTTGTACGAATTATACAGCGTCGCGTTTTCTGGCTTCCATACGAGAGGCGGTTCCCAGGTGAAAGGCTGGCATGGGTAAACGCCGTAAAGCAGAATAATCCTTACGGCTCAGTTGGCAACCAAACGAGAACGTAAAATGGTCACCAGAATGTTGCTCACGTGGCGTTGGACTACAGACTTGAAAGTCCGGCGTGACGTTGACGTCTCTGCGATCACCCGCTCACGCAGTTTGTGCAAGTGCGCCGAGATGGAAGCCTAAAGCGCATTATAGCGGGGAAAAAAAGTTACAGTAGCTTGCACTGGAGGCGCAATGTTATAGTGGCAGCGGAGTTGATGGGCACCTAGTAGAGCACTGCACGGGCCGATTTTTTCAGCCCGGGCCCGGCCCGGGCCCATTTTTACGTTGGGCTGCCCGCCCGAGCCCGACAAAAAGTTTTATGGCCCGGGCCCGGAAATAATCTGCTTTACCCGCCCGGCCTGGCCCGCCACCCCTTCACCTTAGGCCCGAGCCCGGCTCGAAACCGGCCTGAACCCGGCGTGAGACCGAAAAAGATCACCGAGCGGCATTAAAAAACTAAAATAAAGAAGATAATGAAAGGAATTTATTCTTAAGGCATAAATACATGTCATATGCAATTATGAACACCATTTGAGCGGTCTGAACGCAAATACCAGCGCGCGAAGTAGCACGAATCACCCTGCCGAGCAGTATCGCCAGCAATTTCCAACGGCGCTACCTTGATGCGGCCCAATCCACTTCTATCGCAGCGCCGCCACAGTATTTTTCCACGTCGGGCGCCCAAGGAGGTTATAAAAAAACTTCTGGAGTGGAGATCCCCTATGCGCGCCCATGCGACCGGCTGAAGCCTGGAAAACCGGTTGGCGGCCATCTTGCTCCAGGCAAGAACGAGCGCTGCTTGCGCGCTGGTAGCGTACCCAGTGCGATTTCGTGGTGGCGTTTTATGATGAAAGCGGGAGAATTACTATGATTTATTTAGCGAAGATGTTTTTTTTAATGCAACAGCCTTTTATGCATACCTCATGGTGGGGTGTCCGTCTCAAAGCCGTTTCAAAACCGTGCTGTTGACACGAAATGATCCTCTTAGGATAAGAGGTGATAGCGCGCGCAATACCACTATTAAGTGTACAATATTAATTAAGCATGCGAACTGCAGTAACAATGAATATAGATAGGTGAATGAAGTGTGTTGAGACTGTAATAATGTTGAATTAGGAGTAAATAATCGTGGATTAAAGGGGTTTAGCTGGGTGATAGGAGTTCAACGAAAGGTAATGATGGGAAGAACACGCGGTGCTGGGCTAGTTGATGATGATGGGAAAGCCACATTTAACATTCTAAAAGTGATTACGCGATTGAACTGAGGCGATAAAGCGTGCACAGAGAGGTGAATTAGGCGAATTTAGAGTGACTTTTTTCTGAAAGAATTGTGACGAAATAAAGTGACGAAAACTCCGTAAAAGAAGTGGAAAGCGGCCGTCGTATCATTGAGTTATCGACGCTAGGGCTTTCATGTCGCCTAGTTCTATCATCAGGAATCCCCAGTAATCTGTCATGTCAGGCTAAGGACAAATGCACAAGGCAGTTGTTAACGCAAGAATACGTGGGCTGAAGCTGTAACGCGTTTCATGCGCATCAGCTTGCCACATTACTGAAGTGACACGAAGTACAAGGTGAAATCAGTAAAGTGGTAAATAAATTTTTATTATGTCCTGGCTATTTTGATAAAAATAAGCATAAAACATTTTACATGGTGGAAAAAATGAATAAAATATTGCATAACTACCTGGTGCATCACAGTGTATACTATAGGAAAACAATACCAAACAGGCATACATAAAATGCAAACACATCAAGACAAACATATTTTTGGCTGCGCAAAAACAAAAAAAATTGCACCAATGCCCAAAATTAAAGGCATGCTGATAATGTCACTTCTTAAGGCGCACGGTTCAGTAACTACGAATAATGGCTTTTAAATATTGTAAAGATCGTGAGTCCCCAATAGACGAATTTGTATGAACTCTGATTTGTATAGAGCTTTACACGACGGCATGCAACAGCAACTTGATCTCCGAAAACAGTAATATTCGCGATCCAGCCTAAGTTAAATTACGCCGAGATAGGATACCTATGGCTGCACAAGAACTGCTGTTGCTCCAGGCACATATCGTGTTCTTACACACACGATATGTGACTGGCAATACTCTTTATTTGCCAGTTAGGTCAGTTATTTTCTTGTTTTGATGCGAAACAGTTGCGTGCCACGCTTATAAACAGTCAACTTGTGAGACGCAGCTACGACGTCCGCCAGGTCTGTGAGCTGTATCATTTTATATAAATAAGTAGTAAATAATTCCTCTCGACATGCGGAATCTCATATGCAAGCGCACCGGAAATATATACGAACAGCAAGCATTTCTTACGAACTCCCTTTTTTATGCAGATGTGCGGAGAACACTAGAAAAATGGTTGGAATGCTGCCCTGTCGCAGCCTTGTCGTTTGACCAGAACTGTCAAAACAACCCTCTTCAAAGTGCACCGAGCAAAGAACATCCGAATCTTTAGGCGCCCAGCCATCTATCTCTGCGAACAGCGGGCTGCCATGCGTCACGCAGCGCTTTCTCTTTCGGGAACCTGTCGCACAAACATGCAGAAAAAAGCTTGTTTCAGCCTATATTAGCCAATTAAAAGTAGATTTCATGTACAACAGCGCTCCTCGACGGAGATAGTGCACAGCAATGGTCGAGCGATTGAAGGCTTCTTCGCGCTACATATACACGTGAAACGTTACTCCTGACTTTGGCTTCGCACGATTCGTGTGACGCAGGCGTTCACCATCCCGTTCAGCAGAGCTTCGAAGTTCCCTTACGAACGCAGGACTACCGCTCAGCAGACCGTAACTAAGCACTATAAATGCCGCAACTGCCGAACTACTGCAAGGGCCCAAGCGGCGCAGCTGCGCTTTCTGCCCGGAGCAATATGGCGGTCGCCGGCGTCAGCCGCGGCGCGGCATCTCCACTCCAGAAGTTTTTTTTATAACCTCCTTGCGGGCGCCTCACTGCAAAGCATGCGCCACCCATAGCCGCTCGTCCCACTCAACCGTATTCTAGTCAAGGAGGTTATAAAAATGCTTCTGGAGTGGAGATCCCCTATGCGCGCCCATGCGACCGGCTGAAGCCTGGGAAACCGGTTGGCGGCCATCTTGCTCCAGGCAAGAGCGAGCGCTACTTGCGCGCTGGTAGCGTAACCAGTGCGCTTTCGAGGTGGCGTTTTATGATGAAAGCGAGAGAATTACTATGATTTATTTAGCGCAGATGTTTTTCAATGCAACATCCTTTTATGCATACCTCATGGTGGGGTGTCTGTCTCAAGGCCGTTTCAAAATCGTGTTGTTGACACGAAATGATCTCTTAGGATAAGAGGCGATAGTGCGCGCAAAACCACTATTAAGTATATAATAATAATTAGGCATGTGAACTGAAGTAAGAATGAATATGTAGAGGCGAATGAAGTGTATTAAGACTGCAATAATGTTGAATTAGGAGTAAATAATAGTGGATTAAAGGGGTTTAGCTGGGTGATAGGAGTAAGAACACGCGGTGCCGGGTTAGTTGATGATGATGAGAAAGCCACATTTAACAGTCTAAAAGTGATTACGCAATTGAACTGAGGCGATAATGAGTGCACAGAGAAGGGAATTAGGCGAACTTAGAGTGATATTTTGCTGAAAAACTTGTGACGAAAGAAAGCGACGAAGCCTCCGTAAAAGAAGTGGAAAGCGGCCGTCGTATCATTGAGTTAGCGACGCTAGGGTTTCATGTCGCCTAGTTGTGTCATTAGGAATTCCCAGTAATCTTTGTCATGTCAGGCTAAGAAGGACAAATGCACAAGGCAGTTGTTAATGCAAGAATACGTGGGCTGAAGCTGTAACGCCTTTTATGCGCATCAGCTTGGCACATTACCGAAGTGACATGAAGTACAAGGTGAAATCAGTAAAGTGGTAAATAAATCTTTATTATGTCCTGGCTATTTTGATAAAAATAAGCATAAAACAACACGGTGGAAAAAATGAATAAAATATTGCATAACTACCTGGTGCATCACAGTGTATACTATAGGAAAACAATACCAAACAGGCATACATAAAATTCAAACGCATCAAAACAAACATACTTTTGGCTGCATGCGCAAAAACAAAAAATTGCACCAATGCCCACAATTAAAGGCACGCTGTTCAGTAACTGCGAATAATGGCTATTAAATTTTGTAAAGATCGTGAGTCGAATAGACGAATTTGTATGAACTCGGATTTGCATATGACTTTACACAACGGCATGCAACAGCAACTTGATCTCAAAAAACAGTAATATTCGCGATCCAACCTAAGGTAAATTACGCCGAGATAGGATACCTATGGCTCCACAAGAACTGTTGTTGCTCCAGGCACATGTCGTGTTGTTACACACACAACATGTGACTGGCAATACTTTTTATTTACCAGTTACGTCAGTTATTTCTTGCTTGGACGCGAAACAGTTGCGTGCCAATATTTATGCACGCTTATAAACAGTCAACTTGTTAGACGCAGCTATGACGTCCACCAGGTCTGAGAGCTGTATCATTTTATATAAATAAGTAGTAAATAATTCCTCTCGACAAGCCGAATCTCATATGTAAGCGCACCGAAAATATATACGAACAGCAAGCATTTGTTACGAACTCGCTTTTTATGCAGATGTGCGGGGAGCGCTGGAAAAATGGTTGGAATGTTGCCTTGTCGCAGCCTTGTCGTTTGACCAGACCTGTCAAAACAACCCTCTTCAAAGTGCACCGAGAAAACATCCGAATCTTTAGGCGCCCAGCCATCTCTGCGAACAGTGGGCTGCAATGCGTCACGCAGCGTTTTCTCTTTCGGGAACCTGTCGCACAAACATACGCAGAAAAAAGCTTGTTTCAGCCTATATTTGCCAGTTAAAAGGTAGATTTCAGGTACAACAGCGCTCCTCGACGGAGATAGTGCACAGCAATAGACGAGCGATTGAAGGCTTTCTCGCGCTACTTACACGTGAAACGTTACTCCTGACTTTTGCTTCGCACGATTCGTGCAGCCGAAGGCGACGCAGGCGTTCACCATCCCGTTCAGCAGAGCTTGGATGTTCTCTTACAAACGCAGAACTACCGCTCAGCAGAACGTAAGTAAGCACTCAGAGTGCATAAATGCCGCAACTGCCGAAGTACCGCAAGGGCCGAAGCGGCGCAGCTGCGTTTTCTGCCCGGAGCAATATGGCGGTCGCCGGCGTCAGCCGCGGCGCGGCATCTCCACTCCAGAAGTTTTTTTATAACCTCCTTGATTCTAGTACACACTCTTAGCACGGTAACGTTTATTTTAACCTATAATTGCAAGTAACGTATAACATAAAGGTTACTCGGTGACTAAAAAAACTTGATCTTTGTGTTTTCGTGAATTTCCGTCGCGGCTAGAGGTTACATGTGCCGAAGCGTATATTTCAAAGGTAACTGCAACGCCAAATGTCTTGTAACCTTTAGATTGTAACTTCTAAAGGAGTTGCCATTCGTGGCTTAGGGGACCTACTGTATGGATTGGAACTTTACTTATTATTGTGTCGTATTGCTATCCTGATGTGGTGTTTTTAGCCGGGACTAACCTATACGATATGTTGTGCGCCCAAGGGAATGAGGCTGGTTGGACTAGATTAATATTTTATTGATACCAGTAGGGTTCTTCGGTTTCGCAATGTAAAAAAAAATTAAATCTTGCACCAGCGTATGCTCAAGAGAGACAGCAGCAATTCATTCGTCACTGATCTCTACTGCATATGTGCCATTATAATATAAAAGGAAGCCGCAGAAACAGTGAATATACACCGGAGAATATTGTGGCAAACGATGTTGTGGCATGAATTATCACTACGCGTTTCAATGTGATGGAAAGCCCCCCGCCGCTACCGGTACAGACATTTTAGGCTGTGGTATAAAACACAGACTTGTGGGCCTGCACAAAACCTAAAAGCAGATGCATTATGGTGATTGAATATATATTTGTACCCAATATTCTTTTTTTCCCTTGTGTATCAATGCACCTTATATTCGCGTTTGTTTTATGTTCTCCTGAAACGCGACACCCACTAACAGCGGGCGCACACTGAAGGCCGCACGTGGGCGCACGCTAGAATAGTGTAAAAGCTCGACGACCGACAGAATCAAAGCGTCGAGCAGGCCGAATAACTAATCTGCAGGGCGAGAAAGATGCTTCGTAATCAGACTTACTTGTACACTGCAACTGAATGCTTTGCTACCGCGCTTTCTTTTTCTTCTTTTCTTTCTTTTTTTTGTATTTTGATGTATAAGAGGGAGTGGTTCCTAAATTACAGCAAATGTTGGGTTCATTAGAGAACGCCAGACACGCACCAATTTTGCCCGCTCACTAACACGCGAGAAAGACGCCCCTACATACACATGACGAGCACACCCTCCGTCGGCCGAAGTGAACGGACGTGCCGGCGGCGTGCTCCGCAACCACCGAAACGCCGCGACCTTCACCAGCCGCCCTTGCCCGGGCCTTTTTCGCCGGGAGTTGTATGGGAAGCGGCCTTCTCACCGTTTCCCACGGATCGTCGTCTTCGGCCACTTCAAGTTTTGAAGCGGTGACCGCCTCGCTAGCCCTACCCTACCACTGCTGCGTGCCGGCATGGCTGACGAGACGCCGACGTCAGATCCCACTTCCACTCCAACCCCTATCGAGTTGGATGAGCCTGAAGGAGAATGGACAACGCCCGGAAATGTCCGAAAGCCTCGACTTGCTGCCCGCCCAAATTTTGACCTCCATGCGGTTTGTGTCCACCTGCCAGCGTTACCTTCCGCCACCTCCGCCCAGCTGCTGGACATTCTCCCAGCTTTCATACGAGCAGCAAAGCTCCCGGCGCATACTTGTGCCGACGTTTCAGTCCATCTACGCAATCGCAACCGCCTCGCCATACTCAAGACCCACCACATCGAACTCGCCAGCCGCCTTCTCAGCGTTGAGAGCATCGTGCTCGCTGGCCGCATATATGCCGTAGCTCCATACCTCGCAGCTCCAACCAACTCGTGCCGCGGGGTTATCCACGGAATTGCCCCTAACGCTACCCAAGAAGAACTTCTGCGTGATTTAGACAGCTATCAAGCCGACATCCTACTGGCCCGCCGCATGGGAAATACGAACTCCGCCCTGATCACTTTCGCCGGCATGCACGTTCCATTTTCCGTGTACTACCAACGACTCGAATTCCGCTGCCGTCCCCATAAGCCCCGGGCCCATAATTGCACTATCTGCCTGCAATATGAACATCGCACGTGTGCCTGCCCCGGAAACCAGCGCCTGTGCCCCACTTGTTCCACACCCATCAGCCAGCCTGATGAACCACATTCCTGCTCACCATGGTGTCTTCATTGTCAAGGCCATCACACTCCCTTTGCAGAAATATGCCCAGTTCGGATGCAACGGGATGAAGCCTGCGCCAACGCGGCCAAGAAGCAGCGCCTCCTACACAGACAGCAGTGGAAGAGTCTGAACACGTCACAACCCCCAGTAAAACCCTCCAGTCCCTCATCTATACCCAAGGTGCGCGCCTCGTCAAGCCTACTGCCTACACATGCCCAGTGGGGGGGCCAGCACCCGCGTCTGACCCAGGTGTCACCAACCCCTGTGATTCAACCAGCACCGAGTGCACAACCGAAGCCTGCGGAATACCACACGCCTGCTCCGGTGAAGCAAGATTCACCCCTGCAGAAACCTGTACACCAGGTAAGGTCGCCGACGACTCCCGCACCCGCACCCACAACCTCCCCCTCTCCCTGCCGCGTTGAACAGCTGGAGCTGGGGCTGACGGAGCTTACCTCTCGCGTAACCGCACTGACATCCCTCGTTGAGATGCAACAAAAACTTATCGAGGCACAAGACCAACGTACTTCCAACCTCGAGACGCTCATTTCAAACCTCACACAGTCCCTTGACAATCTGAACTCCACCATAAACAAAGCATTTAATGACGCCCCAGGCCCTATGGAAGACAAGAACCACCCCTTCAAGCGCACCCACCCCATACCCGCTGCGTCAGTAGGCCAAGCCCCCAAAATTAAGCCCGCCACCCTTCTCGCTCCACCCAACCCTTCCAATAACAAGCATCATGGCGATCACAATAATTCAGTGGAACTGCCGTAGCCTCTCCACAAACCGCACCCCCTTACAGCAATGGCACCTTACGCAAACCACACTACCTCACTTTATCCTACTACAAGAAACAAGGCATACCAAAAACATCCCAGGCTACCGAGCTCTGCACGCCGACCCCGCCGCGCCGCTGTCTTCCATTTATATTCGCCGGGATATCGCTTATGAAGTGGAAGAAGTTCCATCCACGTTACTTCCATATGTAACAGCCATTTCGTATTACCCAGACCCCCCGAACCCACCTCTCACACTTGTGAACGTCTATAATCCCCCAAATTCTACCACAATTCTCTCTCCTCTCTTTCATTTTCTTCGATCCTTTCCAAAACACCGTGACATTATTCTTGGCGGAGACTTCAATGCCCCAAATACCATCTGGGGTTACCCAAACACTCTGCGCCCTGGCCGCCTTCTTCACACACACACTATGCAGCACTCATATACACTCATCAATACACCAGACACACCCACACGAGACGGAAACGCAAAACAACGTCATACAACGCCTGACCTCACCTTTCACCATGGCCACAATCCTCCAGAGACTTGGCAAGTCCTTCCGGACACCATCCTATCCGACCATCACATAATTGAAATTAAACTGACACTCACTCTCAAACCCAAAAAACGCATCACCCAGACCAACTGGCACCTCTTTCGTCGCCTGCGAGTCCAGGAGTCAACTCCCAACTATGATGTGTGGGTGGACTCGCTACGGCGAACGCGGTCGCAGACCACCACCACTACAGAAGCTAACCCCCCGTCGGACCACGCTGACCCACACCTCATGCGTCTCTGGAGACGCCGTAAACGCCTCCTTAGTCGCATCCGCACCCAACCTAACAACATCCAGCTTAGACATACATTAGACATACTCAACACTGACATACTAACTCACTGCTCCATCCTTGAGACAACAAATTGGAATCGCATATGCGATTCTATCAACTCTTCCCTCCACACTAAATCAGCCTGGTTGATCCTCCGGTCCCTCCTTGGCCCTCAACCTGCTCCTCTCCCCACAATCCAAAAGCATCTCTCCGAGCATGGTGCTACTTCCCTCCTTCAACAGGTCACGGATATATACATCCCTCCTCCACTTCCTTCCCTGTACCCTGAGTACACAGGGCCTTCCAATAGCGGTTTGGACAGCCCCTTCACTCTGCCGGACCTAGAACGAGCTTTGGCTCAAAACAAAACTGGTACCACTCCGGGTGCGGACCACATCACTTACTCTCTGTTGAAGAACATGCCTGATTCGGATAAAGAATTTCTTTTAAACAAAATAAGTGAACACTGGGCCAACGGCACTCTTCCCGATGAATGGACCTCTTCCATCATTACTCTAATACCAAAGCCCGGCAAGCCCGCCACACTCTCCAACCTGCGACCCATTTCACTTACTTCCTGTGTCGGGAAAACCATGGAACGCATGGTACTCGCACGTCTTACGGATCTTCTCGACGATACTCACTTCCTTCCGCACAATCAGATTGGTTTCCGCCCCCACATGTCTACTCAAGACCTCTTTCTCCTTCTCCAGGAAACTTTCTTTCAACCTTCGAGGTGTCAAGTTCACGCACTTGTCACTGTGGACGTGCGCAAGGCCTTCGATACCTTACTTCATGACGCTATCCTCTCCCCCCTCGAAGACACCGGCTGTGGATCCCGACTCTACTGTTACGTTTCTTCTTTTCTCCGCTCTCGACAAGCTCAGTTCCGACTCGGGACCACGTTGTCCCCGCCCATCGCGCTCACCCGCGGAACACCTCAAGGTGCTGTGCTCTCTCCAACCCTCTTTAATCTCAGGCTAGCCCCTCTCGCAAAATCCTTGTCGGAGATTCCGCACCTACAGTCAATTCTCTATGTTGATGATATAACCCTTTGGTGTACTCACGGCTCACCGGGGGAGGTGGAATTCACATTACAATCCGGCCTCAACCTCATTTCCGAATTCCTTTCCCGCTCTGGTATGCAAGCAGCTCCAGAGAAATCTGAGCTGCTGCTCCTTTCCGCTACAAAGTACCAACGGTCTGTAAAGCCCCTCCTTAATCTCACTCTCGCCGGTACTCCCATCCCCCGCACGTCATCCTGCCGGGTTTTAGGCTTTCCCCTCCAAGACCACTCTTTCAGCCGCGCAATACAGTCCACGATCACCACCTGCCACCAAGTAACTCACTTAGTCCGACGAGTGGTCAGGCGGCGCGGCGGTCTCGACGAATGCAGAGCCAATCAACTTGTAACAGCTTTTGCCTTGAACAAAATCCTTTATTCCCTGCCATACTGCACACTTACGCAGACGCAAATGCATCGCATTCAATCGGCTTTAAACACTCTCTATAAAGCTGCCCTACATCGTCCGACACACGCATCCACAGCCAAACTATACGCAACAGGCTTATTTCTTCCCCTTGCAGAGCTCTTGTGCCCCCATAGGGATCGACAACTTGGCCGCCTATCCAGCTCTGCGCAGGGTCATTGGCTACTACAGCGGGCTGGCATCCGGCCCATTGACTTTCCTCTGTACACTCCTCAACGACCTCTTCCCAGCAATCTCCGCTGTGCCCCTATTCCCTCTAATATGACCCCACATCTTCATGAGGGACGACGACAAGCCCGCGCTCACTTCCACGACCCTTTTCCACCGGACACTGTCACATGCTACGTCGACGCAGCGTATTACCAAACTCATGGCTCCACTGCTTGTGTGACAATGCCGACCCCCCTTGGCATTCCCATCACTTCCACCGCTGGCCCCTTCTCACTTCCTACTTCTTCTCTATCCCTTGAATTGGCCGCGATCGTTCACGCAACGCACGAACTAACCCTTCTTCCTCCCTCTCCTCGGTATCGCATTTGCTCGGACTCCATGGCGGCAATCAGGGCTCTTCGCGACAACAGACTTCCCGATAATCTTCATGACGACCTTTCTGACGCTCTCTCCCTTCTCTCCCCTGCTTTGGTCACTGTGGTGTGGGTGCCAGGTCATGCGGGGATTATCGGCAATAAGCTCGCTCATGAGCTTGCCCGCGAGATTAATAGCCGGGCGCCGACGATCCCCTGGCCTTGCCCGCCCATAGCGGACGAGGCACACTTTTATAAGAAAACTCTGAAGCAGCACTACAAACACCTCCGGCATTCATTGCAGACGCTTCCGCCACCACACCCTCGTCTCTCCACTGCCCAAGTACGCACCCTCAGGGCCATCCAGCTCAACACCTTGATCACTCCAGCACGCCTATACCTTTATCGTTACCGCTCAGACCCCTCATGTCCCAACTGCCCCTCTACGTACGCAAATGTAGAGCACATCCTTTTCTCTTGCCCCGCAGCCCTACAATCCCCTCACTACCCTAACCCCCCACCTCCCCACTGCCGGGTGTGGTTGGCGTCGGCGGCCTTCGCCGACCAGCTGGCCATGGTCCTCCTGGCGGAGGAATATCTATAGGTCTTAGTCTGACCTCGAATAAAGTCTTTTCTCTCTCTCTTCACATGACAGCAGGCGACAGCCGCTCCAGTGAGGTCTCGTAGAGAGATGAACGTGCGCTCACGGTGGGAGGCCACAATGGCGGCCGGCCAAATGAGCAGGGAGAAAACACAAATACAAACGAAAAGCAACATCCTGAAACATTAAAATATTAGCATCTTGATATATATGGTCCTGTGATACTTTGACGGAACTGTAGTTTGATTATTATATTTAGTTGCGCTAGATGCGGGGCGTAATCAAACGCGCTTCAGCTTCAGCCACACACGAGCGCCGTCATATCTCCTCTGCATTGCGCAGTTCTCGCGATGCATGCTGGGAAGAGTATGGCCGGTGGTGTCGTTTTAAAACGGTCGTGTCACGCTTTGTTTCATCCCTTTACCCACGTTTTTACGCTCTCCGATTTGGTGGCGTGCGCTTACCAAGCGTATTGTGTGTCTGAGTCACTCGTGACGGGTGGTACAGTTACCAAAAGGACTCCTAAAGGCTCGCGCGCCGCTGAAAAGAAGCCGTGACGCCGGACGCGGAGCACGGACATGTTTGGCGTGCTGCGTGGCCGCTGCGACGAGACGCATTGCCGATGGCCAAAGGTAAAGGTTCTTCGCTTACCTGAGAGTGGTGAGCATCGTTTGTGTTGTGACTGCTGTAATGAATGCCGAAGACAGCAATAAATGTGACCTAGGTAAGCAATGCTTCCTGTTCAACTATCTATTTGCTGGTGTGTGTTTGTCGTATATTTCACCGTCAATTCTTGCTCATACTCGCACTGTTCAGTTTTATTTAAGTGAACTACTTGCTTGCTTCATAAACACTGTTGTTTTAATATTTTTTATCACTATCAGTCACCGTGTTGGTTATTTTTAAATCTCAAGTTTATGTTGCACTTTTGTGCGGACGCACATTGACCTCATGCACGGAACTGGTGTTTTGTGCTGATATTCATTTTGTAATCACTTGATATTGCATTTTGACTGTTAAACCGTCACATTATTGCAGTGTTGTTTTTTGTACTTGTACTGGAGGGGAGTACGAACTGACTTGAGAATTCATTTTCGTTCAGTTTTTTTAATCTTTAATTTTTATTCTGACCTACATTTCCTAGACAGAAGAGTATATTCGCCTTAGGCGTGTTTAATTATTTGTTCTGTGGTAGTTTTTCATCTGTTTGTGGTTTATTTATGTCTCTTTCATTAGATGTTAATAGCTGTTGTTTGCAGGGCGACGCTAACACATAACTATGAGATTGTAAGATTACTTTTCTGTCGTTGTAGGCTCCACTACACAGCAAGGAGATCTGAAAATTAGCAACTGACATACTAACAGCAAAGAGACATGATTGTGCTCGAAACAGGGATGAGATCGGCCTCCACGTGGAAGTCTAAAACTTATATGTATTTCTATTTGAACATATTGTACACGAACCTTCAACATTTCTCTTTTTTTTTGCCCTATTCCTCGTGATGCTGTAGAAATTTGTGATGCCAGGCAGCGCTGTACTCAGAGGTTTTTTCATTGCTGCTTCATGGCCGTGGAGAAGAAAACAGACCAAGGAAAAATGTAATTTTGCTTGTGAAGGGAGAACTTTGAGTTACCTTGTTTTGTATATGCAAATAAACATGACATTTTCACTAAATGTTTTGTGTCAGCTTTCCTTCTCACAGCTGCTACTCACATCATTTCCAGAATGTGGGTGCTGCCGTCTCATACCTGTATATATATATTTTCGATACAAGAAATGTTGCATGCAAAAATGCGTATTCATTCTGAATTGCGCCGCCTTTTCAGATGTGCTTTCCACTTGTACAAAATATAATTATTAGAAATCTCATTATCATGTGATGACGACATGATACTTTTTGCAAAAAACTTTTAACATGGTCCGCAGCAAAGAAAAATGTTGCGGGACGAACCTTTATACAATGCATTCACCAGTATACAAAACCAACATACTGTGTATTTCATAAATTATTTTGTGTTTTGCACATTTAACCCAAAATTACCAATTATGTGCCAGCTTATTTCAAAAGGTACAACTCTTGATGCATTGTGCATTCTATACTAATTCCTGCAAGCTGCCTTGTGTAAATGAGCTGCGCTGTAAAATAGCAAGGTGGCAAAGGTTTATACGCTGTTAACCAGTCTGTCCATGAATATTAAAAAAAAAAGATAATTTGAGACGAAATGTTGAGGCTAGCTTAGCAGGGCCATTGGAGGAATTATCAGGCATTGCCTGGGATATTATTTGGTGTAGCGAGGTTATGATTTCTGCTGAACAAGTTTTATAACCGCAACATAATTTCAATAATAATCATTAGTACGAATGGCGCCAATGTTTGACTGATTAGAATGTAAATAAACAATCGTGGTTAACGGCAGAGCTGGTCAATCAGCACTCCATATCCGGTTGCTGGAAGCATTCTGCCACAGAATAGTCTCAAAAACACATACTGTGAACATGCCATAAAATGCATTGCTGTTCCAGTTGAGATATTTACAGAATTTTGCAGCAAACATGCCATAAAATTCATTGCTGTTCCAACTGAGATATTTACAGAATTTTGCTGCAGGTTGTGCAGAAAGAATAACTGAAACAGCAACGCACTTCATTGCAGATTCAATTTCTCGAACTTGGTGCCAGGCACAATTATGGCAAATCGGTATGCTTTCAGTACTAGCTGCCTTCAATGTGCAATTACATGTTCCCAAAGAAATGAAAAAGCTAATTAGTAAAATTTTCTTCCCAAATGTATTGAGTATCGCGCAAATGCTGTCTGTCGCCACTATGAAGTTTTCACAGCAATAATATGTCATTTTGTCTTAAAACCTGAATATCTTTTTGGTTTTAGACAATGAGTCATGTCTAAGAAATTAGGGCATAACCCCTGCGGCCATATTTAGGAACCTTTTTTCTGTAATCTTTCGTATAGGCATCCAGTCTTGCACGTTTTCACCCGCACGTCCTTCTGCGCACGCACATGAATTTTGTGCATTGCTCCTTCAGCCATCCATTGAACTTCACTGCAGGGCACTAGCGTAACTCACTGAGCAGCGTTTTCAGAAAAAGTGTATTTCGGAAGATCAGCTGAATTTCAACAACTTTCCATTGGCTACGTCGAAAGGATACCTTTTTCCGATAACATAAGCTTTTACGGCGCTTAATCGTAAATTGCCTGCTGAGTTATAACAGTGATTTAACCTTGACCAAAGCGCAAATATAACCCAGCATAGAAGTTATGACTAAGTGCCTTAAATGCCTATATTTTCAGAAGAGTGCATCCTCCTGACGTTGGTAACCGAAAGTTGTAGAAATTCGGCCGATCATTTGAAGGATAATTTTTATGAAGTTCTGTTCAGTGAGTTACGCTAGTGCATTGCGTTGAAGTTTGGTGGTTGGCCGAAGAATCAATCTCCTAAATTCATGTACATGCGCAGAAGGACGCACGTGCGAAGCCTTGCAAGACTATGCCTATACGAAAGGTTACATACAAAAAGGCTACGCGTACCTATACTAAAGGTTACTATATAGTAACTTTTAGTATAGGTACACGTAGCCTTTTATTTTATAGGTTACACGTTGGTGAGAGTGTACCCTTCATTAAAGGTTACTTAAATAAAGGTTACTATGTAACTTTTTTTTATAGGTGCACAAATTTGTGAGAATATACCCCTTTAGTAAACGTTACCGTGCTAAGAGTGCACTATAGCCGTAGCGCAGCCACGACCGGTCGTTAGCGCAGAACATGGATGGAGTAAACAGAGAAAGAAAATTTCTCGTTCTTCCATGGCGCAGCGTAATGCGCTGCTGCGCTAGGCGGCCGGTTGAGAACATGCGTGCAATCATCGATGGACGCAGTGCCATATTTCAGCCGCGTGACGAATTATCTTACCAGTCATTGTTTTACCAATTCGCCTTTGAGGAATCAGCAAGTCGCGAAGGCGCTTGCACCGCGCTGAAAGCATTAATTACATTGATGTAGGTAAGGAATACAATGGCATTTTTTGGCTTAAGGCGACTTCGGTCTTTCTGGACTTTTACATTCTGTTGAAACAGCGCAAAATCCGACGGAAGAATAAAAGGGAAGTACGCAGGCGTATCACTGCGAGGTGCCAGCTGCGCCGGGGCAACAGGTTTTTCAGAGTCGAAACGCGCGACGATAACTCGCCGCACGTTACATGCACACCACCAGAAAGTCCAAGCCCGGCCCGTGCCCGCGTCAAAATACCCGAGCCCGGCACGAGCCCGTGAAAAAACTGCCCTACCCGGCCCGGCCCGGCCCACGGGCTGGGCCGGGCCCGGGCTTTCGGGTAAGCCCGAGCCCGTGCAGTGCTCTAGCACCTAGCCAGTCCTGGCTTTTGGGCTAGGTTAAGCACTACCAAGTCATCCCCAGCATTTTCCAGAATTTATTGATTATTGATCGATTATTGATTAGCTATTGATTGGCTATCGATGATTGAGTAATCTTAAGTAGTTCCAACCATGCTTAGCTAGACTTCGCCAGGCTCCCCTTCGCTAGTTCACAGCGGTATGTGCCATTGCGCTCGGACCCTTTCTGCACGGCCGCCAGGATCGGCCCACATTTTCTGTTCGCGGTTGACTCATTACGCCCGGCCTAAACAGCCTCGCTATTAAATGTCGCCGCTTCGCCCTAAAGGTGAAGCATCGATTGCAATAGCAAATTACAAGACAGCTATGTAGCGCCCGCATAAACTTGGAGACATTCGTTTAATAATAATAATAATAATAATAATAATAATAATAATAATAATAATAATAATAATAATAATAATAATAATAATAATAATAATAGTAATAATAATAATAATAATAATAATAATAATACTTCATTACACCAATACACGATAGGCCTGACAAAGCCGCATTAGGCTTGAAGGGAAGAGCCGACAGGCAGCGTTTAGAAAACTGCTATATCGCGGAAACCACAGAATATGCAGCAACGTTTTTTAGCAGGAACATGCAAGAACAGAAGAGGAAAAAACACTAACAGCAATGAGGAGATAAAAAAAAAATAAGCCGACGTAACTTACGCGGAGATGTTGTGTTAGGTAGGACTCACAATATAAAGCAACCAATTAGTGATTTGTAAGGAAGAAGTGCGTCGTGTAGAGCTCCGCAGCCGAATCGCCAGCGCTACTGTAGTGGGGCTCGTGCTCGACGCTGTTCCTGGTGCGCCTGGCGAAACCTACGCTGTTGTGTCTTCCTGTCGGCGTCCTTCGTGCCGTCCACAGCCGTGCTAGACTTCCTTGTCATAATTGGTGGAGGTTTGCTGAGTCTCCTGTAATCCTGGAATTGCGCAGCCGGATCCTCCCTGCCATCATGACCTCCGCAAGCGCCACAGCGTACCAGCACCTGCTCCCCAGTCCTCCGTATGCCCCGGCACACTCCGTCAGCGGGACCCTCCCATCTTTAGCGGTGCTGATGACCACGACGTTGATGACTGGCTATCATCATACAAACGTGTCAGTCTTAACAACAAATGCGATGACACCACGAAATTGACCACCGTCCCTTTTTACCTTACTGGAATTGCCCACTTGTGGTTTCGCAACCAGGAAAGCGAAGTCCCAAGCTGGACTGTGTTCAAGACAAAGTTCAGCGAGGTCTTCGGCCACCCTGCTGTTCGAAAGCTTCGTGCCGAACAGCGTCTGCAGTCGCGCTCTCAGCAGCCTTGTGAGACCTTTACGAGCTACATCGAAGATGTCATCGCTCTCTGCAAACGCGTCGATGCATCCATGACTGAGGTCAATAAAATCAAGCATATCCTGAAGGGCATCGACGAGGATGCGTTTCAGATGCTGATTTCAAAGAGCCCCTCGACTGTTGGCCAAGTTATTGAACTCTGCCAAAGCTATGACGAGCTCCGCCGTCAACGCCTCCTCACCCGCCGTCTTGTTCCCCATCAGGAATCGTTGTCCGGCTTGACCTCTCCTCTTCACGAATCCAACCTCCTCTCGCAGATCAAGGCTTTCGTCCGGGAAGAAGTTGCTCGCCAGCTCTCCCTTATCTCCAACCCGCCGGAGTCCAGTTCGTCCCTTAGTCCGACCCTACGACACGTCATAGAAGAACAAGTGTCCGAGGTCCTTCCTCTGGAGCGGGCGCCTCAACTCACCGCCCCCCCGACTTACGCCGACGCCGTCGCACGACCACGCCCACCGACGTTCCGGGCTCCGCCTCCGATGCCTATCCCTGTTTTTACTTCCCCGCCACCACGACCTCCAGTCCATCGAGCAATTAATCCCTGGCGCACAGCGGACAATCGGCCCATCTGGTATTCGTGTGGTATTCCCGGACACATTGCACGCCTGTGCAGCCGCCGTCCACTTCATCCACGCGACGACCCACGCACAGCAGCGTACGACCATCCGTTGTCTTACGCTCCAGACCGCAATTTACCTCTTCCCCGCCCTAGCCTTCGCCCAGTTTCTGACCGCCATTCTCCTTCTCCTCGTCGTCGCTCGCTCTCCCCGATGCGTCCACGTCCCTCTACCGCTGAAACGGAAAACTAAGTGGCGCAGTTCCCGAGGCAAGAACTGCGTCATCGTCGCAACGCTCAAGCCCTCTTCTTTCACCGCCCATCGTTATTGATGTCGCTGTTGAAGGTGTCTCTGTGCTTGCCCTCATTGACACAGGTGTCGCCATATGTGTGATTGCCGAAAAACTACGCCGCTCAATACGAAAAGTTACGACGCCTTTCTTCGGTCCATTACTCCGCACGGCCAGAGCACAGCACGTCCAGCCGGTGGCGGCGTGCACCGCCAGTCTTGAAATTCAAGGAGTGCTCTACATCGTCGAGTTCGTCGTCCTTCCCCACTGTTCCCACGATATTATGTTAGGTTGGGATTTTCTCTCTCGTCACCAAGCTGTTATTGATTGCTCCCGTGCAGAATTCGCCTTCTCTTCGCTTGGCAATGCCATATCTGACGACGTTTCGCTTTCCTGCACCAAGTTATCCCTCACTGACGACATCCAGATACCTCCGCACGCATCCGTTCTGGCACCTGTATCCTGTTCCATTGCCTCCGACTCTACCGTACTCTTCACATCTTCCACTGCTTTCGTTCATCGCCACATCTCACCACTCCCAACCGCGCTGCTTGGCCTTCAAGCAGGTGCGACTCACCTTCCTGTCTACAACCCCTTCCCATTCCCGATTACGTTGCTTCGCGGTGAATGTCTCGGCACTGTGGAGCCTTACGACACCATTACCGCGTTGGAACTTCCTAATGGATCGTCCGAGGTCAACACCCTCTCCGGTTGTCCCGTACCTGCCACATCGCCTGAAGACGTTTTCTGTCACGTCATCGACAACGCCTTAAACCCCAAGCAGCGCCATGACCTCCCCCGTCTCCTTGACAAATTTCGCCCTGCTTTTGACAGCCATAGCACTTCTCTGGGTCGAACGACGACTGCATGCCACCGGATTGACACCGGTGCTCACTCACCGCTACGGCAGCGACCATACCGCGTATCTTCGACAGAACGACGCGTCATTGATGAGCAAGTAGGTGAAATGCTCAAGCGTGGTGTCATTGAACCATCCGACAGTCCATGGGCATCGCCAGTTGTTTTAGTTAAAAAGAAGGATGGCTCGATCCGCTTTTGCGTGGACTACCGTCGCCTAAACAAAATAACCCGAAAGGATGTTTATCCATTGCCACGGATTTATGACGCCTTAGACTGCTTACAAGGTGCAGAGTTCTTTTCCTCCAGCGATCTACGCTCTGGTTATTGGCAGGTGCCTATGGCTGCAGACGATAAGCCTAAAACAGCTTTCATCACACCAGATGGCTTATACGAATTTCGTGTGATGCCATTCGGCCTTTGCAACGCGCCCGCGACTTTTGAGCGGATGATGGATACTATACTTCAAGGCCTCAAATGGAACACGTGCTTGTGTTATTTGGACGATGTAGTAGTGTTTGCACCAGATTTTCCTACTCACCTTGATCGCTTGGAGCAGGTTTTACGCTGTCTCAATTGACGGTGGCCTCCAACTCAACCTGAAAAAATGTCACTTTGGGGCACGGAAGCTGACAATTCTCGGACATGTCGTGTCGAAGGACGGCGTTCTCCCGGATGCCGCAAAGCTTTATGCTGTTAAAGAATTCCCAAGGCCAACGTCTCTAAAAGACTTGCGTAGTTTCATTGGCCTCTGCTCGTACTTCCGCCGCTTCATTCGAAATTTCGCTTCGATTATGGCACCGCTGACAGAGCTACTTAAGGGAGACCCCAATCTTTCTGCGTGGTCCCCGGCTTGCGACGAGGCCTTCGCGACGCTACGTCGCCTGCTTACAACACCACCGATACTGCGCCATTTGGATCCAACTGCTCCCACGGAAATCCATACGGATGCTAGCGGCGTTGGTCTTGGCGCTGTGGTCGCCCAGCGAAAGCCCGGCTACCAAGAATATGTCGTTGCTTACGCGAGCCGCACTCTTACGAAAGACGACGCAAATTATTCAGTCACGGAGAAAGAGTGTCTAGCGATCATCTGGGCCATTACAAAATTTCGTCCATACCTGTACGGCCGGTCCTTCGATGTATTCACCGATCACCACGCACTTTGCTGGTTGTCGTCCCTCATGGATCCCTGCGGCCGCCTAGCCCGGTGGGCGCTGAGGCTCCAAGAGTACGACATCCGGGTTGTCTACCGCTCAGGCAAGAAGCACGCCGATGCCGATGCTCTTTAGCACTCTCCTGTCCACACCGACATTGTCAGTGTCTCCGTCCTAGACGACCCACTTCCCCCATTCGCTTCTGTCGACATGGCTTTGGAGCAGCGCAAGGACTCCAGGATTTCATCTTTTATAGATTACATCTCTGATTCACCTGAACGCCCACCATCCCGAGCACTACGCCGGCAAGGTTCACACTTCGCCATCCGCGACGGCATCGTCTATCGCCATAACTACAGTTCCGACGGCCGCAAATGGCTGCTTGTAATACCCCGGCAGCTCCGCAGCGATGTATGCGCCGCTTTCCACGCCGACCGACCCTCAGTGTGCACACGCTGGTCTCTTCAAGACCTACACCAGACTACGTCATAGGTTTTATTGGCGCGGTATGTACACATTTGTGCAAAAGTACATTCGCTCTTGCACAGAATGTCAAAGCCGCAAGCCTGATCCTTGCCGCTCTTCTGGACCAATGCAACCTTTGCCGTGCCCGTCACGACCCTTTGACCGGGTTGGAATAGACCTATACGGGCCTCTTCCATACACAGCTGCTGGCAATCGCTGGGTCATTGTAGCTATAGACCACCTCACGAGGTATGCCGAAACGGCCGCTCTACCAGCCGCGACGGCTCGTGACGTTGCCTCCTTTCTGCTTCAACGCTTCGTTCTAAGTCACGGCGCTCCCCGCGAACTACTGAGCGACCGCGGCCGCGTCTTTCTCGCCGATGTCCTTCAAGAACTTCTCACTGAGTGCCGCATTATTCATCGCCGTACCACCGCATATCACCCGCAAACAAATGGATTGACAGAACGCTTTAACCGAACTCTTGGCGACATGCTTTCGATGTATGTCGCCTCCAACCACACCAACTGGGACATCATCCTTCCCTACGTCACGTACGCCTAAAATACGGCACCCCAGGCAACGACGGGCTTTTCTCCCTTCTTTCCTCTGTATGGCCGAGAACCGTCATTTCCCATTGACACTATTCTTCCTTACCGTCTCTGGGACGACTTATCAGAGGATACACCGGTTTCAGAAGCCGCCCGGTATGCAGAAGAATGTCGGCAACTAGCTCGCTCCCTTAAAGCGCAAGAACAAGCGCTACAGAAATTTCGTCATGACGACGGGAGCCCCCACACCCAGTTTTCGCCTGACGCTCTCGTTTGGTTGTGGGTGCCTCCTACTTCAACATCAGGTGTCTCCTCCAAGTTTGTATCCCGATACCATGGACGCTAGCGCAAGACAGGGGTAATTGGAGATCGCAGGGAGAGGCCTTCATCCTGCAGTGGACATAAATATAGGCTGATGATGATGATGATGATGACCACGGACCCTATCGGGTTCTGCAGCAAACTTTTCCGGTGAACTACGTCATCGAACCTCTGACGCCCCCTACGGACCTGCGTCGCCGAGGCCGCGAAACTTTTCACGTCGATCGGCTCAAGCCGTATCACGAGCCCTTCGTCCTCACGACGCCTTAGGCCTCCTGTGCGGCTCCGTCTTCGGCGAGGGGGGAAGATGTAAGGAAGAAGAAGTGCGTCGTGTAGAGCTCCGCAGCCGAATCGCCAGCGCTACAGGCTCGTGCTCGACGCTGTTCCTGGTGCGCCTGGCAAAACCTACGCTGTTGTGTCTTCCTGTCGGCGTCCTTCGTGCCGTCCACAGCCGTGCTAGACTTCCTTGTCATAGATCATGCAGTTTTATAATACTAAAAACCGTCGATTTTTTCGTGCTCAGAACCAGCGATAACATTTGAAGTTTATAAAAAAAAACGGAAGGAAGGAAAGTGGGCTAAGAAAATACATATATGAGCAGGGTACCAAGGCGCCAAAATAAAACCAAAACAAATAATTACTCTATTCACTGTCTATTCGTACACGTCAGCACCTGTACAATGAAGTGGCCATAAATATATATATATATATATATATATTAGAGCACTGCACGGGCGGATTTTTTCAGCCCAGCCCGGCCCGGGCCCGTTTTTACGTCGGGCTACCCGCCCGAGCCCGACCAACAGTTTTATTGCGCGACCCGGGCCCGGCCCGAGCCCGGAAATATTCTACGTTACCCGCCCGGCCCAGCCCGCCACCCCTTTACCTTAGGCCCGAGCCCGGCCCCAGCCCTGCTCGAAACCGGCCCGAACCCGGCCCGAGACCGGAAAAGATCGCCGAGCGGCATCAAAAAAAAAATAATAATGAAGAGGATGAAAGAAATTTATTCTTACGGCATAAATTGAGTGGTCTGAACGCCATTTGAGTGGTCTGAACGCAAATACCAGCACGCCAAGTAGTACGAATGACCCTGCCGAGCGGTATCGCCAGCAGTTTCCCAAGGCGCGACCTTGATGTGGCCCAATCCACTTCGATCGCAGCGCCACCACAGTATTTTTCCACGTCGGGCGCCTCACTGCAAAGCATGCGCCGCCCTAGCCGCTCGTCCCACTCAGCCGTATTCTAGTACACTATATATCCGAAGCATTTCCACGACCGGTCGTGAGCGCAATGCATGGATGGCGCAAATGGAAAAAGAATGCTTCTCGGTCCTCCATGGTGCAGCGTATGCGCTGCTGCTAGGCGGCCGGTTAAGAACAGCGTGCAATCATGGATGGACGCAGTGATATATTTCAGCCGCGTGTCGAATTATCTTACAAGTCATCGTTTTACAAATTCGCCTTTGAAGAATGAGCAAGTCGCGAACGCGCTTACACCGCGCTGAAAGCAATAATTACAGTCATTTAGGTAAGGAATACAATGACATCCTTTGGGTTGAGGCGACTTCGGACTTTTCTGGACTTTTACATTCTGTTCAAACAGCGCAAAATACGACGGAAGAAGAAAATGGAAGTACACAGGAGTAGCACTGCTAGCTTCCAGCTGCGCCGTGGCAACAGGTTTATCATAGCCGAGACGGGCGAGGATAACTCGCTGCACGTTACATGCACACCACCAGAAAGTCCGAGCCCGGCCCGGGCCCGCATCAAAATACCCGAGCCCGGCCCGGGCCCGGGTCATAAAGCACATGCCGTGCCCGAGCCCGGCCCGAGCCCGTGACAAAACTGCCCTACCCGGCCCGGCCCGGCCCGTGGGGCGGGCCGGGCACGGGCTTTCGCGTAAGCCCGAGCCCGTGCAGTGCTCTAAATTATATATGTCGTCCTCTTAAAGCTCTCATACCAGACAGTATGATTGGAATGAAGGAAAGTAAAGGCTGAGAGCTAGAATATTAAAGAATAATGCGACGAAGAATTTGCTTGAGTTTATATATGGCTTTCACGCGAAAGGCCCTTGGTGGTAGTTGATTGAGGCAGAAAGGTATGAAGTAATTATGAGTTCGCTGACCGTATCTGGTAGAACAGCGAATCACCCGAAAACAGTCTTTCGGACAAAGGCAACGTGCCGGAATATATTCGACTTCATACTTGTTTCACCAAAAAAATTACACCATCTTCCCGTTGCGGAACCCTCGACTCAAGTTCCCATTAGTTTTCAGATCGGCCTGACGCCGCTGCCGTTTCGTGGCAGCGGCTCGAGCCCTCTTCTCCGCGGCGCTGGCCACGGCGCTGACACTGGCGTTGACGCTGGCGCTGTCCGTGGCAATCATCGCGGCGTTGCGGGAGGAGAATGAGAGGACGAAGTGAATGATGATGAGTGGGCGAAGCACCTGGGGATAATTCGGGAAAAACGCCGGAAGCGTTCTCCGAAAGCTGGAAGCTGGCTGCCGGAAGCGGAACCGGAAGCGGCACCGGAACCGGAAGTGTAACCGGAGAAGCAACCGAAACCGGAAGCGGAACTGCACGCCGCACGGCGGAGGGAGGGAGGGAGTGACATAGCCGCGAGCATAAGATACTTCGTATCTAAAATGCTTCAGTATAGCCGTTTCCATGGGAATGGCGTTAAAATGTGAGAACATTAAGGCTTTGAAAAGGCCAGTGCCGGAGGCTAATCCTAAATTGTAGCTAATAATTTTCAGAATCGATCGAAGGATAGAGTTTATTCTGTTTTTCCATCGAATCGCGCAGTGACCGAAAACCGTAATTCCCTAACGAAGTATACTATAACCTAGTGCTTGTAGAATGATTTTACGAACGGATAATGGGGCTCTTGCGTTGCCCAGGGGGCGCTGCAAAAATGGTGCTAAAAAGCGCCCTCAATCCGAAACTGGGTAGTACCAAGCTCGGTCGTCTGCTTCGGGAAGCACGTTTGCAATATGGACCCGCCACTTTCGGTTGTTGTTGTACCACGGCTTGCAGCGAATATCGGGCGCCGAAGATTTTTCCATGGGTGGCATGCTGCGTAAAGGCAAGAAATTATGCAACGCCGAATACGTGTACGCCGTCCAAGAAATAAGCGGCGAAGTTTTAGCGCGGTGTCAATCGCAACTGAAGCGAGTCACGCACGTGCGAAGTTGAACTTCAGGTAAGGTTTGCACGCTGCTAGATTCAGGTGCACAAATGCGATGAAACGCTTTCTATAAATGAATTCACAGCAGCGGTAAGCAGACATGTGTACGGAACTGCTCGAGCGCACGACGGTACGCGCCGCGACGGCAGCGGTCTTTCGACATGCCGCGAAACGGCGGGTCTGCTGCAATCGTTGTTGACTGCATGCCGCTAGTCAAGTAGTTTTGCCTGCGCTGTAGTAGCGGCCATCTGTCTAGCAATTGATAAATAACTGATGCAATGTATATAAGCTCGCATGCAGTAACGTACGTACGTGCGAATCGCGCTGCAGCGCGCGCTCGTTCATTGCTCGCTTGATGTAGCTTTTAATGACAGCGCTCGAACATCGATGTCCTGTAATCAATACTACCTTGCTGTGCTGCCTCAACGTTAAAAAATTAATTATGCGGTTTTACGTGCCAAAACCAGTTCTGATTATAAGGCACGCCCTAGTGGGGGACGCCGGAAATTTGGACCACCTGGGGTTCTTTAACGTGCACCTAAATCTAAGTACACGGGTGTTTTCGCATTTCGCCCCCATCGAAATGCGGCCGCCCTTGCCGGGATTCGATCCCGCGACCTCGTGCTCAGCGCTGCTTCAACGTGCTGGCTTGAGGTCAAGTATGAGCACATTCAACTCTCTAACCTGTGCTGCTCGTAGTGGGGTAGTGAATTGTCACCGAATCAACCCGACCATTTGTGGTCATTTGCACACACCTTGTCACTTCACCACTTCGCACCGGTCGTATTGTTAATTGTCGCTGTGGCCGGGTCTCGAATCGTGAATCACCAACCATGCCTGCTGCTACGTCGGTCTTCCATTTCGCTTACCCAGCGCGACGAACTGCAGTTATCCAGCGCGCCCGACGCTCCGCAGCGTGAGGCCTTGAAGGAAAATGGTAGAATCTGATGTTGGGATTCAGGCCTTCTTGTTCATGGCAGCCCACGACGCAGCAGTAACGACGGTGACGATTTTTCGATGCTGAGCTAGGTCTCTCCGGATCGGCGTCGCCGATGTCTTCTGCTTCCAGCATTACGTCCCACGGCACACGCAGAGTCCGTTTTCGTAAAACTATAGGCTGCGGCCAGCTCACAGCCTGGTCGCCATGGTCTGTGAGAAATGACGAGCCTTTTCGCACTCGAAACAGGGCAGAAAACGTGCGAATTGACGCAAAACGTGGGCTAGAAACGTGCTTTGCTACAGCCAGGGCTCAATACTATCCAAGCTGGTACTACCCAGATGACGTTTTTCGCCGCCACCAGGCGCCGCTACTATACCTCAAACTCCAGCGCAAGACGCCCATGGCATATAATATCTAATGTTGTATAATGTACCTGAAACTGCACGAAGCCTTAAGCATACGTAAGCCAGGTGGGAATTCCAGGCGAAGTCACTGTCAACTAAGACACCCAGGTATTCAGCACGTGAAACAAATGGGACGGGCGTGCAGGTACCAGGATAACAAAATGAAGGGTTGCTCCATTATTGGAAGGTTTAAGCTAAATTTCTTCAAGGGATTGTGGAAACTAAGAAGCTGTGTTTTGGAGAAATTCACTTTAATCACATTTTTATCGACATTTTTATCGAACGAATTCATAACGCTATTCGTTGCATCTTGCAAAAGGGAGATTGCATCTGAAAAACGAGAACGTTGAGACAATATAACTGTGTTCTCTGCGTACCGAAATATATAGGTAGGAATAGCAGCGGCGAGGTCATTGACATATACAGGGCGTATCCCGTAACTTGAACCAAATATTTTAAAAAGTGGTTCACCGCAACTGAATGAAACCAACGGCATATGATTTGCAGTCATGTGGCGCTCGTTAGGGTATCTTTTTATATTACGATTAATTAGTAAATTAACTAAGACCAATTAGGCAAACATTTTATTGTTCACTTTTGTGCGTACCGTATTGCAGCGCTCTCAACCGTGCGGCGCCGCGTGCTCGAGCCAGAGCTCGAACGAGGAACGAGCGGGCCAGCAGCGTTCGGTGCATGGTTTCGTCTGCATTCGACCGATGAGTAATAAAGAACGTGGCAGATCATAAACCACATGTCTTCCCACAAATGAATACAAGCGTTGACCCAATTGGCTTCCGGTGGTGAACCTGTATCGCTTATCAGGGACGACAGCACTTCCTTGCCGTCAAAGAAGCTGATGCACTGTGAGGCTGATGCTGTGTGACATGATGCTGATGGTGACATGTACAGACAGCCAAGAAACTAAATTATGCTGCAATAGACTTTAGACAAAATAATTTCAATGACGTGATACAACAATAAACGTATTGTGACGTGCTTTATTGGCGTGTAAACGTCAAGGAATTACAATTAACGTCAAAGCCGAGCGTCAAGAAACGGCGGGCGTCAAGCAGCCAAAATCCAGGCAAGCGCAAGCTCGGCTCGCGTGGCTACCACCAACACTGTGGCTTGCTTGCTTGGCTGCTTCGTCGTCGTCTTGCCTTCTTCATTACATCGACCCCCGTGGAATAACGTAGCCGTCCTGGACACTTAAGGCGTTGACAGTATAGCGAGGTCATGATAAGGCTTCAGTCGATTCACATGGATGATTTCTCGACCACGACGACATAAGTCATGGGACGGAGTCAAAGGCTCAACTTCATAATTGACTGCAGATGTTCAACCGAGGATGCGGTAGGGCCCATGATATCGTGCCAGTGATTTAGAAGAAAGACCAGGAGTACCCCGAGGAATCCAAAGCCAAACGAGGGCAACGGTCGCGAAAGTAGGGAGAGGTCGGTCAATGCCGTGCCTTAGCTTCTGGTGACCTTGGTCCTCGGTTGTCAATTAACGAGCCAATTGTCGACAATCTTTGGCGTACCTGGCAACATCAGAAACTGGAGTGTATTCAGATGAGTCAGGCGTGTAGGGAAGCATAGTGGCCCACGTGCATGATGGCTCACGTCCCTATAAGAGAAAGAACGGCGAGAATCCTGTGGTCGCGAGCACAGCAAACCGTTCAGTTAGGCCATTCGTTTATGGATGATATGCAATTGTCATGTGATGAACGATGTTGTATTGAACGAGCTAGGCTTGAATAGCATCAGACAGGAAAAGACGTCCTTTGTCGCTCAAAAGTTCACGGAGAGCACCGCGACGCAGGACGAAGTCGCGTAAGATGAAAAACGCAACGTATCTGGCTGTGCCCGTGGGCAAAGCTGCAGCCTCTGTGTAATGCGTGAGGTGGTCCACGCCGACAATTATGCACCTATTCCCAGATGTGGTCGAAGGAAGCGGGCCGTATAGGTCGATACCGACGCGGTCAAATGGACGGGCCGGGCAACGGAGAGGCTTGAGTGTACCGGCCGGGCGTTGAGGTGAAGTCTTGCGCTGCTGACAGTCAGTGCAAGTATGTAGGTACTTGCACACAAATGTGTATATTCCGCGCGAGTAGTATCGCTGACGCAGGCGGTTGTAGGTCTTGAGAACGCCGGCGTGAGATCTTTGCGGGTCGGTGTGGAAAGCAGCACACATTTCTGTGCGCATGTGGCAGGGTACTACTAGCAGTCACATCCGGCCATCAGACGCGTATTTCCGCCGGTAGAGGAGATCGTCTCGAATAGCGAAATGGGCAGCTTCGTGACGAAGAGTTCTTGAGGCGGGATAAGCTGTTGGGTCAGATAGAAAGTCAAGCAGTTGACAAATCCCCGCATCCTTGCGTTGGCTCCAACGACATGTCTGCGGAATTCAATAGGTGACAAGAGAGCCGAAGAAGCTGACGGACAAGCCGTGTCAGACGCTAGCGGTGAGCAGGACAGCGCATTAGCGTCCGAGTGCTTGTGGCCGGATCGGTACACAACACGAATGTCGTATTCTTGCAGGCGAAGCGCCCAACGACCGAGGCGTCCCGAGGGATCTTTCAGCGATGAGAGCCAGCACAGAACGTGATGGTCCATGACGACATCGAAAGGGCGACCCTAAAGGTACGGACGAAACTTAGACCAAAGCCCAAATTGTGGCGAGGCACTCTTTCTCAGTGACGGAATAATTACACTCGGCTTCCTTGATGGTTCGACTCGCATAAGCAAGGACGTATTCTAGGTATCCTGATTTTCTTTGAGCCAATAGTGCACCCAGGCCGACACCACTGGCGTCAGTACGGATCTCCGTACGCGCATCAGGGCAGAAAGCTGATTCGTCGTCGTCTTATCTTCTTCACAACAGTATACTTTTTAATTTTTTGGCTGTCCATTAACTCTTCTCATAAGTACACGCTGTGCACGGAGTCCTCGCTAAATAGAAAAGATGGCAAACGTTTTTAAATTGTGGGGAAAAATACATGAGATTCAATAAAAAAAGTTCGGGAAACAAAAATCTTCGTTGAACCTTGTTTTTTTGTAGAGAGTTTTAGAATAGCGTTTGTCGCCTTACGTACATTAAACGTAAGCACCTTTGCGGGACGTTACGGCACGCGTCCTCTCAAGACTTTTAGTTTAACATACAAGAAGGCAAACATAAGGAAGACGTTATAAAACGGGGCGCCGTCTGACGCCTCGTGCCATACCAAGACAATCCAGCAGCAACCATCCTGTTGCTATGCGGACGCGTCTCGTTAGTCCTACGGAAGCCGGAATCGCCAAACGATCTCGGAAATTTGACGCGCTATGCACTCGTAACTAACGTTTCAGGTGAGTTTGGAGAAAGCGAAAGCTCATTTCTATAGTTACTGGCGATCTACGAGAGTGAGCGCGCAGCCATCGCGAGAATTCACACTGAAGCGGGAGCCGTGGATGCCGCCATGTTCAACAACGCTATTTCTTAGCGTCCGTAAACGTTACGAACGTTAAACTCGCAAATAACGTACGTTATATAGCACACGTAAGCGACAGAAACCCAATTTTTCAGAGCATGTGCAGTGATGACAACCCTATTTCTTTACGTACGTAATGCGTTTACGCTTGCTTGCAAACGCTAAACTAGACAGTTTTAGTCTAGCGTTTGCAAGCAAAGGTAAATGCACTACGTACGTAAAGAGATAGCGTTGTCATCACTGCGCATGCTCTGAACGTTATTGGGTTGCTGTGGTTTACGTGCGCTATGATAACGTACGTTATTCGGCGAGTTTAACGTTCGTAATGTTTACGGACGCTGAGAAATAACGTTGTCGAACATGGCGGCACCACTGGCTCCCGCTTCAGCATGAATTCTCGTGATGGTTGCGCTCTCACTCGCGTAGATAACCAGTAACTATAGAAATGGGCTTTCGCTTTTTCTAAACTTACCTAAAACGTTAGTTTTGAGCGCATAGCGCGTCCAATTTCCGAGATCATTTGACGGTTCCGGCGCCCATAGGCCTAACGAGACGCGTCCGCATAGCAACAACAGGCTGGTTGCTAATGGATTGTCTTGGCTTGGATGCGTTTGCAAGGAGGCACCAGACGGCGCCCCGTTTTATAACGTCTTCCTTATGTTTGCCTTCTTGTACGCTAAACTTGAAAGGACGCGTGCCGTAACGTCCAGCAAAGGTGCTACGTTTAACGTACGTTTAACGACAAACGCTGTTCTAACACTAGACAGTTTTAGTTTAGCGTTTCTCGACTTACGTACGCTAAACGCAAACACTTTACGGGACGTTAGGGTGTGCGTCGCTTAAGGACTATTAGTTTAACGTTCCGAGAACGTAAACGTAATATAAAACGTAAGCGCACGTAGCGCCATCCCTTGCCTAAATCAAAAATAAATTCCTGTCTTGGCTACAAGCGAGTCACATGTAGCCGAGGAAGTGGCCAATCCGTTTATGTGTGCGCGAGAAGGTCGCGAAAACGATTCAGCAGCAGGTTCTGCATCGCACGTCCTGTTCCTGTTCACAAACTCATGGAGCGCTCAAGTGTTCATTGGGACCCTTTTTGCTTGGCTTACCTAAGCTGGCACGACATGGAAGCAATTACGATGCGCGAGCGCGAACCAATGCACAGGCTGTATGCCGCCAGGAATGGGCTCCTCAACATTGATGTCATCCCAGACCACACGTTCCGTCGCCAATTCCGATTTGAAAATCAAGACTTGCCTGTTCTCGTGAAAGCATTGCAAGCGCCGGAATACGTGACAAGCGCTCAAGGAGTGAGAGTGTCTGCCTAGGAAGCCCTGTACATGTGCTTGCGTCTCTTGGCCTACCCGAACCGCCTGTGTGACTTACAAGACTTCTTCGGTCGCAACTACAGAGTCAGTTCAAGTGTGTCGAATGAAATGATGTTCCACATTTCAAATATCTTAGGAACTTTCAAACAGAAAGAGAGACTCGGAGCTACTCACCTTTCAAGCTGACGCGAACAGACGACATAGAGCTATTCCAATACGGGGTTTATTTTTTGCTCACCGTGTGCCACCTGTAGCAGACGGTGAGCTTCATGACGCGAAGAAGCGGTGAACTGCGCTCCAGACGGGCCCCGGTCGGCGCACCTACCCATCTAGACACCATAACGTTAATTTTTGTTTGTGTGTTTACATTCTGCAGTATCGAGACATGCCCGGTTACTCTTGGCGAAATGCGCTAGCAGAAGCTTGCATGTCTCACGCAGGGTTCTTCCGCTGAACACCTTCTTCATCGCAAGTTCCATGTTTTTTGCAATCTCTTGCCATTTTGATGGATTTCGAAGCGGGTTGCAAGCATTCACTTCACGGAGAAGAGCTAAATTGTCTTTCTCGGTGAAGCGCAAGCGTGTCACACCTGTTGCTGGTACAGCCTCCATATTGTAGACTGTTTTCCAAGAAGCTCGCGTTACCATGGCACGGGCAGCGACATTGAGTTTTGCCAAACCCGTCCAAGACAAGATAATTCATTAGCATCCATCCTGGTGTTGCTATACGGCAACGTATGCGGACGCGTCGCATATAGGCTTACGGTCGCCGGAATCGCCGAACGATCTCGGAAATTGGGCGCGCTATGCACTCAAAACTAGCGTTTCAGGTGAGTTTAGAGAAAGCGAAAGCTTATTTCTATAGTTACTGGTTATCTACGCGAGGGAGAGCGCAACCATCACGAGAATTCATGCTGAAGCGGGAGCCAGTGGTGCCGCCATGTTTGACAACGTTATTTCTTGGCATCCGTAAACTTTACGAACGTTAAACTCGCCAAATAACGTACGTTAACATAGCGCACGTAAACCGCAGAAACAGAATAACGTTCTGAGCATGCGCAGTGAAGACGACGCTATTTTTTACGTACGTAATGCGTTTGCGTTTGCTTGCAAACGCTAAACTAAAACTGTCTACTATCTTATATCTACGTTTAACTGTATCTGCAATGAAGCCAATAAATATGGCTTTCACCCTGTGTTTCTCTTGCTTTGTACACCTGCTACTAAAGTGGGTATAGGTGCTACAAATAATTTAGCCTGATACAAAATCTGCTTCATAAACAGTTTTGACGATTGCCACCACTGTACTTGCAAAAAAAAAAAAAAAAAAGTAAGTCCAGTATGCCACAGCTGAACGTGCATTCATCGTACCTGTATGTCTGGTCCTCTTTTTTCCACCATGATGACGTTTTCTAAAATAAATTACTGAAGGTTAACGTACCTGTTAGCGAAGCATGCGCCAACAAAAAAAAATGTCACAGTTTCGCCCTAAGGGCGAAGCAATGAATGCGATAGCAACACAGCAATGTCATACGAAATAAGGTGAGCGGCTTTGGTAGCAATATGAATTGTAGTAAACATGAGCTGATTAAGTAAGCAGGTGTGCTGCGGCGTAAGTAGACCGACATGAAGAGAGACTCGATGACCACGAGAAGGCGCGTGTGAAACGGTGGTGTTGATGAGAAGCGCTTCCCGTGGGCAGCGCGTGCGAAGGGACACACCTGTAGCGCTGCACTGCCGATCCGGGCAGCATTGCATGTGTAGCGTGCGTTGGAAAATGTCGCCCGACTATTACTAACTGAATGAACAAGCGTGGTGTGAGCGCGCACAAACAAACACGAATAGATCACACTGAATGACTGCAGAGAACGACTGTCAAAACGCTGGCAGCAAGCATACGCCGCAGCGGGCGAAGGTACGTGCGGTCTATCGCTTCAACGGAAACTGAGCGGCGAATGCACGGCGCATAAAGGTCAGAGCCGTGTGGAGATAAGAGACGGTGCTGACGAGAGCGACGAGCGCGGTTGTTGGCAGCGTAGAAGTCCCCCCCCCCCCTCCGCTCCCTCCGGCGCTGGCTTCCTACTTCCTTGCTTGCGCGTGGGAGATGAGCGCGTTCGCTCTCCGTGATAGCGCGCCTCCACGCACGCTTCCGCTCGGGCGTACGGCGCGCGGCGAAGATCTTATCTATAGGGAACCTCACGGCGACGACGACGGCGACGACGACGGCGACAACGACGGCGACGGCGACGCCGACGGCAGAAATCCGGTTGAAGTGTCCATATAATTGCAATCGCAATAAAAATCGTTTGCTGGTTCTCGACGGCACGTGCGGGCCTCCGTCGGGCCTGATTTGCGGTCGGGTCGGGCCGGGTCGGCTTGGTCAAAATTTTTTTTCAGGCTCGGGCCGTACCCGGGCCTCGCTTTGTGTCACTGGGCCGGGCTCGGGTGGGTAAAATTTCACAATCGCCGGGCCCGGGCCGGGCCCGGGCTGGAAACCAGTGCTCTAGATTGGATCACCCGGCCTACAGCGCCGATCTTGCCCCATCGGACTTATACCTGTTCCCTGCATTGAAAGCCGCACTCTGGGGACGTCACATCCAAAACAATGCTGAGGTGACTGTGCGACAGTTCTTTGCATCGCAGGGCACCGAGCTTTACCACAGTGGTTTCTAATTCAAACTGATTTCACGCTACGAGAAATGTCACATTGTCGGTGGCGACTATATGCGGAAAAATAGTTCGTGATGCCATGGTGTATTTATTTTTGGCAATAAAGTTTCCATGTGAAAACAAATGACAAAACTTACTTTCGGAACGTCCTTCGTAGTCGCGTGTGGGCGCTCTAGCCTGTAAATGTTTCCCTTTATAATTCGCGTCCTAAACGTCGATATTGCAGTATTATGTCACTAAGTTAGACCGTACCATTTATATAAAAAAGATTTCATTGCGACAATGTACAACTAACAAAATCAGCGCGCTTACACGTCTAAGAAGGCTATTTTGTGTGGTTTATACGTCCTCAGTACGGATGATGATGAAAGGAAACACGGGAAAGCGGGAGCGCAGAGATGAACGCGCCGCACCTACAGGCGCCGCACTCTGGATCTAGCGACGCCATGGCCTCCTAAGATGGCTGCCTTTATGTGCAAGCCTGCTGTGGCTGTATAATTATTGGCATTCAGGCAAAAACATCAATCGATTTCGCCCACGTGCCAGGTACCAGGTAGAACACTTCTCTCCCATCCTGACATAACTTGCGCGTGCGATAGTCGACAGCCCTGGGCAACGTGTCGCCATGAGGCTAGATAAATTGGTCTACTCTAAGCCTGTTCGCGAACCGTTATATTTTCTTTTATTTATTGTAAATGTTTTCCACATGCTCAATGAAGTTAGTGGGAGCGGGAAAATTTCGTCCCACATCCTATGTTCAACATCGACATACATCGAAAGCATGTCAGCCAGTGTTCTGTTGAGGAATTCAGTTAAACCGTTTGTCTGAGGATGGTACGCCGTAGTTCTCCTATGATCAGTATGAGTCATTCGCATCAAGCATTGCATTATGTCCGCAGTGAAGGCTGTTCCACGATTGGTAATAACGACGGGGGGAGCGCCATGCCTGAGTACGATATTGTTGACAAAGAATTTTACAACTTCAACAGCCGTTTCACTGTACAGGGAATCAGTTGTTGCGTAACGCATCAGATAGTCCGTGGCCACAGCTATCAACTTTTTGCCTACCAATGATGTTGGAAAGGGTCCAAGGCGGTCCATAGCGACTTGTTGGAATGGGGCTTTTTTGGTAGTTCTATTGGCTGGAGGAGGCCTGCCGGTTTTATGGATGGAGTCTTGTGCCTTTGACACTCGCGACAAGTCTTGATATAGTGCTGCACTGATGCTAATAACTTAGGCCAGTAGTATTTCAGCCGAATCCTGGGGAATGTACGGCTCACGCCCATGTGTCCAGATGCCGGTTCATCGTTACATGCATGCAAAATTTCTTCTCGCATAGCTGTGGGCACAAGTAAAGACTTTGCCTCGCTGTGCTCGGAGTTTCTCTTGTAGAGGACACTTCCTCGGAGACAAAACGAGGAGAGCCCTCTAGAGAAAATACGTGGGAGTTGAACGTCGAGCCCCTCCAGGCGCTGTATCATCATCATCATCAGCCTATATTTTATGTCCACTGCAGGACGAAGGCCTCTCCCTGCGATCTCCAATTACCCCTGTCTTGCGCTAGCGTATTCCGACTTGCGCCTGCAAATTTCCTAACTTCATCATCCCATCTGGATTTCTGCCGACCTCGACTGCGCTTCCCTTCTCTTGGTATCCATTCTGTAACCCTAATGGTCCACCGGTTATCCATCCCACGCATTACATGGCCTGCCCAGCTCCATTTCTTGCGCTTAATGTCAACTAGAATATCGGCTATCCCCGTTTGTTCTCTGATCTACACCGCTCTCTTCCCGTCTCCTTACGTTAGTCCTAAGATTTTTCGTTCCATCGCTCTTTGTGCGGTCTTTAACTTGTTCTCGAGCTTCTTTGTTAACCTCCAAGTTTCTGCCCCATATGTTAGCACCGGTAGAATGCAATGACTGTACACTTTTCTTTCAACGACAGTGGTAAGCTCCAGGATTTGGCAATGCCTGCCGTATGCACTCCAACCCAATTTTATTCTTCTGTAAATTTTTTTCTCGGGATCAGGGTCCCCTGTGAGTAATTGACCTAGATAAACGTACTCGTTTACAGTCTCTAGAGGCTGATTGGCGATTCTGAATTCTTGTTCCCTTGCCAGGCTATTGAACATTATCTTTGTCTTCTGCATATTCATCGTCAACCCAATTCTTACACTTTCTCAATTAAGGTCCTCAATCATTTGCTGTAATTCGTCTCCATTGTTGCTGAATAGGACAATGTCAGCTGCAAACCGAAGGTTGCTGAGATATTCGCCGTTGATCCTCACTCCTAAGCCTTCCCAGTCTAAGAGCTTGAATACTTCTTCTAAAGATGCAGTGAATAGCATTCTAGAGATTGTGTCGCCTTGCCTGACCCCTTTCTTGATAGGTAACTTTCTACTTTTATTGTGGAGAATCAAGGTAGCTGTGGAATCCTTGCAGATGTTTGCTAAGATAGGCGCTGTATAAGTGGCAGCAATTCCGTGTCATTTCGTTCTTGTTGAGCGATTTGTGACGCGTCAATAATGCCAAGGAACGGGAAGTCCTCTTCTTCTGAGACAGTTGTCTCGACTGGTGCGCTTGACAAGCAGTCGGCATCGTTGTTTCCTCCCTGATCGGTATACGACAGTAATATACTCTTGCAGCCTAAGGCTCCATCTTGCTAGTCGTCCGGATGGATCCTTGAGATTCACCAGCCAGCAAAGCGAATGGTGATGGCTGACTGCTCTGAATGGTCTACCAAAGAGGTAGGGTCAAAATTTACACATTGCCCAACTGACTGCAAGACACTCTTTCTCGGTTGCCGACTGTTTTTCCTCTGAGTTCGAGCGCTTACGACTGGCGTAAGCTATTACTTTCTCCTGGAAGTTTTTCCACTGGACTAGTTTCATTTCATTTCATTTTAATAGCAAAGTTGCGTACAAATCGACGAAACTACGAGCACAGCCCAATGAAACTTTTAACTGTTTTCAAGGAATTGGGCTTGGGATATTCGGCTACGGCACGGAGCTTTGCGGGGTCCGGAAGAACGCCCTCCTTGCAGACGACGTGGCCTAGTATCGTCAACTGGCGTGAAGCAAAGTGGCACTTCTTTATGTTAAGTTGAAGGCCAGCAGAGGTGAGGCACGTGAGAATCGCACGAAGACGAACAAGGTGAGTTGGAAAATCGCGAGAAAAACGACGATGTCGTCAAGGTAGCAGAGGCAGGTATTCCACTTGTAGCCACGAAGGATGTTATCCATCATCCGTCCGAATGTAGCTGGGACGTTGCAGAATCCGAACGGCATGACGTTAAACTCATACAGTCCGTCATTAGTGACAAAAGCCGTCTGGTCGGTCAGGGTCGGCCATGGGAACTTGCCAGTAACCCGAGCGCAAATCCAGTGACGAGAAATATTCTGCACCTTGCAAACAATCGAGGGCATCATCGATGCGGGGCAACGGGTATACATCCTTCCGAGTTATCTTATTGAGGCGGCGGTAGTCAACACAGAATCTGATAGATCCACCCTTTTTGCGCACCAGTACAACAGGAGAGGACCAGGGGCTCTGGGACGGCTGAATGACACCACGCGTAAGTATATCATCCACTTGTTCATTGATAATACGCCGTTCTGCCGCTGAAACTCGGTATGATCGTTGGCGTAAGGGCGCATGGGAACCGGTGTCAATGTGGTGTGTGACGCTAGCTGTACGACCTAAAGACGGTTGAGCGCAATCGAAGGAGGAGCGGAAGCCTCAAAGAAGGGCCAGGAGTTCGCTGCGTTGTGTTGACGATAGATCGGCAGCAATAGAAGGGTGGAAACTTTCTGGACCCGAAGGTTTGGGAACAGGGGATGTCATGGCATTCAGCTAAAGATGGGGTTGATCCTCTGCAAACTCGAGGGAGCGCAGGAGATCAGCACCTTGAATGTGACCCAAAGATTCCCCACGAAGTAATGTAACGGAGGATGGGAGCCAGTTGGAAACTACGATTCAACCGTAAGTACAGCAAAGGGCAGTCGTAGGCCGCGACGGCGAAGTACCTCCGATGGGGCAAACTGAACAGTTCCGTCAGGGGCGGCCGTACAGGACAGAGGCACAAGGGTGGACGTTTCAGGGGCAATATCTGTGTCCGCAGCAACGACAAGTTTCTGAGCGTCGGGATGATTATCCACCGAAAGAGAGGTGCGCAGTGGCGTAAGGGCCACTTCTCCACGGGAGCAGTCTATGTCGGCGCGATGACGTGAAAGGAAGTCCCATCCGAGAATAACGTCGTGGGAGCATGACGGCAGCACGAAACACTCGATGACATAAAGTTCACCTTGAATAGCGTCACGTGCGGTGCAAACAGCTGAAGGCGCAATGCACTGTGAGCTGGCAGTGCGGAGCATTAGTGCCGAGAGCGACGTGGTCACTTTTTTGATCTTGCGGCATAGGTTTGCGCATATAACAGAAAAAGCGGCCCCCGTGTCAATAAGCGCTAATGCGGCGGTTCCTTCAACGTCGACGTCGATAATGTTTTGCGGCGAAATAGATGGAGGCCTTGGGCAGTTGGACGCGCATGCAGCTCTTGCCTCCGGAACTGCAGCGATCAGTTTCCCTCCTCCGTAGGAGGTCGGCGACGCACGGGTGATACAGAGCGTCGTCGCGGGGACAGGGACCGGCGGTTAGCAGAGGCTGGTTGATCGTCAGGGACATACCTTGGTGCCGACCGGGCAGACGAAGGAACAGGCCTGCCCATGACGTCAAATGGCGAAGGTGGACATCGGCGACAGTGGCGGGCGACGTGTCCAGTGACACCGCAGGTGAAGCAGATGGGCCTATTGTCTGGCGTTCGCCACGCGTCGGGGCGGCGGAGGAACGGAGCCGAAGGTCTCGCGAAGGCGAGCGGCGCAGCATTCGCGGTCGTCGGCGAGGCATGGGTTGGCATCGCAGGTCGAGCATACGGCGCAGGATGTTGAGAGGGCCGAGCCGCGACGGAAGCGTAGGTAAGTGGCGCAGTGACGGGTGGTTGGTGAGTCACAGGCGGGAGGGCCTCAGCAACCTGGTTCTGAATGACGTGTTGAAGGTCCGGAGCCAAAGACTGCGAAGGCTCGTGCGTGAGAGGCAGCAATGAAAGCTGACGCGCTACCTCTTCCCGGATAAATTCCTTGATGGTAGAGAGCAGCGGCTGTTGATCGGCAGAGTGGGCAGCTAGCTGCAAGCTAGATAGTGTGTCTGGCGTCATGAGGGCTTGGCGGGCGATCGTGCGCTGCCTACGCAACTCGTCAAAGCTTTGACACAAGGAGACAAGTGCCGCGATCGTGGTGGGATTTCTCGCGAGCAGCATCTGAAAAGCGTCGTCCTCGATGCCCTTCAGTATGTGCTTGATTTTCTCCCCCTCTGCCATGGTGGGGTTGACGCGGTTGCAGAGACTCAGCACATCCTCGATGTAGCCCGCAACATCCCCTGGATGTTGCGCACGTTCACGCAAGCGCTGCTCTGCGCGAAGCTTCCGGGCCGTAGGCCGACCAAAGACGTCCGAAATGGAAGTCTTAAAAACGGACCAAGTCGGTATGTCGGTCTCGTGGTTGCGATACCACAATTGCGCGATGTCCGCGAGATAAAACATGACGTGATTCAATTTCGTTGAATCGTCCCATTTGTTATTGGCGCTGACCCGTTCGTATGTCGACAACCAGTCTTCAACATCGGAGTCACCTGAGCCGTTGAAGATGGGTGGATCCCGCTCACGGTACACGGCGCTGCAGGTGGCAGGCGCTGCCGAAGGGTCAGTCTGAGTCGAGGTGTCGTTGACCATCATGGGTACAGGAACCGAAGGAAGCTTCCGGGAGCGGAGTTCCAGGTTGGTGCGGGTGACCCACGCAGCCTCCACCAAATGCAACGTGATTTATTCACGTGTAAACGTGAATGAAGGCGAGAAACGTCAGGCGAACGTCAAGAAGCGGCGAGGCAACCAGCAGCCAAAATCCGGGGAAGCGCAAGCTCGGGGCCCGTGGTAAGCACCAACACTGTGGCTTGCTTGCTGACTGCTTCGTCGTCGTCTTGTCTTCTTCATTACACCTTAAAGACCCCGTTCGGGGTATAACATAAGGGGTGGTTAACATGCTTACACAAGAAAATGCAGGTGTTACGGTGAAATACAAATTTGAACAGTTTCCAAGAATTCTGAATGACATGTGATGGCAGCACCATTGAAAGGTAGGGAAGCCCGAGGCCGACGTTACTCGCATCGGTATGAACTTCAGTGTCGGCTGTCTCAACAAAATGGGCAAGGAGTGGAGAAGCTTGCAGGCGTTTCCTTAACTCGTCAAATGCGTCTTGTTGTTCGCTTTTTCACATGATAGGCACGTCTTTTGTAACTATTGTAAGGGGCTCAGCAACCTTTGAAATGTTTTCCAGAAATCTTCTGTAGTATGCGCATAACCCCAAAATACGTCGCACTGACTTTTTGTTTGTGGGTGCCGGGAACCTCGCAACAGCTGCTGTTATTTCGGGATCTGGACGAACGCCTTCAGTCCTGATGGCGCGTCCGAGGAACCGAAGTTCATCGAAGCCAAATTTACATTTTTCCGGCCTAAATGTCAAGTCTGCTGCGCGAATAGCTTCCAATACTTGTCGCAGTTGCTCTAGATGTTGGTCAAATGTTGCGGAAAATACAACCACATCATCCAAATACACTAAGCACGACTACCATTTCAATCCTGCGAGAACAGTGTCCATCATTCGCTGGAACGTCGCCGGCGCGGAACAGAGGCTGAACGGAAGCGCTTTAAATTCGTAGAGGCCATCTGGAGTTACGAATGCTGTCTTTTCACGGTCCCGCTCATTCACCTCTATTTGTCAATATCGACTCTTGAGATCAAGGGAGGAGAAAAACGTTGCACATCAGAGCCGATCTAACGTATCGTCGATACGCGGAAGGGGGTCCCGCTTTTTCTTAAGGAGCACTGCGGGAGACGCCCATGGAAGACTGAATAAAAGCTTCTCATCTTCTTGATGATCTCACTTTTTTTTTGGTGAAACTCGATATGGGTGCTGGCGTCCTTTGTTAAAATTTTGTGTTTTGCAACCGACGTGCGCCGTACCTTCGAGGAAGTGGAGAAGCAATCAGAAAAATCCTTTATCAGGGCATATATCTGTTACTTTTGGGCTTCCGGGAGTCTTAGGTTGACGGTAATTGACCTGTCGACACTACAGGTTCCTGGCAGAGGAGTTGATGTTGTCGTTAGGCTGCATAATTCGGTCGCTACACAAAACTCGTGGAAATAAGCAATAACTGTTCCTTGTGCGATGTGTTGGAATTCGTTTCTGAAATTCGTAAAGGCGGCATTTGCACGACCTTAAGTGAACAAGACCCCGAGCCACGCAAATACCTTTGTTCAAAAAGAGCCCTATGTTTCCATCCGCTATACCATCACGGTCGTAAAATGTTTCATTCTCCACAAGAAATATTACACTACAGTGTGGAGGCACAGTTACATCATCATCCTCAACGACGGTAAGTGCAGCAAGATGTCGCTCCTCCGATTCTTCCACAGGTATAGCTTGTTTTGTCGAGAATGACACACTGGACCTACCCAGGTTAATTATGGCGCCGTTAGCTTGTAAAAAATCCATTCCTAATATAAGTTCCCTTGAACATTCTTGCAGTACAATATAGTCATAAACATAAGTTACGTCTTTTATCTTAAGCCTTGCGGTGCATCTGCCAAGGGGCGTATTAAGATGACCGCCTGCCGTCCGTATCTGTGGTCCAGTCCACGGCGTCACAACGTTTTTCAGTTTCTTCGCCATTTTGTAGCTTATTACCGAATAATTAGCGCCGTTCACGACTAAGGCATTCCGTTCACATCCGTATATTAACAACCGCAAATCTGATGTAATCTTTTCGTTCCTGCACCTGTTTACTGGAATTATCTCGTCATCGCACTGGAACCGTGTTGGATGGTCTTCGTAACTGTGGTTATCAGCGGCCTCACCTCCACAGGTCGCTTGCTTCAGTTTTCTTGGTGTGGGCTTGGTGACCGACGCCTAGGCAATCTTGAAGACGTGCATGGGCTGGGCGATCGGTAGCGCATGGGTGATGGTGACCGTGGTTGATGTTGGCGAGGAGTAACGGGTCTTTGGCGCGTGGACAAGTATGCTTCGACTTCTGCTTGTCGTTCACCGTTTCGGGGGCATGGTGCACGTAAGGGAAAACCCCTTAATCCAGCTTGACGGTACAGGCAGAACGTATACAGGTGACCCGTTTTTCTGCAGTGAAAACACAGAGGCCTGCGCTCGTGGTCACGCCAGACGTCACTTTTCCGGGGCCTTTGCTCCACAAAACGAGGTGCACTACGTGCTGGAGGTGGATAGGCAGCCGTTGGTTCCAGCAGGCGCGGTGCACTGCGTACTGTCGGCGGATAAGGAACGGTAGTCGCAACTCCTGCACTACTGTGTACCGCGGGTTGCCTGAGTACGTCGGCGTACGTTGGGATGCGCCGCATCGGCTGTGGCTCACGCTCTGGATTCCGTATGACCTGCCTCAGTTAGTTCCGGGCAACGGCGATGATAGATAGTGCAGTTGGAGTCGGAGGTGACTGCAACTTGCTGAGCTCTTCCCTGATCGCTGACCGGATGAGCTCCCGCAGGGCTTCAAGATCGTTCGGCACACCTCCAGAGAAGACATGAAAAAGTGCACAGCTTGCCTCATGGTTGTATTGCCGAGTCCGCTGTTCCGGCGTCTTTTCGATGGTCGTTGCTTTGGATCTGAACTCGGTGACCGTGCGCGGTGGGTTGCGGACGAGAACTGCGAAGAGTTCCACGCATGAGATGGCGCAGCTTCTTATATGTATATACGATGGCGTAGTATAATGTTGGCGTTCTTACAGCTCTCTGGTACACTTGAAGTTGTGAGGCATTGCGTATAAAGGGCCGCAAGCTTTTTAAGCATGATATCTCCTCCATCTTCGATTAAATCTACTGTTGTTCCATCTTCTCCAGCCGCTTTTCCCCTGGTCATGTCTTTCCCGGCCCTTCTAACTTCATCGCTAGTTATAGAAGGAGCCTCTGTATCTGGTTCATCACTATTTCGAATGAAAGTAGCTTGGCTGTTTTTGGCACTGTACAGGTCAGTATAGAAGTCTTCCGCTGCTTTTACTATGTCATCGAAATTGCTGATGATATTACCATGCTTATCTTTCAGTGCCTACATATTGTCTTGTCCTATGCCAAGCTTTCTTCTTACTGATTTAATGCTGCCTCCGTATTTTACGGCTTCCTTAATCCTTCCCACGTTATAACTTCGAAGATCCCTTACGTTCTTCTTGTTGATCAGTTTTGACAGTTCAGCGAATTTTATCTGATCTCTTGAGTTGGACATTTTCATGTTTTGTCGTTTCTTTATTAGGTCCTTTGTTTCTTGCGAGAGCTTACCTACTGGTTGCCTTGGTTCCTTACCTCCCACTTCAATTGCTGCTTCTGAGATCAACCTAGTTACGGTTTCATTCATTACCTCTATGTTGTCTTCATCTTCCTGTTCTAAAGCTGCATATTTGTTTGCGAGCACCAGCCTGAATTGGTCTACTTTTACCCTTACTGCGTCCAGGTTGACCTGTTTCTTCTTGACTAATTTTATTCTTTCTCTCTTCAAATTCATAGAAATGCTAGACCTCACTAACCTATGGTCACTGCACTTTACCCTACCTAACACTTATACATCCTGCAATATGCTGGACTCGGCACAGAGTATGAAATCTATTTCATTCCTTGTTGCTCCATTAGGGCTTTTCCAGGTCCACTTCCTGTTGCGCTTCCTGTAGAAGGTATTCAATCTTCGGAGCCTATTCCTTTCCGCGAATTCTACCAACATCCCTCCTCTAGTGTTCATAGAACCAATGCCGTAGTTGCCAATTGCTTCCTCACGAGCCTGCTTTCCCCCCACTTTTGCATTGAAATCGCCCATGATTAGAGTATACTGAGTTTGCACCTTTCTCATTGCTAATTCAACATCTTCATAAAACTGTTTTATTTCTTCATCATCGTGACTGGAGGTTGGGGCGTAGGCTTGTACTACCTTCATAATTCATTCTATACTTCCTATTCAGCTTTATTACGACGACTGCTACACTCTCATTGATGCTGTAGAATTCATCAATGTTGCCCGCTATGTCTTTATGGACTAGAAGTCCATAAAGACTCCGTATTCTCTTTTATCTAGAAGACCTTTGTAGCAGAGGACGTGGTGGTTAGTCAAGTCCATAAAGACTCCGTATTCTCTCTAATCTGGAAGACCTCTGTAGCAGAGGACGTGGTGGTTAGTCAGCATTGTATAAGCCTCACCAGTTCTTCTAACCTCACTAAGGCCAATAATATCCCAGGCAATACCTGCCAATGCTTCAAATGGCCCTGCTAAGCTAGCCTCACTCGATAGGGTGCGCGTGTTGAACGTTGCGAGGTTCAGTTTCCAGTGGCGGCCTGTCCGGGCCCAGAGATTCTTTGCACCCTCTGCCGCGTCGCAGGTCTGACCGCCGCCTTGGTCAAGCGCTCCGCAGCCGCTGGGGACTGAGGGCCATGGGTTATTTGTAGAAGTCGTCAGGGACGTAGTGGCCGAATACTGCACCAGGGAGGCCAATTATTGTTCTGGTGAGGGAGTGACTTTGTTGTAGCTTAGTGGGCTTTCCTAATTTGGTTGCACCTGGACTAGTATAGCCCCACTAGCTCTCGGTGATATTTTTTTTGCCGATGTCAGGCGCCACTCCATGCCTAAAAATGTAGTGGATTGGAGGAGGATTCGAACTTACGACCTTCAGATGAGGGGCCGGGTGTTCTATCTCTGGTCCACGCCACCTAATTTCTTAGGTCTCTTAGGTGTAGCTAAAGGGACTCCAGAAGACTCATGACATGAATTTCGTGACAAGCGTGTCATGTAGGTCATGAAGGAGCCGGCTATGTCTTGGTGCTCTCATGGTCGTTTCGTTAACTTGGTAGGCTCCCCCGCACACTGCTTCGCATGAACATCGATTCCCACAGGGCGTGGGATCTGCCGACTTTTTCTGAAATAAGCTGAGTTACGATTCAGCGGTTGTTTCTAAACTACCTGTCTCCTTCATTCTTCGTGCGCGCTAGTAGATGTACTAGGATGCACAGCCACTCTGTAGAACTACAACGCGTGGAAGCTGCTTTTGAAATTCCATATAACAGGGTTTCATATGGCCATAACAGGCCTTTAACATCTGCCCTCTCTTAGACATATTCTAAGAAAGAAACAAATAAAGAAAAAGTGACTCGCCGTAATGGTCGAGTGGGTAGGGCGCTATGCTGATGCAAGGCCACAAGGCGGCAGATTTGATTCACGGCGGCCGTAATCTATAGGAAGTGGAATGCAAAAAAGCTAGCATAATATGGTGTCTTTCCTAGATCGCGTATTGCTGTAGTTAAAACTTTTTTTCCTATGAAGCTGGGCACTGCTGTTTTCGGCAGCATTCGTGAAGTGGACGAGAACATGTCTGTCAGTGGATGGTTTAGAACCCTGATAGGGACACATAATTGTAAAATCAGTCACACTCACTGAAAACACATAGCCGATAAAACTGAAATTTTGAAGATATATAGACTATCAGATCAAACTGCCGGATTTGGCGAAAGGGTGATCTAGAGCGATGTGCCCACTTGAGAGAAGGGCGCTGTTAGAACGTACGAACACCTTGCGCACAAAATTGTGGTTTTTCAAGGTGATGATGCTCGGGTCTAGATCCTCTCTTAAGAGCACAGCTTCATTGTGGCTGGAGCTCGGAGAAGGCGCTTCCGGTAGGGCTCAGCTGGAAGAATCGTCCGTAGGTGACTTTCTTGCATCAACGCTCAAGGTGGACATCGAGCCACAGCAGCACCGGTTGAATTCGTCGGCCATGGAGATGAGGAGGGGTAAGTTCGACCGCACATGTTCAGTGACGATTTTTAATTTTGATCAAAAAATATATTTGGCTACCTGAGGGCCAAGAAAGAGAAATTTTAGTTATGGGTCAAAAATCCGGCAGATCCCACGCCCTGTGGGAAACGATGTTATGCGAAGCAGTGTGCGGGGAGCCTACCAAGTTAACGAAGCGACCATAAGGGCACCAAGACGTAGGCGGCTCCTTCATGACCTACGTGACACGATTGTCATGAAATTCATGTCACGAGTCCTCAGGAGTCCCTTTAGCTACACCTAAGAGACCAAGGTCTCTTAGGTGTAGCTAAAGGGACTACGAGACCTTCAGGTCTCTAAGGTGTTGGGCACTAACCCTAAAGTTCTCTTAGGTGGTCATGCTCATGACTATGACTTCGACCATCAACCTTTGGCCTTTTCCTACACTTATTACCCCATCCCAACACATTCCATTGGTTTATGAGAGTTAATTTTTCGCTGAGTCATTATAATTTTTGCTGACTCATGGTCATGAATATGACTTCTACCACAATCCTTTAGTGTTTCCTTCACTTAGTACCCACGTCCGAACCCATTTCAGTGGATTTTGAGTGTTAATCTTAATTCGCTCAGCCGTTGTCATTTTGCTTAGTCCTGTGGATGCCTATGACTTCTACCAAAATTCTTTAGTGTTTGCTTCACTTATTACCCACGTCCAAACCCATTTCAGCTGTTTAGGGGTGTTAATCATTTTTCGCTGGGTCATTGTCATTTTAGGCGGCTGTTTCATGATCTACATGACATGCATGTCATAACATGACCTATCGTTTATGTTCGCCATACACTCTTGTTATACTATGCCAATGTTGGTACCTACCAAGCTAACGAAACGACCATGAGAGTACCAAGACGTAGGTGGCTAGATAGACCGATATATATATATATATATATATATATATATATTGTGAGCAAAATATTCATCCTTCATCTTCTTCACCTGTACATAATCATCATCACTGTGCGCGTCGTTTTCGTTCAGCGCGTGGCTCAGCCGAATGAAGGCGTCGAGACAACAGGTGTACTGCTGCCTTACAAAGTGGTGGAGATTGCTTTCGATCCCCTAGACCTCTACGACGTCGAGTTCCACTGGAGCTTCGTTCGGGTCGCCGTTTGCTCCGCCTGTCCACTGCCATGACCCAAGTACCGCAACCCGGAGCCTCCGGCATCACCCCTGCTGCCCTCCAACTAGCCGCCTCCGCATGGACCGTTACCGCGCCGCAGCGTGACCCCACAATATTGTCTGGTCTCCCGCGCGACGACGTCGAGGACTGGCTGGATAACTATGACCGAGTGAGTGGGTACAACCACTGGGACGACACTCAAAAACTTCGCCACGTCGCCTTCTACCTGTCCCATGTCACGAAAACGTGGTTCTTTAACCATGAGAGCGCCTTGCCCGATTGGACGACCTTCCAGCACCAAGTCCGGAAGATTTTCTGTGCGTACCCTCAACTCGACGGAGGCAGAAGAGGCGGCCATTGCCCTCGCTGCAGCAGCCGGATTTGCCTCTATAATCAGCGAGTTAAAGACGGCCATATCCAACTTTACAAGTGGAATCGTGTCCCCAGCCACGCTACGAATACTGCACCCCCTACTCTCCCCCAAACAACAAGATAGTGAAGAAGAACCCACCCCAATTGAATGGATATGGGTCCCGCTCATGCAGGGAACCCGGGCAACGAGGCAGCCCGCCAGTGTGCTCGAGGATACGTCAGGCGAGCCGTGGGTCCCGTGTCTGACCCGGGGGACCTGGTCAGCGAACCACTGACCACATACCACGTTATTGCACAACACTACCGCCTCGCAAGACGGACCTAACTCCCACCTCATCCCAAGCTCACCAAGGGACAAGAAGTCACCTGGCGCCAACTCCAAACGCACTCCTTTCCCAACCCACAAATATACACATACTTTTACCCTGACGTGACAGAACAAACTGCTCATTTGTGGGTCCATAGTCTATTTAAATCATATTCTCTGGGACTGCAGGGAAGATCTCCCCCCCCCCCTCGGATCTCCTGGCAGCTCCCTCGATACTCATGGACCCGAGCCTGGAGGTTCAACTTCGGGCCACCAAAAGAGCCGAGGCTGTAAGGCATCGCCTGGTAGCCACCCCTCATTAAGTCAAAGTAACAAAATAAAGTTTTTTCCGCCTCCTCGACTGGGGCAGGGCTCTTGTTTTTTTTTCGAACGGCGGTGATTAACAGCGGCGCCTTAACAGCGGCGCCTCCTCGACACGTGTGTGCTTTGGGAGCCCTGTGATGATGCGGAGAGCTGCTCTGTGGAGTACCTCTAGCTGTGTCCAGTGCCGAGCAAGCAGGTCATAACAGCGTGCTCCGTATATCGCTCGGGATGTCAGAAAAGCACTAACAAGTTTTCGGCATACGTCGGTACCAGCACCACCCATGCGGAAGCAGACCCGTTTTATGAGGTGCATAGTCTTGTGCCACGTCCTGCGAAGGTCAGCGAGCCACGCATCCGCTGTGCCTTTGTGATCAATAGGTATCCCGAGAACGCGCACTGGTTTTTCCGATCGCTGCAGTGTTTCGCCTCCGAGCGTGAGGGCAGCTTCATCTTGCGCTGAGCCTCGGATCACCACGTACGTTGTCTTCTCTGGAGATGGCCGCATACCTGTTTGTGGAAGGTAGTGGTCAATAACGTCAAGTGCCGCCTGCAGGGTCTCTCGCTGATTGTGAATCGGTCGTGACGCAGTCCATAACGTGATGTCATCTGCGTAAATGGTGAAGCCCAGTCCGGAAATAGCCTCTAGTCGCTGAGCCAGGCCTATCATAGTCAAATTAAAGAGCAGGGGTGACAGTATGGAGCCTTGCGGGACTCCCACCATGTTTGGGTAAACCTTCCCGACGTCTCCGTCTACCCGTACGGAAAAAGTGCGATCTTGAAGGAAAGAGCGCACAAGGTTGAGTGGGCGGCCTGTGATTCCGTGCCTCTCTGCTGCTTCGATGATGGCCTCATGCGTAACAGTGTCAAAAGCTTTTCGGAGGTCCACCGCCACGAGGATGGTCGGATGACGGTTTCCTCAAGCGACCGTCTTTCGACGCAGTACACCTTCCTTCACAAGCAGGAGGCTGTCATGGGTTCCAAGGTTTGGTCGAAACCCTGTCTGTGCTGGATGGAAGCGACCCTCTGTTTCTAGAAAGTGAGATATGCGCGTCAGGGTCATTAGCTCAGCCAGCTTACACGTAGTAAGTGTGAGCGATACTGGGCGCATGTTCGACAGTACATCTGGCTGTTTGTTTGGTTTCGGTATGGGTGTGACGATCGAATGCTTCCATCCTGCTGGGATTTCACCGTTGACCCACACTGCATTAATCTCATCGAGAAGTTGCTTCTTTGCGTATTCTTCAAGATTCCGCAGAGCCGCCCACGTCACGCCGTCATGGCCTGGTGCACTGCGCGCGTTTATAGAAGAAAGTGCCTGTTCGAGCTCGAAGAGCGAGAATGGGGCCTGGAGGCCTTCGTCGGTCACTGGCTGCGTTTTCCGGTAAATGTCGGCGTTCGGGGACCTCGACGGTTGGGGAAAGAACGTCTTCGCGGCATCATCTTGGAGCTGGGTGACTGACTGGCCAGTTTTGAGCAAGACGTTTGAAATAGCACTGCGTGTTTTACGCTGACCTGTCATAGCCTTGAACGTGTACCACACCTTGTGGAGGCCAGTTCTTTCATTGAATGATGAGCAGTGCTGGCTCTAACGTTCCCGATACAGGCGCTTGGCGTATCTTCTTGCGACGGCAGTGCGACGTCGAAGTCGCACACGGTCGCGATGTCGTCGGCCATTCTCTACGTACATCAACTGTGCTCGCTTGCGCGCATCCCAAAGGTTTAGCATGTGTATGTCCGGCGCCGGTGCATCAGCTTTTACCTCCGTCTTTGTGGTGGCCATTCGCAGGGCGTGTGACGCCCGCTCTCGCACGAATGAAGTCTTGGGCTGCTCCGCAAATGCTCTTCTGTAGGCATCCCACCTGATCGAACGCACAGTGCGGCCGGCCGCACATTTTCGTCCCATGTTCAAAGTAATCCACAGTGGATAGTGGTCGCTGCCCCAAGCGTCTGGATCGCATCGCCAGTCTTTCACGTAGTCTGGTGTGGACAAGGTCAGGTCCGGGGTCGTGTTACGCTGTCCACTATGCAGCGCGGCTCGGGTGGGGTAGTCGGTGTCATTTGCGAGCACTAAGTCAGTTGTCTCCGTGGCATCTACGAGTGCCGTTCCACGGGGCGTGTGATAATCATAGCCCCACTGCGGATGCTTGGCGTTGAAATCGCCACCTATGAGGAAGTCGTCGTTTGGGTCACATCTGCGCAAAGCGCGAATCCATGTGAACGAACCGCGTGTGCGGGAGCTAACTTCCGGGCGCATGTATACCGATACCAGTACTACATTGCGCTTTGCGATCTTGCAACGGACAGCTACCACTTCCTGCACGGCAGTCGACTACTTAGACGTGTCAATCTGTGTTTGCGGAATGTCTGTGCGCACAAATACCGCTGCTTGTCCCCGTATCACAAATTCGTCGGTTGCACCGGCGATACCATTGGGCTGCGGGGTCCGGTGCCGTTTCCTGTTTCGATGCTCTATTGACGGTTGGTAATAACCATTGAACATTCGTAGTGTCGGATCTGTACCATTGGTCTCTTGCAGTAGAAGCGCAAGAGGGCGTCCGACACAGTCAAACAAGAGGTTCAGTTCCACCGCACAGGTTCCCAGCCCCCGACAATTCCACTGTAGCACGTGCGAAGTGGGACCGTCGAGAGCTGTACGCGAAGCTGGGTGGCTACTGACGCGAGGCGAAGAGCTGCTGGAGCAAGCCGTATTGTCGCTGGAAGTGCTGCTCCTGCGCTTGGAGGAGAGGATGCAAAATTTGTTGTACCAGCAGAGCCAGGTCTGTCTGCTGTGTTATGGTAGTAGAGGCTGGTTTTTGCGTTTTAGTGGGTTCCTGCGGATTACATGGCTGCTGCTGCCGCTTGGAGCGAAGCCGTTCGAGTAGAGCTGCATGCCTTTTATTGCGATAGCAATTATATGGACACTTCAACCGGATTTCTGCCGTCAGCGTCGCCGTCGTTGTCGCCGTGAGGTTCCCTATAGATAAGATCTTCGCCGCGCGCCGTAGGCCCGAGCGGAAGCGTGCGGGGACGCGCGCTATCACGGAGAGCGAACGCACTCATCTCCCACGCGCCAGCAATGAAGTAGGAAGCCAGCGCCGGAGGGAGCGGGGGGGGGGGGGGAGCGCACTTCTACGCTGCCAACAACTGCGCCTGTCCCCATCGCCACGGAGCTGCCCGGGATTTCGAAGAGGCGCTCGCCCGCTTGCGCCCTGCAGCAGACGGCCGCCTGCCTCCTGGACGAGACCCTCGGAGACCACCTCCTGGTGTACGTCGACGGTTCGGTGGTACCGGACACCGGCTCTGCCACGGCGGCCTGCACGGCACCAGCCCTGCAGAAGAGCAGGCAGTGTCGACTGCCCAGACACGCCAGCTCGACTGCAGCGGAGGTGGCAGGCCTCCACCTGGCCGTCGACCTACTCTCCGAGGAGCTTCCTGGGGTACCAGCGGCCATCCTCTGCGACTCCAAGGCAGCCCTCCTCGGCCTGCAGAGGCCAGAAAGCGCCAGCCTTGGAGTCGCACTGCTGTCTACCCGGCTGACAGCGCTGCAGGACGCAGGCCACCCGGTGTCCCTGCACTGGATCCCCGCCCACGTAGGGATCCCGGGCAACGAGGCAGCCGACACCCTGGCGAAGGACGCCCACCACACCACTGTGCCCCTCAGTCGGGCCGTGACGGAGGGCGACTTCACTGGACTGAGGCTGCGGCGACACCTGGCGACCCACCACCCAGACAAACGGGTGGCACTGGGATGCCCCCCACGACCACTCCCCCAGCGAGGCCTGGCTCGCAGGGAGACCTCGCTCCTTCTCCGGCTCCGCATCGGCTGCAGCTGGACGGCAGCACGCAGCTACCGACTGGGACGAGCGACGTCCCCGGCCTGCAGCTCCTGCGGGGAGCCGGAGACGATCGAACATCTCCTGCTGGCCTGCCCGGCGTACCTCCAGCAGCGGGGCCCACTCCTGCAGGAGTTCCGCCGCCTGGGCCTCCCCTCTGGCAAGGAGGAAGATCTCCTCTTCCCCGGCCGACACCACCTTTCTGCACTTCGAGGCGTCGTGGACTTCCTTGACTCGTCAGGGCTCTCCGCACGCCTCTAAGGACATTTCTACAAGCGGGAAGGCCTCACGGCCTCCCACCCCACCCCGGGCCTGACCGGCCTGGCACAACACCCCTGCAGACTCTGCAGCACACCAAGGCCTTCCATCTCGGCCTGATACGTGCCGCCTATGCCTGCCGGTTTTGGTTCGCCCAGCCATGGCGACTCCACTCTATCCCTTCTTTCGCTCCCACTTACCCCTCCCCGTTGGCGCTGAGCCGTGCTCCCTCAAGGGCTGCAGAAGATAGCGCCAACCTTTCCCTTTCCCTCAAGAACCACTTATCATCATCATCTGCGCTCGTCGCTCTCGTCAGCACCGTCTCTTATCTCCACACGGCTCTGACCTTTATGCGCCGTGCATTCGCCGCTCAGTTTCCGTTGAAGCGATAGACCGCACGTACCTTCGCCCGCTGCGGCGTATGCTTGCTGCCAGCGTTTTGACAGTCGTTCTCTGCAGTCATTCAGTGTGATCTATTCGTGTTTGTTTGTGCGCGCTCACACCACGCTTGTTCATTCAGTTAGTAATAGTCGGGCGACATTTTCCAACGCACGCTACACATGCAATGCTGCCCGGATCGGCAGTGCAGCGCTACAGGTGTGTCCCTTCGCACGCGCTGCCCACGGGAAGCGCTTCTCATCAACACCACCGTTTCACACGCGCCTTCTCGTGGTCATCGAGTCTCTCTTCATGTCGGTCTACTTACGCCGCAGCACACCTGCTTACTTAATCAGCTCATGTTTACTACAATTCATATTGCTACCAAGGCCGCTCACCTTACTTCGAATGACATTGCTGTGTTGCTATCGCATTCATTGCTTCGCCCTTAGGGCGAAACTGTGACATTTTTTTTCATTATCTTCTAACTTCCGCCGCAGTTCGGCGTTCTGTCGTACGAGTTCTGCGACCTCAGCTTCGACACTATCTTTCGTTGGGTCGACCAGCTGCGATGGTGAAGGTGGCATCGGGGTGGTACAATGCGAAACGTTCGCCGGCTTGGAAGCACTTGGTCGAGTTTGCTTGAGTGCTGCTGGGTAGCTGAGGTTGGAGCCGCTTCCTCTCGCAGTCGTTTGTGCGCAGTTCTTTGAAACAATCTCGTTCACTGCTTCCTTTAAGGTACGTGGCTGCGTTGAGACGTTCTCGTCCTCAAGTCGGTGCTGCGTCGATTTAACGTCATGGGGCTGGACAGTTGTGCGGAGGCTTCTCGATCGGTGCACGTCATGCCTTTTACGATGAGAGCGGGGCCGTGAGCGGATTTTCTTAGCGAGGTTTGCGTCTAACTTCAGTTTCGCTGGACACTTCGGGTCAGTAGCCGTGTGACCTTCTTCTTCACAGTTTCGGCACTTGGGCGTTGTCTGTTTGCATTCATCGCCAGCACTGCTTCCTTCGTGTGTCTTGCCGCATGTAGGGCATACCGCTTCGTTCGGACAGACATCCTTTTTATGTCCAAAGCGATGACATCGTTTAGTCACAATGCTTTTAGATTCGTAAATTGAAACCCGGGTGATGCGGCCGTAGTAAACAACAGTGTTAGGGGGGTGGCGTCCTTCAAATGTCAGCAAACATGTCCCACGCTTTCCCATTGGGCGCGCGTCAAGGATACGTCGGTGCTCACAGGTCAGGGCTGCGCGGAGTTCAGTCTTCGTTTCATTGCAGTCGACGTTGTATATTACGCCTCGGCACATGTCTCGGCCGGGTGCCTGATAGACTTGTACTGGTATCTGCCCGCGGTTCACGTCAAGTTGCGAAAGCTTGAGAAGCCCGTCAGCTTGCCTCTTGTCGTAAACGAGCAATCTTATGGTGTTAGATGCTGGTTGTAACCCGTACGTCAAAGGTCTGGTGTTGACGGCAGCGGATGCGGCCGTCACGAAGTTGCAGTGGAGGTCCTTGCTTGATACAGTCGTGAGCGCCACATTTACCCGTGGTTTCACGACTAGCACGAAAGCTTCTGGTAGTGTTTCCTTCTCGGGCCGTGTTTGGTTGTGCTTACGCTGTTGCACTTTCCACGCTCCTCCGTCGCCGTAATCGTCGAACGCGTCCTGGGAGAAGCCTCCGGCGTCTCGACTGGCCTCTAGCTTTTCAGCTGAGGATGCGTAAGAAAACAGTTCTTGAGACGCGGGCGGTACAGTCTCTTTTTGTCGTGGCGTTGTCACATCAGATTGTTGGCTTGAAGACGACGGTACTGCTTGCGTTTGCATGTTGTCTTCGTCGCTGGAAAGGGCGGACGCATCTTCGTAGACCGATGACGTGAAAGAGTCGCGCCGCGTTCGTTTTGATACCGTGCTGGCCGTCGTTGAAAGGCTTGCAGAGCGGTCTCTTTCACGACGGTGGCGGCTGCGGCTGCGCTCGTTGAGTTCCCGATTGTTCTTTCGTCTCTGGCGTTCGCGTCTATGTTGTTGGTCAGCGGTAGCATGCTCACATCGTTCTTCATGGGCCTCAGCAGAGCGTCCGATGGTAGACGCTCCTGGAACGCCTTCGGGACGCTGCGTAGTCGCTTCGATGCTCAAATCTTGGGCTGGCGCCGTCAAAGGTGATTGTCCCGGTTGTTGTTGTTCATGGTCAGCAGATGGTGGTAGCGTCGATGACCCGGGCTCGGCCATCAATGCCGCCGTGGCCATGCGTCAGGCTTAGCAAGGCCACCCGCCGGTGCGAAGAAGCGGCCGTAAAAGGGCCAACAAGCAAAGCACCTTTCCGAGGCTTGTCTCGATGCGTGGCCGATCCAATAGCGAAGAGGATGTGCGACAGCAGGAGGTGAAAACGCGAACAGCTCGCAAACGTACGCTCGCATCCGAACCGGAAGTTGATCTGCCCCCCTATATATAAAAAAGTTGCAGTGGCTTAGCTCGGCTATGCCAGGATATACGTAGCGTTAGCAAAGGTTCAGCTGATTATTCTTAGCTTTCCTGGTTGCCTCCTACGCTCAACCGCTAATTGCCAGGCAACTACTTCGGGATTCGATGAGTCAAGCTTCTCCGTTCTTCTGCGCTGTTGAGCAGCATTTGCGCTCTCCTTCTCCATGGCTATACCACACTGGCAAACGTCAGTCAGAAGCGCAGCGGCTCCAGCGCAGTGTCAGACGTCGACTGCACAGCGAGCGCGCGCCGGCGCCAGTGCGTCTACCACGGCTACGACGTCACTCCTCTGGAATGCGCAGACCGGTGGCGGTGAGTCGCGCGCGGCGGCGGCGGAATGCGTGAGAGGTGCCGGCTCCGCTGGCACCGGTGCGCAAGCCGTGTGACATCACCGATCCTTGCGCATGCGCAGCACGGCTCTTGATGTGCCGCGCGAAACGGGCTTGGCTAGGCCAGTGTAACTAACGCTACAAAAGTTGCGCCATCCACTTCCCTCCTCCTCCGTTCCACTATCGCGCTCGGCGCGACCAGCGTGATCGAGGCGCGATATCGACAGTGGCGCCGCCTGCGTCGGGCCTGCCGTGGCAGACGACAGCTAACGCGCTACCAGAGGAAATCCGAGGAAAACTTCGATCGCGCCCTGCGGAGAAGTTTTTGAAGCGCGATTTTGCTTCGTCAGTCAGTAACTGGTCCTAATGATGCCGTTTTGGAAGTAGCAACGCGACGATGCGAGACGGCGCAAATATCAAGTGTGCAGCAAGCGTTTGCGCACGCCGCATGGTAAACAAAAAAAGCCTTTTGCCCTCGCCTTGTCAGTTGCGGCAACTTAAGGCGCAGCAGCATGCCATCACAACGAAGTTCTTGTCCCTAACACGTTTGATCCGTTTGTGCGTACAGCACTTTTGTCGCACAGGCCCGAGAATGGCAGTCGGAGCGCGCTGGAAAGAAAAAAATATACAAAAGCGCAACGCGTGCTTCCACGTGACACGGATTGGCCAATGGGGGAGCGGAGGAGGCTGGGGCGACAGGAGGCGGCGAGGGGGGAACGCCGGGGTGAGCGCGGTGGCGGCAATGATCTTAGAAAGGCGCTACTTTTAACACGAAAGTGTTTTATGCCGGGGTCCACCAAGACTTCACTGACGTATTTCCGTCACGGAAATACGTCATAGAACATAATACAAAGAAAGAAACCAGAAGAAAAAGTTCCACAAACATGCAAAATTTCGAAATCGAACCCACGACCTCTCGGTCCGCGACGATAGATCGCCGAGCGTTTAACCCATTGCGCCACAAACGCATTTGCAGAGAGCTACACAGACGCGCCTTATATATCTAACACTCCTCCGTGTACCCGCGCTCTTGCTCGGGGCGGTGCCGCCGCCTACGAGCAGAAAAGAGAAGTACTGCATTATGACACTAACGCGCACCGACAGTGAACGCTTCGGTGGTCTCAGCACTACGACTATAGTGCCTAGAATATACTTACTAGTGTGCCGACCGCGGGCTTTCCGGTGGCACGGAGAATGATGCCTTCCGCCGGCGGCCACCAGACGGCGATAGCCGTACGGACCGTGCTATGCCGAGCGGCGTCTCTAGCCAACGCGCGCGTGTGCGACAGACGCCAATGGGCTGTCCCAGCCCGTTTCGTTCTGCGGAGCGTTGGTTGAGGTGCAAAGCGTAATCGAAAGAATATGATTTCGTTGCACTTACAAACGATCGTATGCACAGTTATCATTATAACGCTACACTATACGGGGTGTTTCTTCGAAAAATACGTTTCACTTTCGTGTTCTATACCGATTCCTATATAAGAGGGATCAACCACATTTTTTTATATATAGGGGCTTTAGCTATCGCTTGTTCGTGATCTCGCGAAACCCCCGCGCGAAGCTGTCTACGTGCGCAAGAAACGCACGTAAAAACTCGAATCTCACGTACGTCCGTGAGACCAGTGCGCGGCCGCTACGTTCTGAGCATGCGCACTGCTTACACGTAGAAGCTCTACGTACGCAAAGCCTCTACGTGCGTGTAACTAAAACTGTCTAGCATCTCTGGGATTGCTCCACGCAAGAGGCCACGTTTCTACCAGAAAGCTCGCCTTCGTGCATAGCGTTCGCCGCCAGTGTTTCCCGGTAACCATTACCACGGGCGCTGGATAAAAAAACAAAAGCCTTTTTTTTAATTCAGCGGCTGTGCCATTACGGTTGCTTAAGCTGCAGTTGTCGGGAAGCGTGGGAAGCAGTCAGGGATCTTTGAGTGCTATCGCATTCCACTCTTAAAAGCGAATCTTAAGCGTCCTCCCAATTTTTTATTCTTAGTTCAGCCAGGGCACGTGTTGCGGCGAACGATGCGTACAGTTCTGCGATGGCCGAGGCTGAGGGTGGTGCTGGGGCTGGGCAATATATCGAATTCCTTAGAAGCAGGAATTGCGGGTACGAGGCAGACGCATCTGTTGGAGATGCTGTGCGTATCCGAAGAATGCATAGAATTGCGTCGCGGTTCCGTGGGTGGGAACACCCTGCCTCATTTGTGGCTCACGTGACCGCTCGAGTGTGTAGCTGTGGGCGGACTAGAGCTGCTGCCATGCAAGACGTGCGTTGTCTTGCGTGTGTAGATTCTCGGCCAGCAGAGCCGAAGTGTACTCGCCGGAGTATGGCACGCGCCGATCGAAAGAGTCGCTGAAACGTCGAGGGTCGCTGAGGGTGTCGAAGACCGTGTCCTCGCAGAACGCTCCGTGATAGTAGAGGCACGGAAAGTTCAGGGGTGGGTGGAATATCCGGGTGCAATGATGGCGCTGGAGCGTCGTTTGTAATGTGTGAGGAAGTGGCGCGCGTTGCGGCGTCGGCTCTATTGCAACCGGCACGCGTGGGGTCCGGGTGGTCGCCTGCTGTTGTTGGCCTCGTGCGTCGCAGGTTTGTTCTGAGGACGCAAGGTGGAGACCACAGGAGGTGTACGCGACACTGTAGGCGGAGTTGAGGACGCGCGTGCGGTCGTCGAACCGTATAGAGTAGCTGCCGCAAGAAAGCGTTAGTCTGCCTGTATAAATGGCGTGACATGGGCGGGCGGTGCCACCGCTGCGAGACAAGGTGTGCTGTGTTGAGACGTAGCCGTCGCGGCAGAAGAATCGCTGGTTGTATGTGGCTTGTGAGATGGTGGCGATTCACCCCGGCTGCTACCTACAGTGGTCTCGGTGAACACGCCCGACGTCGGGCAGGTTTGTGGTACCCTGAGGTTCCTGGGAGGAAATCAGAGGTTTTGCTACCAATAAGAATGGCTTTTGAGAGCGGTGAGCCAGGATTGCCTTAATCCATTAAAGAATATTGGGATCAATGACTAAGTGGATAAGTTTTAGTATTAGTCTTTTGTGCGCTAATTTATCGAATGACTTCGAAAAATCTAAGAGATAGCGAGGTTAGCGTGTAAATCGTGAAGGAAGGTGGCCAGTTGAGTTTCGCAAGACATTCATTTGCGGAAACCATGCCGTGAAGGGTTAAAGAACTGGATCGAATTACGATAATTTATGATATGGGAGTAAATGACGTGTTCCATGACCTTGCAAGGAACGCTGGTTAGGGAAATGGGTCGGTAGTTCAATGGCGAGTTTTTGTTACCTGCTTTGTAGATTGGAATAACTTTTTGCACTTTCCCGTCCTGGGGTAAGCTGGCAGTAGCGAGAGACTGTGAGTATAATAAACAGAGATAGGCATTAGAAATACATTTAGTGTTTGTTAGGAACTTTGAGGTAATATCATCGATACCAGATGATGAGGAGAGTTTAATAGTTTCAATCTGAGATGCTATGCACAATAGGTGGCATTTGCGGTGCAATGGGTGCGAATAAAAAAGAACATAGTGCATCACTTTTTACTGTATAAGCAGACTAAAAGGTACAATTAAATATAAAAGCACAGTCCTCATCAGAAAATACCTCATTGAATTCGTTTGTGAGACGGGTATGGTGAGTGCGGGTATTGTGAGTGTTAATTACCTCCCAAAACTTTCTAGGATTATTTTTTAATAGTTTAGGCAGGTCGACATGAAATAATGAATATTTGGCGCAGCAAATTCCTTCCAAGTAAGTACTCTCTGCGGCGTAGTATTTTTCCCACGCGTGCGCATTGCCTTTCAGTTTCGCGGCACGATAAAGCCGCTTCTTTTTATTTTCTAACCTTTTTAGTGGTTTTGTAAACCACGGATTTTGAGAGTTAGCGCGGAAAGTTATTTTAGGAATAATTTACAAGCTCGTCTATTTTAGTTTTGTAGAGGATACAATTGTCATTAACGCTTCAGTTCTGAAAGTTAGCTTCAAGATGAGGAAGGAACTCAATTAACTCTTCATTTATAGCTTGATAGTTGGCTTTGTCGTAGAGTCGGATAGTCTTTTTAGAAGTCTGGCGCGGAACTCTTGTCAAGCTAAATGCGGCTTGCATAACTTTACGATCACTAATTTCTTTGAGGTAAGTAATTGATAAGAAGCTTTCCGGACTGTTCGTGAGTACTAAATCCAAGATGTTGGCCGATTCCTGCGTGATGCGTGTTGGTTCTGATACTAATTGCGTGAGGTTAAAATTAAGGCAAACGTCAATAAACTTTGTTTCTTCGGAGTTACTAATTATGGAAACTTGGTTATGCCAGTCAATGCTTGGATAGTTAAAATCACCGCGAAGTAGAACGTTAGCATTAGGATGCACTTCAACAAGCTGGCTTAGTATATTATTGAGTTTCTCTGGGAAGTTTGCGTTGTTTGGGGGTGGTCTATAGCATACACTCAGTATGACTGTTTTGGCGTAGCGCGACATAATAACCATACTATTTCTAGGTCAGACACGGTATTACTAACGGAGCATGTCAGCCGCTGACTTGCAGCGATGAGAACGCCTCCCCCTCGGGTTTGCGGTTATTCCGAGAAAGATTGAAGTTTGGCAAGTCAGCCCAAACTTCAGCGTCGCTGACGTCATTAGTAAGCCAAGTCTTTGTTATTACCAAAAGATTACTTGTAGATGAGGAAACAAGATTAGATATGATTTCTCGTCACGGCACGCATCTGCGTATGTTTGTAAAAATGACGGAAAACGAAAGTTCACTTGAAGGGGTGGCATTCGTATGAAAGGGTGTTTTCGGTTTTCGAGATGATTGCTAGGAGGTGCATTCTTTTACCGTTTGAGATGATACGTGCAAAGGTATAACGCTGCGATCCGATGAAAAGCGTTTTGAAACGAAGGGAAAATGGAACCAACTTTAACTTGGCAAATGCAAGATGGTGTTGCCGCGCGCTGCGGACGGCACTGGAAAAATCTCCCACGCTGAAGCCGGTTCATTTGAATTTACGACCACAGGAAGGAGCTGAGCATTTAGTTTTATGAAAAGCGAATTTAACTATAATAGGCCTGCATCGGTTATGGGTGAATTTACCGAGACGGTGTGCACGATCAATATCTTAAGGATCTATGTTGATATTCAAGTGGTTGCGACAAAGGTCAATGAGTAGTTGTTCCGATTGGGTGAAAGTTTCTTTTGTTTTGGTTTCCGAGATGCCGTAAAATATGAGGTTGTTCCTTCGCGAGTAATTTTCGGCATCATCCAGGCGGGCTTCAAGGTGCGCAAAGCAAGCCAGCTGTTTGCGCAGTATCTGCCCGCAGGCTGTCAATGTCTGTTCTAATTGATAGAAGGCTTTGGTAATGGTTTTCCAAGTCGCTTAGGTGTTGGCTTACGGCTGATGATGTTTGTTCTGTAGTTTGTAGCCTAATTTTCAGGTCTTTAACTTCTGAAATTAGCTCTGACTGTCCGGCAGTTAGTTTTCGCAATTCAGCCAGTACGGCAATGAGATCCGGACCAGGGTGAGATTCCACATCACCAGCCAGTAACAACAGGCAGCGGATTACATCACCATTTCAACAGCGACAGCAAAACAACACCGTGCGCCCGATAGCTGCACTAAGAAGTAATCGCTCGTCTTCTTAGAAAACGGAGAATACTGTTTACAGGCCTGTGTGGCGAAGACCAAATGATTAATCGTCACCGTTGTGGCGCAGCAACCAAGCCCATGAAGTGCTGAGCGCGGGTCGCGTTCGTTTATAGGTAGCGAAACGGGGCCGTTAATGACGATGGCGCCTCAAATGCCGAACTGAGGGGCGGGTGCCCGACAGACAGCGCCGCTGGGTCGACCGGTGTTGCGCCGAAGAATTCCATGTTCAGTGCACATTAGCGGGCCTGCTAAAGAGCGGGTGCGGCAGGCAAGAGATGGCAAGAAGATCTGGGTGATTACCGGAACCTGTGTGGCGAAGACAAAAGAATTAGTCGCCACCGTTGTGGCACAGCCACCAAGCCCAAGGTCGATTAAGGTGGATAAAAAAGATTAGGGCGGATTAAAGGTAGATTAGGGTAGAGTAGGGTAGATTAAAGGTGGATTACGAAGTATAAAGGTAGATTAGGGTGCATTTAGGTGGATTAAGGTAAATTAAGGTCGACTGAGGTGGATTAAGGTGCATTAAGGAGGATTAGGATGATATTGAAGAAGATATCCCTCTCTATAAAAGAAATTAAGCAGCTCGCACCTTCCCTGCCAGCTTTAGAAGCCACGAACCGCGTACACTAGTCCAATGCAACTAGGAATGCTTGTATCCTTTTGACCTCTTCGCCCGTCTTTTTGAGTTCAGCCAATCAAGATGTAGGATTTTGAAGGGTACATCCAATATTCCGGCATGACAATTTTGTTTCTACACGTCCTGAACTTTAACTGTGCAAAGTTGGTGGTTGTGACACGTCTTTATGTATTTGTCGAGATCTGTATCCATGCCTTTCCACGTAAATCTTTGCGTTAACTTTCTGTGCTTTAGTGAGTCCATCATGGCCGCCCGACTCGCGAGTGTCCGACAGTAGAGTCGCAGTATGTCTTTGTCCATCATTTTGTCGACCTCTTTCTGTATGATGGCCCTTTTTGTTGCGGATACACGATGTGGCCGCCTATGAATGGGGCTGGCGTCACCGGTGTTGATGTGATGCGTGGCAACAGATGTCTGACCAAGTGGATGGTCGTCCAAATCAAAGATATCCCGATAAGATGACAGGAGGTGACGAAGAGCTGTTGTTTGCTCGGAAGGAAGGTCAGGGGCAATCATCTTACAAAAATCGTCCGCAGGCGTTGAGCACGAAGGAGTGGGTGACAAAGATCAGTTGGTACTGAGGAAGGATTCAGAGGCCAAAGAAGAAATCTCAAATTCTTCCAAAGGAGTGGTAAATGCTATGGCAATACTGTGTGGCAGCACATGCGTCGAAAATTCAAAGTTGAGGATGGGCACGCGAGCGCAGTTTTCGAGGATCCGGATTAAGGTGCTCGGTAGGGCAATATTGCGTGTCAAAACCACATCAGTACTCGCCATCAGGTACAGGAGGACATTTGTAGCGGCCTGTGGAGACAGCCTTGCAAACTCAGCAGAACATAAGCGGGGTGAAGCACAAGTTGTTGCTTCGGGCAGGAAGCGGCAGATCCAGCTGTACAACACCTGCGGAGCAGTCAATTTGGGTAGAGTGTTTCGCAAGGAAGTTGAGGCCGAGAATTAGGTCGTGTGGACAGGGCTCAAGGACGATAAATAAAACAACGCTATTATGGCCCGCAATGGTCACACGTGCTGTGCACATTCCAAGAACAGGTGAAGTACTCCCATCGGCGACTCGCACAGTGCATGGTACGACGGGCGTCAAAAATTTTTTGAGCCTTCGGCGGAGAGCAGCGATCATAACTGAAAGATGCGCTCCTGTGTCAACGAGAGATGTAGCAGGAACACTATCAACTTCAATGTCCAGTAGGTTTCCACGTGCAGGCAGGGTCAACAGAGGATTTGTGGGCCGGGTCGGAGTTGCAGCTTCACCTCCGGGAGCTGCCCCGCCTAGTTTCCCGAAGGGAAGTGACCGGTTGCAGATGGGGACGAAGAGCGGTGAACAAGAGGCGAATGGTACCGATGGCCTTGCGGAGACGGGGAGCGGCTGGATCTTGGTGGAGCACTGTCGGCGTTGATTTTCTGATTTTCCTAGGTGGTGTGTAGGGCGAGAAAGCGCGATTGTCTGGTACTTGGCGGTAGTGACTCGGAGACGACCACCGAGAAGCCAACGACCAGTGGTTGCGCTAATGACGGGCGATGTGTCTAATACCGGAACAATTAAAACAGATGGGTCTGTCATCCTCGGTGCGCCTGTCAGCTGGGTTGCGACGGAGTGGCGGAAAGCTTTGCCTCTGGGAGCGAGCGGCCGGAGAAATCTGGTAGGTGTTCGTATGGAGGATCGAGCAGAGAGATTGCATGCCCAAACTCGCTATTTCCTCCCGAATGACCCCTAGTATAAGCGAGATAGCTGGTACGCTTTCCCGACAGTCGGAACGAACTGGAGCCGGAACCATCGCCTCAAGCTCATGGCGAACGATACGAGTTATATCTTCCGGTCCTGTCAGCTGAACGAATCGCGGCGGGTCTTCGCACGAAGATGTCATGGCGTTATTGGGCAATTTGTGGAAATATTGAGAGACACGGCGGCCTTTCGCTTGTTCGAAGCGCCGGCACTCCTTTATAATGGCATCCACAGTGGCACAATCATTACACATCAGGAGATTGAAGGCATCGTCTGTAATACCTTTTAGTATGTGACCAATCTTGTCTGCCTCGGTCATGTTATCAGCCTTGCGGCAAAGAGCCCGCACATCCTGTATGTACACGACAGGATTTTGTGGACGTCTGAGCGCGGCACGCAGGTTCTTTTTTTTTTTGCTGCCAACTGACGACCGACAGGTCTGCCAAACAGGCCTCGCATTTTTTCTTCGCAGACATGCAAGCTCGTTAGGTCAGCTTCATGCGTGTCGTACCATTGCTTCGCAGTTCCTCTCAGATAAAACATCAGGTTTGCTAGCATCATTTTTGGATCCCACCTGTTGTTGTCGCACACTCGCTCGTACATCGCAAACCAGTCGTCGACGTCGGCGTTGTCCGTGCCACAAAATGTCCCCGGGTCCCACGGATAAGTGAGGATATGAGTGAGAATGACCGTTGGCATCGACTGCTCAGGCGTTGTCGATTGTGTCGGTTGATCTGCCATTGTGGCGGCAGGTAGATGACGTCCACTGTGAAGTTCCGTGATGGTACCCCGCACCTTCTACCAAAATGTTGCAGGAAGAAAGCAGGCCCACGAGTGTAGAAGAATGTACATTTACAAGCGATGTATATGGCGTTCAGGCAACGGCCAGAGTGTTCGTCTTCCTCTCGTTAGTATCCCCTTCTTTCCCTTCACCGTAACAATATTATGAGAGATAAATTTTGCGTTGTTTGGGTAGATGCCATCACAGATGATTTGTAGACTCTCTCGTACATCACAAATAAGTGGCACCTCCCAAATACGTACATTTAAGGGATAAATCAACGCTTCTACAAAGATCATCTGTGGTGTATAAAATCAAGGCCAGTGTACTCCGAAGAATAATGCAGGCTCGGCAATGAATATGTTTGAAATGAATGAATAGAGGATTCATATATGCTTAAGAATGTGTTTATCGTCAGTAACGGAAATCTACACAATATTGAGAACAACCTGATTTCTTGATGTAGTACATTATTGGCAACAAATTTCGGTTCTCCGCAGCACAATCGGAGGGCTTCCCACTCAAGCAGAACAAGGGGCGTAATTTAGAGGCTGGCGCACGAGAAAATAGTACACATCCAAATTCTAAAATGTGCCGCACATACATTTTGTATATCATTAGAAGTGGGTCTCTCCGCATCCCCGACCAACTTTTGCATAGCTTACATAGGATGCCAACTCCTAAGTCAATAAGGCGAAGCAAGCTTAGGGAACCGTGATAGCCCAAATACTTCACCGACTTGAAGTATTGCTCGAGAGGGTATCATAGCGCTATGTTAATGAGATTACTAAGAGGAAAAACCAATTTCGAGCACTTTCTCATGAATCTTGTTTAACCAGGTTTCTATGGCGTAAAGTTAGTTACGTAGTGGATGATAGAGGGAGTGAATATCACGTTCCGATGCGAAGAAAGCAATATCACTTGCGTATGCATGTTTGTACGTCGTGATTACAAGGAATGGAACTGATCAGAATGTTAAATAATAATGGCGAAGTGACAGCTCCTTGAGGAACACCCCGTGATAGATTATGTTTACTCGAAGAAAAGCCTCTTAGCAGTAAGATTTCCTTCAATTTAAAAAGACAATTTGGAAACTCGAGATTTAGTAATATATCCAATAATATTACGTATTCTACACTATCGTAGGCTTTATAAATGTCTAGTGTCACAATAGCCCCTATCTGCCTCTGTCACTGTGGTAATTTTACTCTACTTTCTAAGCCCTCGTGGGCATACCAGATTGAACATGATGGTCGAAATCCAATTTGGCAGGGCCTAAGAAGTCTTTGTTCTGTACAAATTTAATCATACGGGCATATTTATTTATTTATTTATTTATTTACTTATTTATTTTTTTGAAGTACCTTACAGGCCCGTAGGTCATTGTGTAATGGTGGCGTAAAAATCTCAAGAGTGCATACAGAACGAGATAAAAAAAAAGAAATCCAAACTACAATACATGGTAAATAAAATTTGAGCACATAATCGCAGTACAGAAGAGGAGACCAAGCAATGCGGAAATAACAACAAGAAATATGGTACATAGTTTAAAGCACACGATAAAATAAAAGCGCATGGCGCATGGGTAAGTGCGCAATTCATGAAAGCGTGTTATAGCACGATGTAAGGCAAACAAAATGTAACAAAAAAGAAACCAATGAAATGCTTTACAGGAAATCAGGAAAAAAACACTTCAAAATATGATATTAATTATTTTCAAATAATTTCACCAAATTTGAGGCTAGCGCGATTGGTCCAATGTTGTTTATTGTATTACAGCGACGCGGTTAGCCTGTAGTCGGTCGGCATTTTCCGTGTCCGCGTCCGTCAGGAAAAATGTGTGCCGATCCCGTGTGCATTGCAGGGCCAGTGGCTCGTACCCCCGGGCCGAGGCTTCAAGCAGTCAGCAAGGTGAAGCGAACATTCTTTGGAATCATACACAGAAGTTAAAGAGCAAGCGGAAAACAAATCATCCGAACCAAATAATTGATGATAAGGCGCTCCTGATGCGAAGCATGGAGTGCTTGCTCCCCGCATACTTTTCCCGTTAAAGATGACTGTTGCTGCCGTGCCAATGGCAGCTTGCAACATGGGGAGCCACGTCCCTAGCCTTTCGCATATAAAATAAGCAGCCTAGCAACTGATTTCAATGTTGTTGCAGCACCGCCATGAGCGGCGGCGTGCTGTGAAAATTACCATTACTCCCATTACTCTCAATTACCATAACTACCATTATTCTAAAGCAATAATAATCCCCTCAGAAGTTGTAGTGGTGCTTTTCAACAGCTTCGCTGGAGATCCACTTTCGCAGGGCCGCGATGGTGAGTCAGTATTTTTACAGCGAAGCTGTATGCCTTTACCAGCCAAGGAAATTTTCGTGTCGGCGTAAGCAAAGAACGCCAGGCTAAAAATTGAATACAAACAGCATATCTCCTTTGAAATCAGGCATACAGCATACAGCTCAGTACTCGTTTTCAAGCGAAAAACTACAAAACAAGCTTCAAAACCACACGATGGATGATAAGGCGCGTGTGAACAATGGGAGCACCTTCCGACGCGTTCCGGTAAAGATTAGGTTCGCAGCTGCTTCGAAAGGGGTTCACGTCATTCAAAATCCTCGTGTGAAGTGCAAACCGTATAATGTATGCTAATGAGGTCTTCGAATAATACGAATCACGTTCCTTCTCCCGCGTGTGTTTCCCAGTAAAGATTACGGTTGCGTAAGCTACTCCGAGTAGAAAAGTACCCAACAGCATAGAAATCACGTAATGACGTCACCATGGTCTAGCAACTCATTCGGTTCATTCCAGGCTACCATGGATAGACCACGGAAAGTAAAGAGGCCAGAAGAAGAGCGTGAATATAATGTCGTTGTTAAGTAATACAGGGTGTGGTTAAGCACATTTCACTTGTTTCTGCTTTCACTCTTTGTAGAGTCACGTGTGTTAATTCAAGTGATGTCACAATGGGTAATCGTTGTAGGTGTCGTTTACAACTTTGCTGTCCAGCCACCTTCACTAGCGTGGATTGGAGCCACAGTTTTTTATCCTTCCTCATGATTTTTTGGAATTGGGCTCATTTTAGTAATTTTCCACGCAGACGGAATCCATGAAAACCTAATTGAGTGATTTATCACAGCTAAAAGGTCGCTTTTATAAATAAAATTTTGTTTATAGCAGAGGTTACCCCATCTGCGCGGGAAGCTGAATATGGGAGTCGCTCCAAGATTTCAGCCAATTCCAAAATAGTAATTTCTGTAAAATCATCTGATGCACTTCGTAAGCTAGAACAATTTGGCCAGAATAAAGAACACCTAATTTCTAATTCCTTCGCGATTTATTCTAGTGATTGGTGCATTTCATCACTACTAAAGACTATAGAGGCAATATTAATTGTATGCGGAAGAACTTTCCTACGGCGGAGAAAACTGAACAACGCACGCTTAATTATTTTTATTGTTAGATAGGAAATTAAAATTCTTGCAGTCGTATTCGTGTTTGGCTTTTGAAATTGTATGTTTAAAGATATCTCAAAAAATTACAATCGCTGCAATTTTTTGGACTCTGGTTATGTAATAATTTTTTCCAAGCGGCTTTTCTCTTTCTGTAATCAGGAGCACATTCTTGATTCCATCTGTATGAACTTATTTTATTTAATGTAATCTCAAATTCGGACATTTTGCGAGAACTTTCCAAAGCGGAACAGATAATCGTGGTTTTTTTCTCAGTACACGCATCGGACAGGGACGAAAGAATATTTCGTAAGTCTTTTTTCAAAATATTGTAATTAATTAAAGTTCGCACCTGATCACTCATGAATGTTACAGTGCGGGCTAATTCAAAAACTACTAGAGAGTGATCACTGCTTGCCAAATACTCTACAGTAGACCAAGAAGTCACCGACATACTCGGGCCACAGAATGCAAGATCTACTGCAGAGTAAGATTGGCCCCGCACAAACGTAATAGATCCGGACTTTACACACGTTAGCCCATTGTCCAGCGAACAGTTCCATAATCGGGTGCCGCAGAATTCTGTTCTTAATTCCCATGAAATATTGTGAGAATTGAAATCACCTGTCACTAGAATGTCAGGCCCAGAAGAATTAAGAACACTATACCGTGTGCTTGTGTCCTCTACGCCAGAAGAAAAATATGCATTATATGCAAAAGCAAAACATCCAGGGAGATTCAATCATATAGCTAGACACTCAGGGGTAGACAGTTAAAATTAACTTTTAGCCTTATGGCAAATTTTAGATGAAATAAATGTAATTAGTCCGCCACCTCTTGTAGAACGGTCTAGCCGAAATGATGTGTAAAATTTTATTTCAAGAATTTTCGAAAGAATTTGAACACGTTCTTTGTAAAATAATTAAATCAGGATTAAGTTGAGTAGTTAGACAAGATAAATCTATGCATCAGAATATAAAGAGCGACGGTTCCAGTGAATCACTTTCAGCGACCCTATGGTTTTTCTTAGAAAGTGCCGCAGCCGAAACTGTCGTCCGTAGAATGCTTTCTTTTGCTGTAACATTGGGCTGAATTTTCTGAACTTTTGAGGGAGGACCGAAAAAGGAATGTTCATTGATTGAATACATTGTTGTTTTATACGCACTCGAGCGTTTCGTTCCACACCCATCATTTCCAAATCTGTGTTAACCAGATCACCACGGCCCACGGAAGAGGAAGTCGAAGGTTCGATACCATCATTGGAAGGATGGGTACATGAGCTAGTTTGTTGTGAAGGATCGACTGCTTGGGTTGATACAGGACTTAGGCAGGCAGCTTGCACCATATGCGATAAGCGACTAGAGATGGCCTGTGATCACCAAGGCTCACTGCCAGCCCTTCTATGGATTATCTACCTTTTCCACAGCGGCTTCTATAGCTGCAGTAAGCGATACGTCCGGGGTAAGAATTTTGTCTACCTGTAAGCCCCGCTTAGCCAAACGCTATTTCTTTCAAAATATTTATCGCCTCCTTCCTAGAGCAACGTTGCCTGTCAATTATTTCATCATCATAATCATCATCATCATCATCATCATCATCATCAGCCTATTTTATGTCCACTGCACGACGAAGGCCTCTCCCTGCGATCTCCAATTACCCGTCTTGCGCTAGCGTATTCCAACTTGCGCCTGCAAATTTCCTAACTTCATAATCCCATCTGGTTTTCTGCCGACCTCAACTGCGCTTCCCTTCTCTTCCATTCTGTAACCCTAATGGCCCACCGGTTAACCATCCTACGCATTACATGGCCTGCCCAGCTCCATTTCTGCCGCTTAATGTCAACTAGAATATCGACTATCCCTGTTTGTCCTCTGATCCACACCTCTCTCTTCCTGTCTCTTAACGTTAGTCCTAACATTTTTCGTTCCATCGCTCTTTGTGCGGTCCTTAACTTGTTCTCGAGCTTCTTTGTTAACCTCCAAGCTTCTGCCCCATTTGTTAGCACCGGTAGAATGCAATGATTGTACAATTTTTTTTTCAACGACATTGGTAAGCTCCCAGTCAGGATTTGGCAATGCCTGCCGTATGCACTCCAACCCAATTTTATTCTTCTGTAAATGTCTTTCTCGTGATCAGGGTCCCCTGTGAGTAATTGACCTAGATAAACGTACACCTTTACAGACTCTAGAGGCTGACTGGCGATCCTGAATTCTTGTTGCCTTGCCAGGCTATTGAACATTATCTTTGTCTTTTGCACATTAATCTTCAACCCCACTCTTACACTTTCTCGGTTAAGGTCCTCAATCATTTGCTGTAATTCGTCTCCATTGTTGCTGAATAGGACAATGCCATCTGCAAATCGGAGGTTGCTGAGGTATTCGCCGTTGATCCTTTTCTCCTAAGCTTTCCCAATTATTTCAACCACCTGTAATTCTTGAGCCCTAACAGAGCAGTTAGAATAATCGGCTGGGTGACTTCCACCACAGAGGCCGCATCGCTCATCTTGGGCACTACAATCTTTTTGAGCATGCTCTTCCCCACATGCGCAACAACGCTGACTTGACTTACACCTTGGACGCGATGCCAAGAGGTTCAACTCTTGACACAAGGAGCCGCACCTTTAGTGGTGATGGGCAGGAAGTTGCTGCGAATGTTGCAATCACCGATTCTGTTGGGACCCTCTTATTGTCTATAACTCGACTGCATCGATAAACAGCAATTACTTCAGTCCCAGACAATCTCTCTAGGGTTTCTGCTGGAGATGGATCAGTATAGACGCCCGTGACTAGATTCTCTTAGTGCAAGCGAGGGGAGCTGGGATGAAGGCTCTCACCGGCAATGACGCGTATGATGAACACTTGAGCAAGTGCGCGACACAGGTCTGTGTGGTGATCTCCGCACGATACTTCCTTGGCCGGACTGTTTCACTTGCGTGATGATCTGGTATGAAGAGGTAGCAGCATGTAAAGCTTTCCGGATAGCCTGAGGATTAGTCAGCCATATAGAGCCTCCATTAGAAGGAACCAGAGCCACCGGGATGCTGCTCACACTAGTGCGGATGAACAAATCCAAAGGTAATTCATCTGTCGGAATAGAGGCCGACGAAGGGGAGAAACCCCTGCCATGGATGTATTTGGACATCAGCTAAAGATGACGCAGGCGTTAAAAATAATTGGGAGCTCAACCAATAGGACTAGGAAAGCCTAATTCCACCCAAAACCTGGCCAGTAACAGGATCCACAGCAAAAGCTAACGAACCGTCGCCTTCGATGCGCCTTCCAGAGAGCGGCTATCGGGGTGATTCTATGCCCCATGTCTTCATTCTCTTCTTTTTCTCCCTCTTTGTTGGCTTCGTTATCTGTTCATACAGGATCACTTCAATAAGCATTGATCAAACATTTGAAATTTGGGCCTCCGACACGCATTGCGTTGCATAAATTTTTTTTAATGTAGACCTTGCCATCGCCCACTGCCAAACTGCGGAACTCCCTTAACAGCTTGGGTGTAAAATTATTCAATGGTAGCATACGACGACTTTCGATCATGCTACCTATTGGTATACGTTCGCTACGGGAGGCCTATTCGCATGAAATCATATCGCAATAATCTCTGCGGGACAGCTGCACTTAGCTCTGCTACAATATTTTCTCTTAATACCTGCTTGGCTTATGCACAGTCTTATTTCCCGCTAGTTCTTTATTTTTGCTTAGATAAGCTATATTGTTCGACGTTGCGTGATAACGGATAACCACTGCGGATGAACAAATTTATGTTGTGCAAAGAGAGCACCTTGATTGAAAAGAGCCGCAGAATAATTGAACACGAACGTAGCAGCCACCACTAGACGTCCACACCTTTTATCACCTCGTCTAGAGCAGGTCATCCCATGCTATGATGCGCAGGTTCAGTGATATAGTGATATTGTGGGTACAATGCAGCAAGTCTTGATGAGGTAATCAACGTGTCAGAGGTCGTTTTCAAGCAGGTGAAAGAACATAAACTTTGCGAACTGAGATCTGTTTCCGAGTCGACACAAGATTCGGGAGACGCAAATAACGAGGAAGATGATGGAACACACTCGTGCACCCCGTGACGCAGCAAAAATCTCGTTGGCGGTATTCAAACTGGCGGGTGCGTTTCAGTATTGGAACCTGCTCAGGCGACAGGGCACCTCAAGTACGCGATGTCACGACCCTTTGCTTCAGGCAACCAACGAGTTTTACACCCCGCTGATATGGTGTCTCGACAACTGATTAGGCTTCCAGGGCTATGCATTCTCACCTTTTCACCACACTGCACCGAACTGCGGAGAGGCCGTGTAGCCGACAGAAGTGCCTCTTTTGCGCTTTCACCTTTTGTCTGAGTGCTTTCAGCTTGACTCGTTTTTCTAGCGTGTGGCTCGCACTGGCGGCGTCGCGGGCCGTCGTGCGCTCTGCGTCGACGTGGCTAAAATTGCGCCTAACGACAGGTTGCCGGCTACGTCGTTTTCTGCTTTTCTTCCGCGTCTCGTTCACCTCCGACCACGGTGGGGGCTTTGCGCGGCTCAGCTGATATTGATGTCGCTCTCGCGACGCTGGCGATGATTCTAGCTGGGGCCTTGCCGCACATTGCGCTTTATGCGAATGGAAAAGGCCTCGTTGCACGGTCCTGCCTCAGGTTTAGTATTGCGTGCGGGCTCGTAGGAAATGGGACCCAGCAGTGTGTAAAGCATCTTGTTCGTCGCAGTGGAGTGGGCGGTGCTACTCGACGTCTATCATTTTCTCCCGCAGAAAGAAAGTGAGCGACGTTATTAACACCGTAGGCAAGGTAGAGAAAATTTCGTCCACGAGAACGGTTCTATAAGTCAATGTAACCTTACAATGAAATTGTCTAACCTTCACTCCATATGTTTGAAGGGTTTGAAGGGAATGAAGATCAAGCGCAAGGACATCACTTTTATTTAAAGAAAAGTTTCTTATGCTTCTAATTCCTGTGTACTACCGTCCGGCGTATAGTGGATGGTCTGCGCGAGCTGACATATGTTTACAATGCACTATGTAACTACGTTGAGTTGATATCTGTATATGGGTGGAAACCTCCTCAGACTTTTAGCCTCGAGCTCCACTTGCACACTGTCTTTGGAACTAGAGAAACAAAACGAAATCAAGGGTCTGAAGAAAATTCTTGACAGAAGCTCCTGACTCGCCATTTTGATGGGACTGGCTGATAGGCAGTTAGAATACTTAGAACCAGCAGGCACTGCATGAATATGTCCTACAGTACATTGACGTATGAAAAGAAGAAGGAACTATGCAGTAAAAAAGCGAGAACATATATCTGTCCGTACTTTTTCTCAACAAACGAGTTAACTTTTTCTGTTATCACTGGTAACATATACTCTAAGCATTGGTTATTGACGCTAGGCTATCCCAGGAGCCAATGCGTTCTCTGTTTAACATAACATGTCTTGCTCCTGATATGTAGGTGTAGACTGATCAGAGCAGTAGTGCTTCACTCTCTTGGCCTTGAGGCTTTAATTACACTTCGTAACTGAATATCTGCTGGCCACATCATTTTGAGACCTTGCGACTGTCAACATCCGTTTCATCTGTCCTCGGTCCTCAAATGCTGTCGCCAAATATACTGATTAACGTGCGAACGTAAAAGCTGCAGTTACAATTTAACAGAGCTATTCCCGTTTTTTGAATTTCGTTCTTACACGATTGATTTTCTCGGGATCGCCCTCGCATGTACTTTGTTGCCGTCGTGGAGGAAAGAAAAACCTAGAGAGAGTGTCATGTGACAGTATTGAGGCTAGTCGGAAAACATAGAAAAGAAGGAATTATGAGAAAAGTACCCAAGCAAGGTATGGCCAACGGTCATTATTCCCCCCCCCCCCCCCCCCCTAGACACCTCGCAGGCTCCCATGAATTTCATTTTAATTTCATCTAATTCTTTAACCTCAAACACCGCAACAATGGAAAAAATGGGGGAAGGGGGGATTGCATAAGGGGCAAACGTATGCTAGTACATACAGGGACCAAGATCATATGAAAAATACAAAAAATGTAACAATAGGTAGTTAACGCTCGTATATGAAACAGCGCAAACGGGACAAAAGACGCCGTAAGACGCACACAGCACCTGTCCTGTGTCTTTCGTCCCGTTTGCGCTGTCTCAAATATGTACAAATATACTTGATAGATATATTCATACGTATACATGAATGTATATATTTGAAACAGAAGCGTTCCTGGCAACTATCGGTATTTGAACAAATCCGTGTTGAAGAACACACGTTTAATTTGAAAACTATGATACAACTAACGTAATTTACACGTGAAACGGCAGAATCTGCGATGATATTTGAGTGCGAGTAATCGTTTTTACTAGCACAATGCAGCCAATCAGGTTAGTGTCGCAGTCGAGAAACGCCTTTTGTCGAGTCGGTCCCTTTAGGCCTCATTCACACAGCCGTCAAACGCTCCGTCACGTCACCGTCACGGCATCCGTTTTCGTCAGGGGAGAGGGTTTCCGAGTCGTTTTCCCCTCAAAAACGGCTCGCCGGCGACGCAGAGCGGTGCTCTACGTTTCCGTCACCAGCACGGTGACGGAAACCCTCTCGGAAACCCTCTCCCCTGACGAAAACGGATGCCGTGACGGTGACGTGACGGAGCGTTTGACGGCTGTGTGAATGAGGCCTTAGTGTACACGCAAGTGCCGAGTTGATTGTGACCACTCCTAGAATATACTCGTTCCGTATTTCGGCTGTCAGGATCTGCCAAAGGTGCTGAGATTCAATCAACAAGCTCAGACCGGTCTATGCGTCAGCCTTAAAAAGACGTTATTTTCCTCTGCAAGGAATTTGCCTTCATCTCGCAGCTTCTCAATAAATTTGGTTTCCGTTGATGATGTGGCAAGATGGTGGCAGATAACTGGGGTGGTATTCTGCAAGAGTCCAGCTAGTGGACATGTCCATTTAGTCTGCTGCTGAAGTGCTGATTGGCTGTGGCGCCTGGCTCCTGCTGAAGCGCACGCAAGCCCAGGTAATCAGACCTTCAACAGCAGACAAAATGGACATGTCCACTAGGTGGACTCTTACAGAATATCTCCCTTGGAACTATGATGAATCTTACGATGGGAATGTCTGAAATGTATTCGCTTCGCAGTGGCACTTCAACGACTTTACGTTTTTCAGCAGAACTTGGGGATGCGTTGCCAAAGCTTATAAAGGTAATTCTGGCTTCACCTGCTACTTGCAGTCGCAGTTTTGCAGCGTCATCTTCTGGGATAAATGATCTCTGACTGCCACTCTTTGATTTACCATGATATATATCCTCTGATATACTTCGACAAGACAAGTAGAAAGACACCTATCAAGAAAGGGGTCAGGCAAGGAGACACAATCTCTCCAATGCTATTCACTGCATGCTTAGAAGTATTCATGCTCTTAGACTGGGAAAGCTTAGGAGTGAGAATCAACGGCGAATATCTCAGCAACCTTCGGTTTGCAGATGACATTGTCCTATTCAGCAACAATGGAGACGAATTACAGCAGATGATTGAAGACTTTAACCGAGAAAGTGTAAGAATTGGGTTGAAGATGAATATGCAGAAGACAAAGATAATGTTCAATAGCCTGAAAGGAAACAAGAATTCAAGATCGCCAGTCAGCCTCTAGAGTCTGTAAAGGCGTACGTTTACCTAGGTCAATTACTCACAGGGGACCCTGATCATGAGAAAGAAAATTACAGATGAAAAAAAAAATGGGTTGGAGTGTATACGGCAGGCATTGCCAAATCCGGACTGGGAGCTTACCACTGTCGTTGAAAAGAAAGGCAGTGCTTAAAGTCAGGGGGGGGGGGTCTCAGGGGGGATTCCCCCCCCCCCCCCTTGAACAGGTCAACTGTAGCACTGCGACACCCATTCGACAAGCACTGGAGGGGATTTTATTACCAGAATTGTATTGCGCGGGGCAATTCTAACTCTCCAATTCGGCGATTGATAATATACTCATGATTAATTGGCTGATGTGGCATTAGCAAAGACAGGAAAACAAGTATTGTTGTACTGCTGCATACCCGAGGAACTGCACACAATGGTCACCACCCTTGTTCGACTAAGATTCTTGGCACAGCATACTGTTTTATGAGCCACCTGAGCGTGAAACTCAGGTGAATTAGTGCAGGTTCCACCTTGGTTTCTTTAAGTTACCAGTTAATTTTCATTCGTTTAGTTGTGCATTATGAGGGCTATGTTATACCAAAGACGCATGGATTTTGTACACTTTTGTATGTAAGTAGGTGTGAAACCATAAAATATACTGTTGTACTGCCTGAGGTTGTCAATGAAGCAAGGCAACTAATGTTCTGTGTTGCAGCTAGACTTATTTGCTCTTAGCTAACATATTTTTAATCCTTTACTTCCCGATTTATTTTCGAACAAACCTTTCCAAAATGCCCATTTCTTTGAAGTGCTTGATTGAATTGGCACTAAATTCAACTTTTCCTAGGTACTTGTATTCTTTGACCTGCTGCACTGTCGGTCTTGTGTGCGATTAAACTCTTCACTGATATATATGTATTGTAATGAAGAGAAAGAGCGGCACTCGGGCGCAGGTGCTCAAACGACGGGCGCTAGCAGAAGACGACGAGGCAGAGAATAGAACAGCCAGTCCATTGAACAGGTGATGTCTCTGTTCTCTCCTTTAGAATGGCGCAGCCGACAACGAACCTGCCTTAAGGCGTTCCCGCTTTAAGTGTGTCCTCACGCTTCTTCGACGTGCCGAGTTACTCAAGTATGGAGCCCCCCACCCTACCACCGTCGCAAGTACCCGCTGCTCTGTCCAGGTACGGCGTCCAATTAACCCACCTCGGCGGCTCTAGAACAGGACTTTACCAATAACCTCATCCAAGCCATCGCCAAGCTGACACAACAGCTCCACGTTATGACGAGCGCATTCGCATCCGTCAGCGGTTGCGTCCTGTCTCGGAACACCGTCCACGCTTCCCTGCAGCCGGCGTTCGTGGAAATACCGACGTTTGGCGGCTTTCAAGACAATGCCATCCTTTGGGTTCGCAATATCAATGCCTTGGATGATCTTCATGCCTGGCCAGACCATACAAGATGGCTGGTTGCAGCGAAACGACTTTGCGGGGCCACCAGGGCATGCGAAAACTACGCGGGCATCAAACAGGCGTCGTGGCGTGAATGGAGTGCAGCTCTGATGGCTGCTTTCGGCACGCTTCCTTATGCCTGCGGTGAGTCCGTTCAGCGCAGTTCTGACCACGACGCTCCGGAGAGCTACCGTTTCGATCGTGCGGCAGGTGTGCCCAGCAACGCCTCGACAGGGAGGGCCGCAGGCTGCCCGGCCGTAGACGTCGGCTCACCGGGTGTCGCCGTCAGCTTCAAGCCAGACGGTGGAAAGCGCATGGCGACCACCGCTCCCGCGTCGACCCACCACCGGGCGCCTAATCCCCAACCGACCCTATCAGCTCCACTACATTCTCTAAACCCGCAGCAGGTCACCGCTGCGACTTTCACTCGGCAGACCATGTCAACTGCGCTGCTGCGACGAGAACCCGGCGACGCTCGGAACAAGCACCATATCGCCGCTGCAGTTGCACCCGACAAAGTTTTGGCATATGGGCTCACGGCCTGCCCTGCCCTGCACGAGACCCCGGTTTCCAGCTACTTTTTCCGTCGCGGGTCTCGGACTTTGCTTCGACATCCTACACCACACCATCACTGTCAGAGCCCAAGATAACACGCCATTCTCTCCATTCGGCGACGCAATTTCGAAGCTCGCGTTGGCTTGGTACGCCGGCTCACCGGACGACGATACCAGCCCCACACCAGGCGGTAGATAGCACTCGGCGGACCTATCTGTGGCTCACTGCCGGGAGGTCCCCGGGATCATACTCGGGGCTCAGCTCAGAACAACGGGCACCGAAAACATAGTTCGAGTTCAAGGGCACTGGCCAACTTTCCCGCTGGGTATTCCGGGCACGTCATCATGTTCTGGTGCCGTGGTTAAGGATCAACCACCATCAAATATTTATTCGAACTCCGATGATGGAGCGCTACCACTACAGAACCCCGCCAATATCTCCACTGATCCTAGACATGAAATACTTCTCACCCCGTCCGAACCACACCTGACTTCGCAGCAGTCATTGGCCGAATGCGGATGCATTCATTCGCTGCTAAGAGACTGCCAGACGCACAAGCGACTGTCAACGCGCATTATCCACAACAGGCCATCTCAAAAGGTGCGCAAGAGACCATCGGTTTCAGCGCAGACACAGCCGTTCCCTCCTTCGAGCCTTCTAAAGCTCGCAACACCGCCTTTCACGACGCACATCGCAGCCCAATCATATCCTGCTGACGGTACGGCTTCTGAAGAAGACAGTCCGGCTGCGCGCGATGTTTTGTCAAGACCAGCCGGTCCCAGCACCTCAAAGAACCTTTGCACTGCGACAGACTGCAGCCAGTGTGACGGATCCCGCTTTGTGAGACAGACGGCGGTTCAGTGTCCGAGATCGCCTGCTCGGTATTGACAATAAGTGCGACGAGATAGTCGTCGTCAGGACCTGCGACCAGAGCGCAGCAGCCAGTGCCAACCCCCAGAGGAAATGGTTGCGACGATGACTATACTTCCATTCCGAAGTCTTATGTGCAATGGTTTTCCAGCACCAGCGCGCCCTCACAACCGCCAGAGCCATCTTCAGCAGCGTGGCCGAGTGTAATGAAGAGAAAGAGAAGCACTCGGGCGCAGGAGCTCGGACTACGGCCGCGTGGCGAAGACGACGAGGCAGAGAGTGTTGTCTCTGTTCTCTCCTTTACACTATATATATATATATATATATATATATATATACAGGGTGTTTCATTTTAGCTGCACCAAATTTAAAAAAAATTGCCTGTGGCAGATAGCGGAATTCTAATCCTTGATCTAAACTTCTCGATGAGGCGGCCATTACTTCCATGCGAAAACACCCGTGTACTTAGATTTAGGTGCACCTTAAAGAACCCCAGGTGGTCCAAATTTCCGGAGTCCCCCACTGCGGCGTGCCTCATAATCAGAACTGGTTTTGGCACGTAAAACCCCATAATTTAATTTTTTTAACGAGAAATCAAAACGCCTAATTGAGTAATTAGCATAATTACGCTAGTTAACTTTTTAAATTAATGATATTTTGGCACATCTTTCAATCTACGAATTATAGCCGCTGAGTTCGCAAGGCGTATCCACTTGGATCAAATTCTCAGGACTGAACCAGTTTCGAGATATTAATTTTTAACGTGTCCGACGAAATGTATGGGCGTTCCAGTTAACTTTTTGAGGAAAACGCTGTTTTATGCATTGAAGCACAAAGTTAACTGGAACGCCCATGCATTTCAGCGGACACTTTGAAAATTATCTCGAAACTGGTTCAGTCCTGAGAATTAGTTCCATGTGGATACGCCTTGCGAACTCAGCGGCTATAATTCGTAGATTGAACGATGTGCCGTATAATAATTAATTAAAAAGTTAATTGGCGTAATTATGCTAATTACTCAATTAGGCGTTTTGATTTCTCGTGGAAGTAATGGCCGCCTCATCGCATAGTTTAGATCAAGGATTAGAATTGTGCTATCTGCCACAGGCAATTTTTAAAAATTTGGTGCAGCTAAAATGAAACACCCTGTATATACATGCATACAAGATGAAGGGTTTCGCGCCAGACCCGAAGGTAAATAAAAAAAAGGAGAAAAAAAGACGAACGTTTATGGCATATTTACTGACTGACGTTTCGGCTATTGTAGAGCAAAGCCGGCGGTGACCATTCCTGCTACTAACCTTATTTTGACGCACTCGGTGTCTATTCCCAATATTTCTGCCATTCTCAAACGGCATCAAAATATTCTAGGTCAATGTTAAAGACTTAGAATAATTTTCCCAGAGGCACCCCGAGTAGTGTACCGACGCTTAAAAAACATTCGCGATTTGATAACCTCTTCTAAAGTCGGCGCCCGCGTACAAGGAGGTTGTAGTCCATGTAGTAAACCACGCTGTAAAGTATGCCCGCATATGCTAACCACGAAACTTCGCGCTCCGTATCAAAGGTAGCTTCAACTTTGACACGTCGAACGCCATTTATCTGCTTGAGTGTGGTACGTGCCACCTACAATATATTGGTCAAACAGAAACGCCGTTCAGAATCCGGTTCAATAATCATCGTTCTCACGCAAAGCATCTCCCACACCTTCCAATGCCAAAACACATGTGCTTAACTGGGAATTCTTTTGACAGTATCAGAGTGGCTATATTGGAATCTGGTTTTCCTTCCCACCACGATCGTTTTAGTCCGCGAATCTTACCTGATATACAAGTTCAATGCCCTTTCTTGTGGTATTAACGAAAACATCGGAAAACTAACCTGCGTCAGCAACTCACATTGAACACTTCTTATGTATATATATATTTTGCTTGTGCACGTGCTCACTGTGGCTGTTTATACGAGGTTTTTCTAGATTGAAAGTTTGTGTTTGTGCCAGGTGACTGGCAGCTACGGCTATGGAATTCTCTGCACGGGTCACGTGTTGACGGAATATTGTATAATTGCAACACTGGGAGGTTATTATTTTTTGTGAATTCATGATATACCGGTTTTTGTCCACGTGTGCATTGTTAAATCTGTCCACGGGCGCATTTTTAATCCTGCTTTCTGCCGCCGGGCGGCAGACAGCACTTGCGTTCATGTTATACACTCGTGCGCAGCTTGTACTTTTTTAACACCGCATGATTATGTGATTATGTAGTGATGATTTTCATCTGCTGTAATTTTTAGAACTGCCCGGCCATTTTTTTTCATTTTGTCACCGTGCTGTGACTAGGATTTGATTGTGCGCATGTCGTGTGGGACAACGCGATAAGTGTCTAGTGTCTCGATATATACCTGTAACGCAACCACATTTGTACTCACTCCGACGAAGGTCGGTCCTCCGGCTGAAATGTCAGTCAGTAAATATGCCATAAACGTTCGTCTTTTTTCCCCTTTTTTGAGTATATATGTGTGTATATATATAGATATGTATATACAATATCATAATTAATATATATTCATTATATATATATTATATTAAAAATATATATATATAGTTCAAAAAAGAGAAGCACGTATGAAAAACATTACAGGACTTTACTGACGTTTCGGCCGGGGTCCGGCCTTCATCAAGAGCGCACACACACACACACACACACACACACACACACACACACACATATATATATATATATATATATATATATATATATATATACATATATATCGTCTTTATACTGGTCGCCGCCCTATGAGGGCCCCCCTCCACTCGGAGGAGACTTTAAGCCCTGAAGAAAAGTCTACGGTCATTGCATTCTAAGCGGTGCTCACATATGGGACAGAAGCTTGGAGGTTAACAAAGACGCTCGAGAACATGTTAAGGACTGCACAAAGAGCGATGGAACGAAAAATGTTAGGCTTAAAGTTAAGAGACCGGATGAGAGGGGTGTGGATCAGAGACCAAACGGGGATAACCGATATTCTAGTTGACATTAAGCGGAATAAATGGAGCTGGGCAGGCCATGTAATGCGTAGGATGGATAACCGATGGGCCATTAGAGTTACAAAATGAATCCCAAGAGAAGGGAAGCACAGTCGAGGACGGCACAAAACTAGGTAGGGTGGCGAAGTTAGGAAATTTGCAGGTGCAAGTTGTAATCAGCTAGCGCAAGACAGGGGTGATTGGAGATCACAGGGAGAGAGGCCTTCGTCCAGCAGTGGGCATAAATATAGGCTGATGATGATACTTCAACCTGGCGTTTTCCGCCACATAGGCGCGAAAAGTCTGCAGGTAGGTTTCCTCGTTCAACCTTGCGCTGACGTTCGATGACTCTTTGTCGCATAGCAGTACCGATCGCGACGAGACGAACAGTGTTGTGTTTCCTGAAGATCACTACTCTCACTAATCGGGGTCGGTTGCACTGATTGCGGTTAGTCTCAGTGCGTCGGGTTGGTATACCAGGTGTGTGGGACCACGACGGGGCGAGGTTCCATGCCTGTGCGCGACACGACTTGCGCTTTCGCGACGTTACAGTTGTCGGGCCAAGACTCTCGGAGGTGCTCGAACCGGCTGGTCTTGAAAAACGTCGCATGCAGCCTGAATGCGCTCTTCGGAAGGCGTACCATAGGCAGGAGATGGCTGGCTGCGATCTGCATTGTGAAAGACGGTGATGCAGGCTCTTCAAGGCTCGAAGTAGGGACAGCTGTGTCTGAACAGAAACCAAAGGTTTCTTGCGCTTCTGGAATTTGTGCGTCTCTTCTAGTCTCTTGGCGTCTTTTGAGATGGTCTCTTGTGGGTATTGCTCGTCGATAGTGGCTTGCGCGTCTTGCAGTCTTGCAGCAGCTAATGGACGACTCCCCATTCGGCCAATGACTGCTGTGAAGTGAGGAGGTGTGGTTCTGATGGGGTCAGAAGAATTTCGTTTCCAGGATCCGCGGCCAGATTGGTGGGGTGCTGGAGTGGTACCGCTCCATCATCGGAGCTCGACAAAATACTGTATGATGGTTGTTCCGTAACCATGGCACCGGAAGATGATGATGGGCTCGCAATTCCCAGCTGCAAAGGTGGCTGGTACTCGGGAACTAATAACATTGATGCGGGACAACTAACGTTGGGTATTTTTATTGACTATAGCAAGGCATTTGATCGTTTAAATCTTCAAATTTTGGTAAGTAAACTATACGGATATGGTATCCACGGCGTGGCCAATATGTTGTTTTGATCTCATCTGTCTGGGCGGACGCAGTGCGTTGCTATCGAAAAATACTGCTCTTCGTATAGAGCAATTAAATCAGGGGTGCCACATGGTAGCGTTTTGGGCCCACTTTTGTTCAATATCTATGTAAACGATATTGCTGAAATAGTAAGTGGTGCATTCATTGTACAATACGCTGACGATAGGAGCCTGTTTGTCTCTGGCCATAATCTTGATGATCTGTTACAGAGGTCTCACATGTATACTTAGCCATTTGTTGGCTTATTCTCATAATAACGGTCAAGCAATTAATACCTCCGAATCACAGGTCATATTGTTCAAGGCAAGAGGCAGGCAGTATTATTTAAATCAAGAATTATTCTTGGACGGTGCAGCCATTGAAACTTTGCGCAAATACAAAGTATTGGGCGTTACACTTTCAGAAGATATCAACTGGCCATATCACATTGAACTAGTTAAGAAATCATTCTCACCTGCCGCCGGTGTATTATCCCGTTGTAGTCATTTATTTCCGGAGAAAGTAAAGTTGCAGATATATTATACCTTGCTTGAATCGCATCTCAATTATTGTGCGCTTGTGTGGGCTACCACCTAGAACTTCAGAAACTTCAACTTCAGAAACTAGCACTTTGACATATAGCCAATCAACTTTATTTCCATCTGACCGCGCAACGTTCTTTTATAAATATGACTTAATACGAGTAACTAATATCTAAATATACCGGGTACTGTATTCTTTTTGCTTCGGTGCCGAAAATCGTAGAACCTTTTTAGAACATACGTGACAACTTGTACGCGAAAAAAAGTGACGCGCGTACCCGCAGCCAAGACACGTGGTTCAGTTCAGTTTATTGTCCTTAAAGACCCCCAGAGGGGGTATTACATATTGGGTGGGTATAACATAGGTTCCACATTTGGTACACATCATTAAATATATGCAAAGTGATCAATCACACGCTGTTTGAACAAAGACGGGCAAGCGATGTTAACAATGCCAGCAGGAAGGCCGTTCCAGTCTTTAGCTGTTCGAGGAATGAACGAGGCAGAAAAATGAGTGGTTCGGGCACGCGGGCGTGCGACTTGCTGCGGATGACTGGTGCGATGAGAGATGCGTGCCGCAGGAATGATGTATGGAGCATGATGAAGGACACTGAAAAAGAACTTGTGATAGAGCTCAAGACTAGCGACGCGTCGGCGATTAGATAGTAGTGTTAATCCGGATTGTGTTTTAAGTGCAGAGATACTGACGTCATATGAATATTGTGAGTGAATGAACCTAGTGGCGCGGTTCTGAACAGATTCAAGTGAGGTGATAGGATATGTTTGGTGCGGGCTCCAAATGGCAGATGCCTATTTTAGTTTTGGTCGAACAAGGGATTTGTAGGCAAGCAGTTTTACGTTTTAGGGTCCTGACGGAGATTACGCTTTAAAAAACCTAGTGTTTTATTAGCAGATGATATGATGTTAGAAATATGTTTATGTCAGGACAGATCATTGCATACGGTGATACCTAGGTAGTTATAGGACTCTACTAATTCGAGAGGCATGCTTCCGATTTGGTAAGGAAATACTAGGGGATTACGGCTACGAGTGGAAGACATAACTTTACACTTGTTTACATTAAGTGACATTAACCAATCACCACACCATGTTAGTATAGCGGAGAGGTCTTTCTGCAGGGCTGTTTGATTGTGGGTGTTACGTACAGTGCGATAAACGACACAATCATCGGCGAACATTCGGATATTACAGGACACATGTGAAGGTAAGTCATTAATATATATTAGAAATAATAGAGGGCCAAGAACCGATCCTTGAGGGACGCCTGATGTTACTGGCACAGGGTTAGATAATTATTTATAATGACAGATTGGGAGCGGTTACTAAGAAATTCAATAATCGAATTCAAAACATCAGGATGCAAATTAAGTCTTGTTAGTTTCAATATTAGACGTTGATGAGGGACTTTATCGAAGGCCTTAGAGAAATCCAGGAAGATTATGTCAGTCTGTATGTTACGGCCAAGGTTAGTGTGAACATTATGCAGGAAGATGGCCAGCTGTGTTTCGCAGGAGAAACCTTTGCGGAATCCGTGCTGGGCGGGATGGAAAAAGTGATTCGAGTCAAGAAAATTCATGATAAGAGAGTAGATGACATGTTCCATGATTTTGCAAGGGACGCTTGTTAGGGAAATGGGGCGGTAGTTAAGAGGCGAGTTTCTGTTACCTGATTTGTGGACTGGAACGACCTTCCCGATTTTCCAGTCATCTGGAATGAAACCTGAAAAAAGAGACTGGGCAAATATCAAAGACAAATAGGCTGCAGAAATAAGCTTAGTGTTTTTTAAAATTTTGGAGTTAATTTCGTCCATGCCGGAGGATGATGAACACTTGATTTTATCGATGACCGCACAAATACCGTCTACACTGAAGGCAATGGGTGGCATTGACGAGTTTATACTAAGCGATGACGAAACAGAAGGCGCATTAGATTCGTTAGTGAACACAGAAGCAAAGGCGGTATTAAACACGTCGGCGCAATCAGAATCATTAATAACTTCGTTCGATTCGTTAGTTATCTTAATAGTGCGCGTTTCGCTATTGTTTATGACTCTCCAAAATTGCCTCGGATTATTGATTAATAGGTTTGGTAAATCATTGTGATAAAAGGCGTGTTTGGCGTGACGCAGTGCGTCAACGTAGCTCTGTTCGGCTTCATAATATTTATCCCATGCGCATGGGCGCCCACTCTGTTTGGCGGCGCGATACAGGCGCTTTTTTGTTTTCTAGGCGTTTTAGGGCTTTTGTGAACCATGGTTTTTGCTGAGAAGAACGAAAGGTGACTTTAGGAATAAATTTCTTTGTAAGTTCACTTAGTTTGTTTTTGAAGCGCGTCCAATTGCTGTTAACGGAATGATCGTGAAAAGTTGATTCAAATACAGGAAAGAAGGTATTCATAGCTTCAGTTATTGCTTCGTAATTTCCTTTGTCGTATAGACATATTGTTTTCTTAAAGGTATCCCGTGTTAACAAATTGAGCGAAAACGTGGCATGGATGACTTTGTGATCACTGATCTCTGGCAAGTAACAAATGGATGAATGGCTGTCAGGGTGGTCGGTTAGTATGAGATCGAGGACGTTAGCAGTTTGCTGCGAAATCCGGGTTGGTTCGGTTACTAGCTGAGAAAGATTAAAGTTAAGGCAGAAATCGACAAAATTTTTGGCCTCTGTGTGTCCGGATACCGAGAATGATTGTATGGCACCCCCGTCTATTTGCGGGAAGTTAAAATCACCGAAGAGCAGGATTTGCGCGCTTGGGCGGGCGGTTACCAGTTCGCTTATGACGTTGTTAAGTTGATGACAGAAATCAGAAGTAGCATTGGGCGGTCTGTAACAGATACCAAGTAGCACTTTTTTGGAAAGGTATGGATTATCACCCATAGCATCTCAAGATCTGACGTAACGTTAAGTAGCGAGCATGGCAACTGCTCGCGAACAGCGACTAGTACACCACCACCACGGGTTCCTTCGCGGTCGTTCCGATAGAGGCAGAAACCGGGCAGGTCTGCTAGAACTTCGCTATCAGTAACGGCGCTGCTCAGCCATGCCTCAGTTAGTAATAGTATGTCACTACCGGTTGATAAGACTATGTTAGACACCAATTCACGCTTTGGGAGGAAACTGCGCACGTTGGTGTATATTATAGAAAGCGAAGCGCTATCTCTGCAGCAAGTCGGTGTTATGTTATTTTTCTGTTTGGGGTGATGTAGCTGCTATGCCACCTCTTTAACACTACTCGAGGCGGCATCAAAAGTATATCTTCTTGAACCAATGAACAGGGTCTTAAAGCGCAGAGAAAACGGAACGCCTTTACCTTTTGCGAATGCAAGGAGATGTTTTCGGGAATTTCGAACTGATCGAGAAAAGTCCTCACTAATACTGTAGTCAGTGCCCTTTAGCCTTCGGCCATTCGAAAGGATGTTTACTTTGGTTTTATGGAATGTAAATTTTGCTATGACGGGGCGAGAGTGATTGGGGGAGTGACGACCGATGCGATGTGCACATTCTATTTCTTTTGGATCAATCATCAGTTGCAACTTATCGCGGCACAGATCCACAATCAATCTTTCGCAGTCGGCAGTGGTTTCCGAGCCCGAAGGCTCAGGAATGCCGTAAAAAATTCAGTTATCCCGCCGTGAACGATTTTCGGCATCGTCGATGCGTGCTTCGAGGTCGGAAATGCGAAAAATAGCCTGCTCAGTCGTGGTGCGCATTGCATCCACTTCGTTTCGAATGGGCAAAAGCGTCTGGTAGTGACCCTCAAGGTCGTTCATTCGTTTGCTTAGATCAGTAATTGCTTTGTCGGTAGAAGTAAGTTGCGACTTAAGACCCTGAATTTCAGTGATTAGCTGGTTCTGACCAGCGGTTAGTTTTCGCAATTCGGTTAGTAGGCTTTCAGGGATGTCAGGACCGGGGTTCGTTTCAACATCACCGGCCAAAATAAGCAAGGCATGGATAATATGGGCACATTCGACAGCAATGGCGACACAGCAGTGCGGGCTCGGCAACTGCACCAGGAAATAATTGCTAGACTTTTTAGAAAAGAGAGCGTATGGTTGACTAACCTGCATTGCAAAAGCGAAAGGTTTAGCGAGCTGTGCAGATGCGCAGTCGCCGAGCCCACAAAGCTGTGTCGATGGCCGCGTCCAGTTTATATCTGGTGGCCGCGTTGCCGTTGATGACGATGGGGATTGCCACAGCTGACTGCGGACCACCGGCCGCCACTTCTTCTGTAGGATGTCCGGATATGACGCATCGCTGGCACGGAAAACCTGGATGTTCCCTGGCTCGTTTCCTTGGTAGTCGACCACGCGCCTCGACGAAGCTGACGGAGCAGCAGCGGTTATCGCAGGCAGCAGGAAATGCACAGCAGCGAAGGTGACGATCTGCAATGCAAAAGCGAAAGGATTAGCGAGCTGTGCAGATGCGTAGTCGCCGAGCCCACCTAATACGTATTACGATGCGCAGTCGCCGAGTACCATAAAAACACTACAGGTACTAGTAACTTTAGGTACAGGCACTACCGGCACTCAGGTACTACAGTCGTCGACAAATTATCTCATGCAATCGCTAAGTAATATCCTACCGTCAATGTGAAATTAGAGAAAGAAAATGTTATCGTAGGTAGCTTGACTCGAAAACAAATTAGAGCGTATTTTCGTAATCTGGACTGAATGCACAATAAATAAAGAGAAACGTAATTTATATTTCACATAAATTTGTATGTAATATCCGTTCGCACTCAGTGTTTCATAATCCAATGTATCGTAGTATTGTGAATCCTAGACATGCTGACTGTAGTGTTTATTTTTGAAATGTGATAGAAATCTTTTGGGATGTATTACGCAATACGCATCTTAGCTTTGTTGTTCAGTAAGTCTAATAATTTTTTCACAAATACTATGTAATTACCTGAAAAGATGAATGTTTCTTTACATGTTGCAATTTTGTTCTGCTACATTGTAATTGTATATCCTAATAGATAGGTGTTTCGTATGTTGTACGTATGGTGATAGGAGGCACTACTGCCATGTGAGCGCCTTCAGGCACATTCAAGCTGTATGTCGCTGCTTTTCGCCTGGAAGACCCCCAATGTTTGTTGGAAATAAAAAATCATGAGCCATTCCAATCTGTGAAGGTGGATGTCCAGCGAATCTGTTTAGCACACGACACAGAGGTGACATAGAATTTTGAACGAAGGTACGAACATATTAGACAGTTTTAGTTACACGCACGTAGAGGCTTTGCGTACGTAGAGCTTCTACGTGTAAGCAGTGCGCATGCGCAGAACGTAGCGGCCGCGCGCTGGTCTCACGGACGTACGTGAGATTCGATTTTTTGCGTGCGTTTCTTGCGCACGTAGACAGATTCGCGCGGGAGTTTCGCAAGACCACGAACAAGCGATAGCGTGCTGAGCACGCGCAGATGGCTTGCATGGAAACACGGCGACAGGATGACTGGTCATCTATTTCATTCCATGTCAACGATGACAGCAGATAACGGTTGCACAACACACTTCCGGGCATTGCGGAGACGATGACCGGCACGCATCAATGCACATAACTGGCTTCGCGGAAATACTCATCTTGAATTGAATTGTTCATATTTCCCGATAGATGTAGCTACGTGGTGCGTCGCGTACGTGTAGCTAAAAGCGTTTCGGATGGCGTGCACGTAAGGTACGTAGACTGTTCATGCTTGCGTACGTGAAGTTCCACGTACGTGTAACTAAACCTGTCTATTGTCACGTAGTAGTGACGGCGAAGAAAACAGTCGCAAAACTGTGAATGACGAAACGGACCTTTTATTGGGTGAACCTGTGCCCAAAAAAGCAATTTGCACTCGAAGGACAACGATAGTGACGAACAAAGTCGGCGATCGTCGAAATGTTATCAGGGGCGAAACGCGTCGACTTGTATACATGAGTCATCGAAGGTTCCAGAGTAATCCCTGGTGCCCGCGTGTGTTCCAGAAAGTACTAGACAATTCGCGTCGCTCATACAATCAGATCCCATTAGCGTCGTTGTCTACAGACAACGCAGTGGCGCACCGACAGGGGGGGGGGGGGGGCGTTCGGGGGTTGTAACCACCCCCCCCCCTGAGGCCAAAAGGGGGCGTTAAGTCGGCCTCAGGGGGGGGGGGGGTTCGGGGGTTGTAACCCCCCCCCCTGAGGCCAACTTAACGCCCCCTTTTGTTTAACCCCTTTTCTTTCCTTGCGCATTTGAGTACAGCAACTAAGATGTAAGATGCGAAATCGTCTGCACACTCGCAACCAGCGCATTTTTTGACAATTTACCGTGAGGAAGTCGAAATTAGTGCTGTTTAGATGGTATTGGCACACTGTCACCCCCCCCCCCCCCCTGGCAGAGAGCCTGGGTGCGCTACTGAGACAACGGATAGAAGCATCGATAACGTTCAAGAAACTTCAATACATGCAGGCCCATGCTGTGCCGAGCGACGACGTTTAACATTTGTTACCCGGTGAAAAGCGGTCATCGGTAGACAAGCACACTTGTCAACACCCTCCCCTTTGAAAACATCGTCCCGATGCTGCATGCACGAAAGTGAGAACAAAACCACGCGTAATAAAGAAAAAACAACAACAAAGCAACACAGTATCTAGGTTCGTCAGCGGGCGTAGAAAGGTTTAAAACGCACCACATGGATGACTTCCGGTCGTGCGCGGCGCCGTTGTGATTGCGAAATGCCGTCTGGCACGACCTCATAGTCATGTGCACCAACACGTCGGATGATCTTATAGGGTCCGAAATAGCGTCGTAACAGTCCTCGTCGGCGTATCGGAGTCACAAACACGGTCGCCGAGCTGGTATGTACTCGACGTAGCGTCGTCGAAGGTTGTAGTGTCGGCTATCGGTCCTCTGCTGGTTCTTGATGTGCAGGCGGGCGAGCTGTCGACCTTCTTCGGCGCACTGCGGGTAGGTGGCAACGTCCAGATTGTCTTCATCGGTGACGTCCTGTAGCATGGCGTCAAGCGTCATTGCCAGTTTCCTCCTGCAGACCAGGTTGAACGGCGCCATGTGCGTCCTTTCTTGCTCGGCCGTGTTGTATGCGAAGGTCACGTACAGAAGGATGGCATCCCACGTCTTGTGTTCGACCGTCGACGTACATTGCCAGCATGTCGGCGATGGTCTTATTTAGGCGTTCAGTGAGGCCATTCGTCTGCGGGTGGTAGGCGGTGGTCTGGCGATGGCTTGTCTGGCTGTAACGCAGGTTGGCTTGAGTTAGATCTGCCGTAAAGGCCGTACCTCTGTCGGTGATGAGGGCTGCTGCGGCACCGTGACGCATGAGGATGTTCTCAGCGAAGAATCTGGCCACCTCGGCGGCACTGCCTTTGGGCAAGGCTTTTGTTTCGGCGTAGCGGCTGAGATAGTCAGTAGCTACGACAATCCATTCTTTCCCGCACGTCGACGTCGCGAAAGGCCCCAGTAAGTCCATCCCGATCTGCTGGAACGGTCGGCGAGGTGGTTAGATCGGCTGTAGAAGTCCGGATGGCCTTGTCGGCGGTGTTTTGCGTCACTGACAGTCTAGGCATGTCGTTACGTAATGGGCGACGTCGGCAGTGAGCCGAGGCCAGTAGTATTTTTCTTGTATCCTCGCGAGCGTGCGAGAAATACCGAGTTGTCCAGCCATTGGGTCGTCATGGAGAGCTTGTAGAACATCTGGACGCAATGCTTAGGGTACCAGGAGGAGGTAACTGGCTCGGAGTGACAATAAATTCCTTTCTTAGGAGAATGTCGTTTCCCAAGAAAACGACGTCAATCCTCGCCTGAACACCTTCGACACAACGACGGTCTTGCCTTGCAGGTAGTATACAAGGCTCCTTAGTTCCGGGTCGGCTCGTTGTCGTTCGGCGAATTCGTCAGCACTGATGTGTCCCAGGAAAGTGTCGGCGGTGGCGGCGGTTCGACGGGGGCGCGCGACAAGCAGTCGGCGTCAGAGTGCTTTCACTCGGACTTGTAAACTACGGTGATGTTGAATTCCTGAAGTATCAGACTCCATCGTGAGAGGCGACCTGAAGGATCCTTCAAGTTAGCTAGCCAACACAAAGCGTGGTGGTCGCTCACAACTTTGAAGGGCCTGTCATAGAGGTAGGGGTGAAACGTTGATGTAGCACAGATGGTGGCGAGGCACTCTTTTTCTGTTGTGGAATAATTGGCTTCCGCCTTTGAAAGCGACCGGCTAGCGTAACTTCCAACCCTTTCTAGTCCATCAGTCCTCTGCACAAGCATGGCGCCGAGTCCTACGCTGCTTGCGTCGGTGTGGACTTCGGTATCAGCGCTTTCGTTGAAATGCGCAAGTATTGGTGGCGTATGCCGGCGTTGCTTCAGTTCCTCAAATGCTTCGACTTGCGGCTTCTCCCACTTCAACTTGACGTCAGCCTTCGTGAGGTACGTCAGTGGTTCGACGATCCGTGAAAAGTTCTTGACGAAGCGCCTCTAATAGGCGCACAGTCCAAGAAATCGACGCACGTGCTTCTTGTCGGCGGGTGGAGGAAAGTCAGTGATTGCCGCAGTTTTCTGTGGACCAGGGCACACTCCAGACTTGTTGATGACGTGGCCCAAAAACAAGAGCTCCTCGTATGCGAAGCACCTCTTTTCTGGCTTCAACGTGAGTCCGGAGATCTTGATTGCTTGAAGAACTGTTTCAGGGCGCCGTAGATGTTCTTCGAAGCTTGAGGCAAACACAACGATGTCTTCCAAGTAGACGAGGCAAGTCTGCCACTTCAAGCCTGCCAGTACGGTATCCATTACGCGTTGGAACGTCGCAGGTGCTGAGCAAAGACCAAACGGCATGACCTTGATCTCGAACAGTCCGTCTGGAGTTATATAGGCAGTCTTCTCCCGGTCCCTTTCGTCGACTTCAATTTGCCAGTAGCCGGTCTTGAGGCCCACCGAAGAGAAATACTTTGTGTTGTAGAGTCTATCGAAAGCGTCGCCTGTGCGTGGGAGAGGGTATACGTCCTTCTTCGTAATTTTCTTGAGGTGACGATAATCGACGCAGTAACGTAGGGTTACATCCTTCTTCTTCACTAACACCACGGGGGCCGCCCACAGGCTCTTGGACGGCTGGATGATGTCGCGTAGCATTTCGTCGACTTTGCCTTATGGCCTCGCGTTCGCGCGCCGGAACTCGGTACGGGCTCTGACGGAGTGGGCGGACATATTCGTTGGTTAGGATGTGGTGCTTGGCGAGAGGGGTTTGTCGAATTTCTGATGACGACGAGAAGCAGTCCTTGTATTGCAGGAGCAGGGCTTTTATCTGTTCTTTCTTATGCCTGGGAAGGTTCTGATTGACGTCGAGAGTTGGTTCAGGTACTACAGTCGTCGTTGCAGGGGCGCTAGAATCCGTGAAGGCGAAAACACTACTAGCTTATACTATTTCATCGATGTAGGCGACCGTGGTGCGTTTGTTAATGTGCTTGTATTCGTGGCTGAAGTTTGTGAGCGCCACTCTTGCTATCCTTACACGTAGCTCAGCTATGCCTCTAGCGGCGTAAATGTCACGGTCGAGGTGTAAGAGATGACCGCCCTCGATGACGTCCTCCATGTCCGCAGGCACTTCGGTACCAACGGAAATCATTACGCTGGAGCGAGGTGAAACGGTGATTTGTACTTCAAGCAAATTCAAGCCTAGGTAACTGATGTTTGTATCGGGTGGTATCGCTTTCTGCGGTGAAAGCGTTATCGCCTTGGACCTTAAGTCGATGACTGCATCATGATGGTTTAGACAGTCCATGCCTAGGATGATCTCCCTGGAGCAGTGCTGCAGGATTACGAAGCTCGCCGGGTAAGTGCGGTTGTTAACCATGACTCGTGCTGTGCAGATTCCAGCCGGCGTTATTATATCTATAGGTGGCCTCCCGCTGTCCGGATATCGGGTCCTTGCCAGGCCGTCTTCACCTTCTTCAACCATGCGGCGAACACGCCACTGAAGACGGAATAGTCGGCTCCAGCGTCGACGAAAACGCTGACGTTTTGGCCATCGATTAGCAGGTCGGTAGACCATCCCCTGGCATTGCGGTTAAGTCGTGGCGGCGGGTCACGGCTGCGTCGGCTTGCTCTGCTGCTGCTACGTCGCGTCGGAAGGTCTTCTTTCAGCGGCGAAGTGTTGTCAAGGCTGTTGCCAGGCGGCGTGCTAATATCTCGTCGTGATGATTCGCGAATCGTCGTCGTCGTCGGCGGCGGCGGGGGATCTTCGGCATTGCGTCGTACAGCAACCACACCTCCATCGGTTTTTGCTTTTAGCTTCCCCGGTAGGGGCTGGGAGATCGGCCCCGGGTGAGACTGGTGTACTGACAGCGATGCGGCGAGATGTAGCGGCCTGGTGACAGCGAGCGTGAGGGTCGTCCAGGTTGCCACTAGGCTCCCGCGAGGTAGTCGGCGATGTCGCGCGGTCGTTCACATCGCACTGGACGTGCCCGTTGACGGCGAATCCCCGTAGTCCCATCGCGCGGTACTGGCAGTGGCGGTAGGTGTCGCCGGCTTCTCCACAGTGGTAGCAGAGTGGGCGGTGATTTGTGGTGCGCCAAACGTCGGTCTTCCTCGGGCTGCACCGCCGACCGAGAGGTGGGCGCAATGGCGTAGGCGGCGGCGGTGGTGGCTGGCGAAAGAATCGCGGTGGCGTAGGGTCCTGGCGCTGGCGCAGAGAGGCGAGAGCCTGGCGTGCAGCAGCGGCGTAGCTCATTGCTTCCGGCTGAGGCTGCGGTTGCTCGGGAACTCTGAGCGATTGCATGGATTTCCTCCCGTACGTTATCGGCGATGGAAGCAACTTGAGACTGTGACGATGGTAGCAGCTTTTGCAGCTCTTCACGCACTATCGCCCTGATGGTCTCTAGCAGATCGTCGGAAGAGAGTCTTTGGACTTCGGCGTAGTGTGGCGTCGAATGGCGATCGTATTGCTGGTTGCGCATGTCCAGTGTTTTCTCGATTGCCGTAGCCTTCGAGGGAAAGTCTTGGACTGTCGTTGGTGGATTCCGTATCAGTCCGGCGAATAACTCCTGCTTAACTCCCCGCGTGAGCAAGCGAACTGTCTTGTCTTCAGGCATAGCGGGGTTGGTGTGCCGGAACAATCAAGTCATTTCTTCGGTGTACATACCGTACACCGAAGAAATGCCGGGAGCTGTACACGGTTTTTCAGCGAGGCTGCAGCTCTTTCTTTACGAACGGCACTCGTGAAGGTGTCCAGGAATGCGGGTCGTAAGAGGTCCCAGGTTGTTAGTGTAGGCTCTCTATTTTCGAACCAGGTTCTGGCGCCGTCTTCAAGAGAGAAATAGACGGGACGCAGCTTGTCGCTCCATTTGTTGAACGTCGCGGTCCGCTCGCATGTCTCCAGCCAGGTTTCAGCGTCTTCAGTCGATGAACCACGGAAATTCGGTGCCTCCCGAGGTTATTGCAGCAGGATGGGGGACGTTGGGGCTACCATTGGGGTTGTTGACTTGGTCTTAGTCGCTGTGGTCTTCTCTGGAACAAGTCCGTACTCCGGCAGAAGTCCTTGCTGCCTACGGCTAGCTCGCTGGTCCTTGGTGACGTTAATGTCGTCCTCTGGTTTCGGGCTAGGATCGCGGCTTTGCGGGCGCGTCCGGTGCATGAACGCACTAGCATCTCCACCAGATGCCACGTAGTAGTGACGGTGAAGAAAACAGTAGCAAAACTGTGAATGACGAAACGGACTTTTCCAGAGTAATCCCTGGTGCCCGCGTGTCTTCCAGAAAGTGCTAGACAATTCGCATCGCTCATACAATCAGATTACATTAGCGTGGGTGTCAACAGACAACGCATAGAAGCATCGATAATGTTCGAGAAACGTCCGATGCATGCAGACGCGTCCTGCGCCCAGTGATAGGGTTTAACGTATGTTAGCCGGTGAAAAGCGGTCACCGGTGAAAGATAAACAAGTACACGTGTCAATATTTATTGTCCTAATCGGTGGTCATGGTGACGATAGGTACGCGCACACATTCTCGTAGCACCTCTGTTATTAAATTCGTCCGTCAATTAAGACTAGGAATGGCTTATATCCACCTTAAGCAATCGCTCATAACACCGTAAATAAGAATTTTAACGCCGCCTCCCCATTACGACGACAGATCAGAAATTAAAAGAAGAGAAAGACAGCCACAACCACTACTACACATGTTTGTATTGCCCCCCCCCCCCACCCACACACTTGTGTAATGCCTTCGGGCCTTCAAGGGGGTGATAAATGACATGAAATTCTATGCTGAAATTATGGGTGGTAACGGAGCCAACTGTGGAAGCAGGCAGACGACGACGACGAAATACATGCACGCAGTTTACAAATTAAGAGCTCTGCATCAAAAACAGCCATTACGGTTCTGTAAACGGCATCTATTAGATGTTCAAAGCGGACAATTTCGATGTGTCAATTTACAGCTTACGTGAATTCCTTACGTTGTGTACAAGGGTTCTGCAAAAGCTGTATTTCCATATTACAAAATTTTTTGAGATTAATTTGTAATATATCAATTTTGTCCACTTTAGATGTATTATTAGATGAAATGTACAGAATTGTGATGCCATTTTTCACTGCTGAATTACAGGGTTGTAAAGATGATAGTTTCGTTTTCTGAAAATTTGCAATTTTTGCCAAATTTTTATTAAAAAATGACTACCTCAACTGAAAATTCGAAACCAACAGTCATCATATTATAAGTTTTTGTTCTAAATGAAACAAACCTCGTCAAATTTGGTCAGTGGTTGCCGAGAAAAAAGTCGCAGTTTCACCCGAAAGGCGAAGCATCAATTGCGATAGCAAATTAGTACAGAGCTATACAGAGTAGGGATAGTAGTTTTATCGGCTGCATAAACTTGGACACATTCGCTTACTAACTGAATTAACAAGCATGGTGTCAGCGCGCACAAGCAAACATGAATAGATGATACTCGAAAGACAACCACTGTCAAAACGCTGGCGTTAGCAAAGGTTCGTGCGGTCTGTCGCTTCAACGGAAACTTAGCTGCGAAAGCACAGCGCATACAAAGGTAAGAGCCGTGTGGAGATCGCTTTCAAGATACGGTGCGCGCGACAGCCCGAAGCCGCGCAAAGTACAAGTACGCAGTTGCTTTCAGAGTAAAAGCCGCGCCCCCCCCCCCCCCCCCCCCCCGCGCTGCCTACCCGCTTTCCTCCTATCGCGTGGGATACAGTCGCCAGTTCCCCTTGCGCCCGGTCGCAAGATATGCATTTGCTGCCGCAGCTAAACCTCGCCTCCCCACCCTCCAGGCCATTCCCCTACGGCCTTTCGTACGACGGAACACGTAGCGTTTGCTCCGCTGTACCTTCGCTCTCTGTGAAAGCGTGCATCCCTCGCGCGCTTTCACTCGCACATACCGCATACGGCGCGCGGCGACGATTTTATCGCCGTTGGACTTTATACGGAGCCTAACGGCGACGGCAGAAATGCGCTTGGAGTGTCCATATAATTGCCACCGCAATAAAACGAATTCTCCTTTTACACGTATTTAGATAAAAGCACCCGAGCTAAAGCTTCCTCTTGCTGAACGTCATTAGTTCGCATTTGTCCGTTTTAGCTGCCATTTGCAACTTTGAGCGCCAGAATGTTTTTTTTGTCAAGATCCTGTTGTAGTACCAGATGATCGGCGTGAGTCATAATTTTACGATGTATTATGCAATCGTCGACAAACAAACGGATGCTAGATGTTAAATGAGATGGAAGGTAATTAATGTTGATGAGAAATAATAAATGACCCAGGACGCTGCCTTGAACACCAGAAGTAACGTCAGATAACGGAGATGAAGTGCTATTAACCCAAGTAAACTGCTTGCGTGAGGATAAAAAGATGCCGGAGCCAAGAAATAGTTAAAGAATTATGTTTAAGGGACGACAGTTTATTAATTAAACGGCAATGTGCTACACGATCGAAAGCTTTAGAAATCTCGACATCTATGCAGTCTCTGTGTTACCGTCCATATTAGAAAATAGGTCATGGGTGAATTCTAGTAGTTGGGTTTCACACGACAAGCCTTTTCAAAAACCGTGTTGTTGGTGAAAAAAGACATTGTTATTTTATAGATGTTGCGTAATGTAAGATGCAATTATGTGTTCAAGTATTTTGCAAGAAATGCTTGTCAGGGAATAGGGCAATACTTATTTACGTTATTTCTATTTCCAGATTTGAACATGGGTATCACCTTGCCAATTTTCCAATCGTGTCGAAGTGTACTAGTGACTGAATGAAGATATCAAATCAAATCACTTTATTCTCCAGTTTACATTCTCGACGGTCATTTTGGGCTAAAAGCTACATACGTAGCTTGACGTGACCCAAAAGACCAGGCAAGGCAATAGCACAGCAAACAGTACGCGCACATGTACATAATTCACGTAATTCCAACTGTCGCAGGAATTCCTCATGGACGAAAATGCATTTAAAACAACACTACATTAGCAATACAAGCTATACAGAACAATCCAACACCACCTATACAACATAGCATGAGACTGAATTTACAAGGTTAACAGGCTGTACATTATATACTCAGAACCATACACACAGGCAGAATAATAATTACATAAGATACATTACAAGCGTACAAAGTATGAGCGGAGTTCTTTCTTACTGAAATTATCGATATGTTTGTACTTGTTCAAAGTGAATGGCAGGTTATGTATTAACTACTGATGCTTATAGAGTGTTCTGAAGTATGAAATGGACCATATCTCAGGATTTCTTCTGTTCGCATTATTGGGGCGTCGCTCTAAAGAGGCTAATTGTTTTATGTAGCTCCAAGCTAATTCTGACGAATATAGTGCACTATGTAATAAACGATAAGTGTATAGGTTATCAATTCGAATAACATTATACTTAGGGAACGCTTCTCTGGTGCTTGAATAATAATCTATATTTCCAACATTACGAATTATCTTCTTCTGCAACACAAGAACTTTATGTATGTTAGTTTTGGTGGTTGTACACCATATTAAAGCGCAATAATATAATTGTGAGTTAAATAATGCATTGTAATTCTGCACTTTGGCTCTTATAGGAAGTATACTACGGCATCGTGACACAACCCCTGTCACGGAAGAAAGCCTTTGACAGTCATAATTGACGTGCATGTCCCAAGAGAGGTGTGAAGAGAAATAAACGCCAAGAATTTTATGTCTGTCAACTATTTCTATTTTTTGACCTTAAAAAGTGATAATAATGTTTAACTGCAGTAATTTGTTCTTGGAGCGAAAAATAATTATCTTAGTTTTAGTCGCATTAATTTTAATTTGGTTTAACTGAGACCACGTAGATAGGTTTTCTAGCAGTGCATTACATTCTAATGTTAAGTTGTGCACATCAGTTCCAGATAACATGACAGTGCTGTCATCAGCATATATAATGAATTGAGCTTTAGTATAAATATTTACAATACCTTTGATGTAGACGTTAAATAAAAGCGGTCCTCGTACGTTTCCTTGTGGTACGCCAAATCTGTTCATTAGGAAAGACGACATGTGGCCGTTCGCGCACACAGTCTGGAATCTGTCACTTAGATAAGATTTAAATAGAGATAAACAGATTCCAAGTATTCCGTAACGCTCTAGCTTTTCTAATAAGATACAATGGCTGAGGAAGTCGAATGCCTTACTACAGTCTATAAATAAAGCAAGCGTATAGATATTCATTTCTATGTTTTTTACTATGTTTTCCTTTATTGACAGTAGGGCTGTTTCTGTTGATCTGTGTTTCCTAAATCCATGTTACGCATTAGTTATAATACCAAATTTATCAAAGAAATTGACCATACGTCAGTGAATGATTTTCTCGAGGCCCTTCGAAAACACAGGCAACACCGAAATTGGCCTATAGTTGTTGGGATCATTAGGACTACCGCCTTTCAAAATTGCCGAAACTTTAGCGTACTTCATTGCTTTGGCAAAGGCGCCTGATTGAAGCGTTAGATTGAATATGTGAGCAAGAACAGGGGAAATGTAAGTTATGCAATACTTAATGGGTCCTAATTGTAGGCTATTGATGTCTAAGGCCTTACTGTTTTTTAAGGAATTAAATGTGGTACACACTTCATTTTCTTCGGTAAGCTGAAAGTAAATGCTATCGGTTTTAATACTAGCATTTTTTGTTCTAGAAGGTGCTGCGAGGCGTGAAAAGGGCAGAAGGAATGGCAGCGTTAATCAAGTGTTGATTAAAGTAATTGGCAAGGGCCTCACCCCTCAATTCAGTACCGTCATGAAGTATACTGGTTGGAACGCTCGTTTTCGTGCGACGGCCAAGAACGTCATTGATTATTTTCCATGTCTTATTAGGGTGCTGCCTTGTGGCAGTTAAGAAAAGCTGCTCATAATAAGCCCGTTTAGTACGCCTAAGTTCTGAATTTAATTGGTTTCGAAACATTTTAAATTCTTTTAAATGCAATGTAGAACGTGACTGTAAAAATGAATGATACATGGAATTTTTACGTCTGATCATTTTCAAGTGTTCTTTCGTTATCCACGGCTTTCTTGCTTTTTTCGGCGGTCTTATTTGTTTCATAGGAAAATGCTTTTCATATAATTTTAAAAATGTTTTAATAAATTCATTGTAAGCCTCATCGACGACCAGTCTTGTCCCATTATTTCACTCTTAAAGGCTACCAGCCCTCTCTCCGAAATACAGAGAACAGTGAAAATTTCTATATCATCATTTCTAATGCCTTTTTCGTATTTGTACAGTGCATAAACAGGACAGTGATCGCTCAGTTTCGAAACAGTAGTACCAGCGGTGTAAATATTAGTTTCGACGTTTGTTACCAGAAGGTCGAGACATGACAATGTGGAACATTTAATGCGAGTTGGTGTGGTGATTAAATTTTTGAAAGCAGACGCCAACAATAATGTATCAAATTCCCTAGAGGCGTTGCTGTCTTCCAAAATATTGATATTGAAATCGCAACCGCATGTCAGGTGAAAGTTATTCTTGCAGATAAAATCCAAGAAACATTCGTAAATTTCAATGAAACGCGTGCAGTTTCCACCTGGTGGGCGATAGACGACAGCAAATACTTCACTATTATTTAGTATTGTTAGAAATTTATAGTCTTCTGTTGACACGCAGTACTCATGTAGCAAAACACATTTCTTCTGTTTAGTCACAAAAAGCGCAACACCTCCTCAACATTTTTCTGGCCTATTGAGAAAAACTATCGTATCCATCTAGCTCCAAGTTGCTGCTACCAGTTGTATACTAGGTTTCAGATAACATAATTACATCCAATTTAAGTGAGAATTGGTCTGAATAAATATATATCATCCTCTTTATTCACTGCAGAGCGGGCGTTAATATGTAAAACCGATTGGCAAGACGGATAACTAGATTTAATAGCGGAAGGTGACACTAACTTTAGGTATACGCAACCGTTATCCATTGTGAGATTATGCTGAAAGGCCCAGCTCACGCCGTCACATGCGCCTGCGCGGTTGCGGATGCCGGCCTCGAAAATATCTTATCAATGTCATGCTCATTCAGAATGTGCACGGCGGGCGTATCGTCAGCTTGCTTCGCATAAATTTTCCCGTTAAACGACCAGACCGATTTCCACTTGTATTTATATTTCTTCTTGACGGCAAGAGCTAGAAGTTTCTTTAAGGCTGGGCAAAGATGCTCGTTCACATAGATAGCGTTTCCTGTGGTCAGTCCGACGTCTTTGTTTGTGAGACGAGCTCTCTTTGCCTTTTTTAGAATGCTGTCTCGCTTTGCACGTGACTTAAACTAGACAATTATGTTACTTTTACCGGCATCTCGAGTCGGCACTCGATGACAGGCCTCGATATCGACTTCAGTTATCGACTCATTTATGGCACCGCCAATCTTGGACACAATACTGAAAACAGATTCATCGTCTTGTTTTAGTACTCCTTGTTTTTCGAGGTTTGCCTTCCTCGAGTACTGTTCTGCGAGAACAAGCCGTGTGTCGAGATCCCGGCTTCTGCTTTCCAGACACTTGCATTCGGTACGAAGCACTGTGTTCTCACTTTCAAGATTTTTGCTCCTTGCAACCACATCGTCCAGTTTCTTTTTCTGCTGCTCGATTGAACGGAAGGCAAACTCAAGACGTTGTGCCACATTTCTCTGCTCGTTTTTTAAGTCTCGGATTTGATTTCGCAAATCCCTTTCAAGGGAATCGCGGAAAGTTTTCATTTCTTGTTTCATCTCTTCTTTCAGCTTGAGTAGCTCTGCCTTCATTACATCCTTGAGCTCTGTTATATCTTTTGTCATTTTCCAGTACAAACAGGCAAATACAAGTCAATTCGAAATTCACTATTTGGCAGTAGCGAGGAAACCTCGAGATGCAACAGGGAAATAAATGGGCAATACAATGCAAACACTAACCTGTGATAAGAATGCCGAAAAGTTAAGCCCGTGCACACAGCTGTCGCCGCTACTGCCAAGTGAAAGCTGTGACAGCCACGGCGCTACTTTTGTAGCGTGCAGAACGTGACGTTGAGTCTCGTCACAGGGCGCAGGCGCAGCCGACAATGACGCCTCCTGGTCCCAGACGCTGGATTTCTTCCGAAAAGCAGTGGACCGCTTGGGCGCTTGGTGCGCCTGCTTGAAATGCCCTGTGATAAGAATGCCGAAAAGTTAAGCCCGTGCACACAGCGGTCGCCGCTACTGCCAAGTCGCTACTGCCAATGGTAAAGGATTAAGCTGCAAGGAATTATTGTTAGTTTGATGATTTTAGTGTTGATTCCATAAATACCGGATCTTGTGGATACTTGAAGTTTCGTTATTACTGATACGATACCTTTCATGGTTAACTCAATCCGGTTCATATACCTATAATTGACGTCAGCAACACTAGGAATATTTGAGCAGTCTTCCTTCGTGAATACGGATGTGAAGTACTTGTTCGAAACATCGCCACATTTTTCTTCTTCAATCGCATTACCGGTTTCATCCTGTAGTGCTACATTAGTCGGAGAGGAAGCCGGGAAAATGGTATGCCAGAATTTTTTGGGATTGTTAGTCATTAGGGACTGTAAGTCATGCGAGAAAAAAAACGTATGATTAGCTTTACGGACAGCACGACAATATGCGGTTTCGCAGGATTTTGTTTTAACTGTACTGAAGGCAGTGGGCCACGGTGCTGGTGAGGGAGGAAGACAAGCGACGCTTGCTCGCCCGCTTCGCCATAGCTCCCTTTTGACTTGTTTCGGTCTACCGTTGAAACTCTAGATCGAGTGCTGCTAGGCAAACATCCCCATTGCATCTGGCGGAGGTTCTGGGTTTCTCTTCCACATCCTGGAACTCCGCAGTCGGACGCTACCACCAGCTCCTGCGATGAGTGATCCCGGATCGTCCCAGGCTGCTGCTCCCGTACCTTCGACCATTGTCTGCTCTGGCGTCATCCGGCAGCGCGATCCTGCTATATTTAGCGGAGCAGACGACCTCGACGTCGAGGACTGGCTCACCGAATACGACCGTGTAAGCGCATATAATAAGTGGGCCGACCGCGATAAGCTCACTAATGTAGGCTTTTATTTGACGGGCGTGGCGAACCTATGGTTCAGAAATCATGAATCAAGTTTTACCACCTGGTCCGCTTTCACGAGCACTTTGACTAAGGTCTTCGGCCGTCCCGCCGTTCGCCGCCTTCGTGCTGAGCAGCGATTCCGTGGTCGGGCTCAACGCAATGACGATAGCTTTACCAGCTACATTGAAGACGTGCTCTCGCTCTGCCGGCGCGTCAACTCATCCATGGACGAAGCTGACAAGATCAAGCACATCATGAAAGGCATCGATGACCACGCCTTCCAGATGCTCGTCGCCAAGAGTCCCCAGACGGTAGCCAAGGTAATTCAGCTGTGTCAGCAGTACGATGAGCTGCGCAAGCAGCGTGCCTCAACACGTGCTGCTCAGCAGGATACCGCGGATCTCGCTCCCTTGGATTTCGGCCGCGACGCTGCCGACATTTCTGCTTTAATGCCGCAAATAAAGCAGCTCATCCGCCAGGAAGTCGCGCGGCAACTGTCTCTGGCGACTAGCCCTCCTGAGCCGGTGACATACTTCGCTCCTTCGCTTTGTCAGGTGCTTCAAACACAAGTTGCTGAGGCGCTACCACCTGCCCCTCATCGGCAGCCCGTTGTTGGACCACTGACGTATGCCAACGTTGTCGCCCGGCTTTATGTTCCTCCGGCTCCTCACGCCTACCGGGCCAACGTTTATAGATACGTTGTACCGGACCACCGGAAATTTCCATGTACCGCCACCACCTTCACGTCCGGTTCTGGTTCCTTACTCGACCGCTGGAGCCCCTGTCGTCAACCCGTGGCGCACACCTGATAACCGGCCAATTCGGTTTCTCGGGCCACGTAGCACGAGTCTTCCGCCGTCGCAACTACCGTTTCCCTGACAGTGGGAGCGCCTCCGGCTACATGCCTGCTCGACTTCCGCGTCATGATGTGTCTAATCATCCTCCGGACTCGTCTTCTAGTCGCCGCCCCTTCGATTCACGCCGGTCGCCCTCCCTACGTCGTCGATCCCTTTCCCCCATGGTTCGTCGACTCAGTCCAGCCTGCGAGGAAAACTAACAGTCGCAGTTCCCGAGGCAAGAACTGCGTTTACGTCGAACATTTTAAGGCCTCATTTTTCTCCTGCGAACGAAATTGAACTGTCCGTAGATGGCGTCACCGTACACGCCCCTATTGACACCGGAGCCGCCATTTCTGTTATTAGTTCAAAGTTTTCCGCAATTTGAACAAAGTGACCAATCCACTTATCTATCTATCGCTGCGTACGGCAACCTCGCATTGCATTCAGCCTTCAGCATCATGCACAGCTCGGGTCGTCATTCAAGGCGTTTTGTATGTTGTCGAATGTGTCGTCCTATCCCGTTCCTGGCTGGCATGCTGGCATGTTTATCTGTCGTTTATCTGTTTTTAGGAGGAGGAGGTGTTGTAAAGTGACGTCAGTCACAATCAAACTGCCTCTTGCCGAAAGCTACATTTCTCAAGTCTGAGCTTCACGCCGTGCTCACGAAAACGCTGCAGTACTTCTCGTAACTTGCCGGGGCTGCCATGCTTTTCCGATACCAAAACGTCGTCGAGGTAAGTTTGAACACCTGTCAAACCCTGCAAAACTGTTTCTATCTTCCGCTGGAAAATAGCAGGCGCAGAAGCTATGCCGAACGGCAGTCGGTTGTAACAGAACAAACCACGGTGTGTATTAATTACGCACAACTTCCTTGTGTCCTCATCGAGGTGAACCTGGTTATAGGCGTCTCGTAAATCCAGCGTACTGAAGCAGTCCCCCCCCCCCCCCCGTTCAGGCATGCGAAAATGTCATCGATGACTAGCAACGGGTACTGCTCCAGTTCACAGACGGGATTCAATGTTACCTTGAAATCGACACAGAATCTAACCGTGCTATCTTTCTTCATGACAGACACAATGGGGGTAGCCTACTCGGCGTGCGTTACAGGTGACAGTATTCCAAGCGTTACGAGCCTATTAATTTGTTTTGAATCTTTGTCGCGTATAGCAAATGGAAAGGAACGGGCCTTACAAAACTTCGGCGTGGCTCCTTCCTTGAGCTTCAAATGGACATGGTGTCCATCGATTAGACCCAGCTCGGCGCTGAAGACGTCTTGGAACTCTGACAGGACAGCATCCATGGCTGGGGTACGGCTGCTTCCTGGACCAGGACCTTGTTGCACTGATACGTTGAGTACCGAGGATCCTGCATCGCTGAACTTGGCAATCAAATCTCGTCCACAGAGGCTCGGACCTGAGCAGTTCAGGACTATCAAAGAACTCTTGACCTCTTTGTCGTTGTAGAACACCGGCATACTCAATTTCCCCAATACTGGCAGCTCTCCAAGATAACAGGGCAGCTTGATGCATGCGGGTGTTAATGGCGGCCACTGTTCACGGTTTTTCTCAAACAGCTCTCTGGACACGACACAGGCGGGTGAACCGGTGTCCACAATCATGGGTACGTCAATTCCACACCATGTGAAAGTACGACGAATAGGAGGTGACAGCTGACCTTTCGATGGCGCGATTAATGTCCAAATGTGCGCATCGTCATCGTCTACAATTTCCCTTTTGACATCCACTATTACTGCGAAAGCTTCTCCTTGTCTGAATTGTGAATGCGCCTTTAAGCATCCTTTCCGCACGTCGCTTTGGCACATTTTGGCCAGATGGCCGTATCCACCGCAGCGGTAACACCTAGCTTTCGCCCAGCCGCAAGCGTTCCTGTTGTGCTTCTTGCTTCCGCAACACCCACCTTCTAACACCGACTCATCAGCATGCGCTTGGCCTGCATGAACCTTGAGCACAGGAACAAGGTCGGCAGACATCTGCTTTGTATCCTTTTCAGCTGCTTCTGCCGATATGGCAATTGCTTCGGCCTCCCTCAACGTTAACTCCGTTTTCGCTAGCAGCTGCTTCTGCAAAGCGTTTGACCTGACTCCACAAATGATCCTGTCGCGAAGCATCCGATCTAGCATGTCACCGAAATTACAGCCATCCGCTATTCGGCGAATTTCTACGATGATCTGTTGAATGGGCTCACCTTCCAACTGGCAGCGATTGAAGAACCGAAAGCTCTCCGTTATCTCATGACGCTTAGGGTCGAAGTAGTCATCCAAAACTTTGACTGCTTCCTCGTACGTCAGCGAGTTAGGCTTCCTCGGTGCAACCTGTCCTGAGAGCACTTGCACGGTGCGCGTATACTTAATGCAGCTACCAGCAACGCCCTCTTCTTTCCCGAGTCACTGACGCCAGTTGCCTCGAAATAAGCTTCTGCCTTCGTGATGTAGGCCTTCCAGTCACACTGGTCGTCGTACTCTGGCAGCTGGTGATGAGCCATGGTCGGCATACTCGCGGCCGCTGTTTCCCTTGTTTCCAACTTGACTGCCTGGCTTACTTCATCCTTCATTCGAGGGTTCCACCTGGCCTCGTCCCCAGTGTTGCATAGTTGCGGCACACGTGCCGTGTATGCCGAATACGACAGCACTCAGTTGGAAGGTTGGAACATGAATGTTTATTGCTTCCGCCAGGGAACGTATATATACGAAAATGAAAGGGGGAAGGGAGGGCAAGGGAAACGATAGTAGAAGAAACCGCAAGCGCCGCCAGCGCTTGCGAGGCAGTTTGATTGTGACTGACGTCACTTTACAACAGGAGGAATAAACTTTTATTCTAGAAGCAGCAGCTTAAGATGGCCGGGTCTAAGCCTCCCATGAGGGGACGTCGAGGGCTTGCCTCGCCGCCGCCTCACGGGCGTGCTGGGTTGCCCAGGTTTGGTCGTCGAGGGCGGAGCTCCGCAGAGCCTCACGAAACCTCGACGAGAGGTCGTGGTGTTAATTTGTGTGTACTGCGCTGAGCACTTCCACAGCATATGCGGAAGCGTAGCCGGGTGAGTGCCACAGCACCGGCAGTTGGGGGTATTGTAAACTTCAGGGAATATAATTTGGAGGCGGGCGGGTGAAGGGTACGCATTTGTTTGTAGCAGACGCAGGGTGGTAGCCTGCGCCCGGCTGAGCTTGGGGTGAGGTGGGGGGAGGTTCTGTGACTAAGGTAAAATGCCTTAAGGAGATCATTATAAGTAGTCAAATTGTCCTTGGTGTCCAACTCGTCTCCAGTGTCTCCGGCGCGGTTGACTAGGCCTCGAGCAAGGGAGTGGGTGACCTCGTTCAGGTTGGGGAGGTGTGGGTGGACAGTGCCCGCGTGCGCCGGGATCCATGTCAGGGAGATCATGGTTTCTTTAGAGTGTGGTGCCTGGCGGAGGATACGAAGAGCTTGAGGAGAAATACGCCCTTTGCTGAAGTTACTGACGGCTGAGCGAGAGTCATACACGATGGTGTGACAGGTGGCATGTAGAGTGGCCAGGGCGATGGCCACTTCTTCAGCCGTTTCGGCAGTGGGGGTAGAGACGCTGGAGGCGTGGTGTAGGTCTCCATCACGTGTGGTGACGGCCACAAATCGTGTGCCATGGGAATATTGGGCTGCATCCACAAATGTAACGCCAGGTGCATAAGCGAGGGCTTTTATGATAGCTCCGGCCCGAGCTTGGCGCCGGGCCCTGTTATATTCAGGGCGCATATTTCTAGGAATAGAGTCTGTGTGGATCCACCTACGAATTTCAGTCGGGATCGATTGTTTGGGGCCCTGTTGCTGATGGTAAGTAAAACTAACATAGATAGAATAAAGCGTCCCGTTTCAGTAAGGGTGAGTCGTTCAAGCTGAGAGCGTTGTTGTGTTTTAATGAGTTCGGCAAGTGTGTTGTGAACTCCTAGTTGGTTAAAGAGTTCAGTACTGGTGTAATGCGGAGGGCCAAGTGCTTGCTTGTAGACCCCTCGTATGAGGGTTTCGAGCTTGTTTTGCTCAGCCCGGTACCAGTTGAGGTACGCAGCATCGTAGGTGATGTGGCATATGATAAAGGACTGCACGAGGCGGAGAAGACTTTCTTCTTTGAGTCCCCCTCGTCGGTTGGAGATGCGTTTAAGAAGACGTAGGGTGTTTTGAGATTAGGCGCAGATCTTGTTGAGAGCCAAGGCATTGGAGCCGTTGGTAGATAAGGTGAGACCGAGGACCCGGATACTAGGGACGTGTGGTATAGGACTGCCATCTTGAAGGCGTAAGGTGATAGAGTCACAGGGTCGGTGCTCAGATTGATGTTTGGGAGGGCGTCGCCGCTGAATGGGCTTGTAGAGAAGAAGCTCCGATTTAGCCGGCGAACAGCGCAGTCCGGTTCCTTGGAGATAGGCTTCAACCGTGTCAATCGCCGTTTGGAGGGCTGACTCCACTTGACCATCACTGCCTGGGTACGCCCAGATGGTGATGTCATCGGCGTAGATGGTATGGTTGATGTTGTCGACTCGTTGTAGTTGCTGGGCAAGGCCAATCATGACTAAGTTAAAAAGCATGGGAGAGATAACTGAACCTTGCAGGGTGCCTTTGCTGCCAAGGGGAAGCTGGTCTGATCGTAAATCCCCGGCCGAGAGGGTGGCCGTGCGATTGCAGAGGAAGTCACGGATGTAATTGTAGGATCGCTCTCCCAGGTGGAGGTGGGAGACCTGGTCAAGGATAGCTTCATGGGAAATGCTGTCAAAGGCTTGAGTGAGGTCGAGTCCGAGGATGGCTTTCGTGTTACGGGAACGGTCGTTTAGTACTTGATGTTTGAGCTGCAACATAGCATCTTGAGTAGAAAAGTGAGGGCGAAATCCAATGATGGCAAGCGTTTCTTTTTATTTTGTAGAGTTCGCAGAGATCTATGGTGCCACAGTATTGATATGTTAAATCGGAATGAAATTAGCAGTATATGAGAATGCATTAGTACCAATAACTTGTGTCTGTCCAGTTTTCGTGGACAGTACGGGAGGGAAGAGTAGGAATGAATGTATCGCAGAACGTGTGAAGACTATAGTTAATGGCAGTGCAGTCGGCTTTCTTATAGTTATGATGCGCTTAGGAGTAAGGGGTCGTTGATATGATGGGATGCAAATAGCTAAGTTCACATTCTGTGATAACTGAATCCTTCAATGACAGTAACGGCACCTGGGGATTTGACGCGATAGTGAGATCGAGGGTGCTAGTGGTCGACTAACTTTACTAAGGAAAAAGTGAGGGTGGGTTTAATGAATTCATTAGAGGAGCGAGAGGTGGAAATTAAAGAGGGCCAGTTAATGTCAGGGTAGGAAAAATCACTCGTTAAGAACATACTTGCTTTAGGGAATTTCGCTGAAATAGCATCGAGACTATCGCGCAAATCGGGAATGAAGGAAGGAGATCTGTCTGGTTGTCTGTAACATACACCAATTAATGAATTAGTAAATGCTGACATGGTTCAGACCCATAGAATCTCTAATGGGCTGAGAATTTCTACAACAAATGATGTTATTTGATCTTCAACGGCGATTAAAATACCACCTCCTCGTTTACCAAAACCAGTTCTGATTATGAGGCACGCCGTAGTGGTGGGCTCTGGATTAATTTTGATTAATTAATTTCTATTTAACGTGCAGTATATACAACGCAAGTGCAAGTTGCAGGCGCAAGTTGGAATACGCTAGCGCAAGACAGCGGTAATTGGAGATCGCAGGGAGAGGCCTTCGTCCTGCGGTGGACATAAAATATAGGCTGATGGTGATGATAAAACGCAATCACACGGGCGTTTTTGCATTTCGCCTCCATCAATTGATTGGTTGAAAATCTCATGATCCGAAATACCCGAATGATGCCAAGTTTCCCTCATAGCTAGTATGTCACATTTCCAGTTTTCCAGGTGGGATTTCAGTTCACCCGCCACGGTGGCTCAGTCAGCTAAGGCTTTGCGCTGCTGAGCGCGAGGTTGCGGGATCGAATCCCGGCCGCGGAGGCCGCATTTCGACGCAGGCTAAATGCCAAAATGCCCGTGTGCTTGCGTTGTAGTGCACGTTAAAGAACCCCAGGTGGTCAAAATTAATCCGGAGCCCTTTACTACGGCGTGCCTCATAATCAGAACTAGTTTTGGCACGTAAAACCCTAGATAGAAGAATGGGTTTAAGTTCGACGCGTTTCGATATAGCATGCTGCGTGTACGCAAAATTATAACCGCGACGGCTCAGCGTTCCGGCGCTGTGGTTGCGAAAGAACGGTAATATTTGCACGTCTGTTTCCGGGCGCGCTATCACATTGATTGATTAACTGCGAATCATATGGCATCGTAAACACACGTAATATTATCAATTCGCAGTTTGTCAACGTTTAATTTGTATGGCATGTTTTTTTTTATTTCGCGATATCACGCAAGTGTTTCCTAGCTACTCGCGTCTGCAGGGAAAAATCTTCGCATACTGCGAATTTGCTGCCTTTTAGCTTTAACTCTTTTTCTAAGATGCGCTGCCTGTACTTGAAAAGTGTGAATTTAGTGATAACTGACCTACACTTGCCGGCATTGTACTTTCCAAGGCGATGCGAGCGTTCAATTTGGGATGTTCCAAGGTTCGGTGAGCAAAATTCTACTACTTTTTTTTCCGCAGACGACCAGCTTTCATCATGTTCGTCTAGTATATCGAAAAAAAGTAAATTTGAGCGCCGGAGTTGCTTCTCGGTGTCATCAGAGCGCGTTTAGATAGTTTAAGTTTAACAGACTCCGATGTCCCTACAGATGATGGCTCTGTTTTACTGCCTCGGTGTCGACCTCGAGTGCGCGATGTCGGGCTGTCAACTGTCGTAGCTGTAAGTCCACAGATGCTTGGCAGTTTTTTAAGGCGTTAAGATCTTTCCGAATGTCATCTTGGCCTGATTCAATTCTTTGAACAGTCGCTAGGACAGTCGCCAGCACCTTGTCAGTATCTGGACCAGGATTTGACTCAATATCCCCGGTGAGCAGCGAAAGCCTAGCACCAACAAACTCTGCGACATTCAGTTTACAATTGGTCACTACAAGTAACCATCTACAGGCGCAGATGTGGTGTTCTGCGCCCGTCGCGAACGTCGCTCCTGACATAGCAGTGTGAACAACCTATCTGCAACAATAGCAAAGGTGAGTGTTCCATCGCAGTATCGGTGCTGTGCCCCGGCGCAACGTCACGGGAGAGTGACTTATAAGCCGCGGCCAGTTTGCCGATAGTGGCGACATGGGTTGATGATCCGAGTGGCCAGGCGAAGTTATTGACGGCCATCCAGAAGCAGCATCCGTGCCCAATCGTCGGGACTGTCGGTACTTGTGCAGCATGATTCCGTGCTCAAGAAATCCGTAGGCACGCCAAGCAAAAGAGTCACTTGGAACAACAGCAATGGTGAGTGTTCCATCGCAGTATCGGCGCTGTGCACCGGCGCAACGTCACGGGAGAGTGGCTTGTAAGCCGCGGCCAGTTTGCCGATAGTGGCGACACGGGTTGATGATCCGAGTGGCCAGGCGAAGTTATTGACTGCCATCCAAAAGCAGCATCCGTGCCCAATCGTCGGGACTGTCAGTACTTGTGCAGCATGATTCCGTGCTCAAGAAATCCGTAGGCACGCCAAGCAAAAGAGTCACTTGGAACAACAGCAATGGTGAGTGTTCCATCGCAGTATCGGCGCTGTGCACCGGCGCAACGTCACGGGAGAGTGGCTTGTAAGCCGCGCCCAGTTTGCCGATAGTGGCGACACGGGTTGATGATCCGAGTGGCCAGGCGAAGTTATTGACTGCCATCCAAAAGCAGCATCCGTGCCCAATCGTCGGGACTGTCAGTACTTGTGCAGCATGATTCCGTGCTCAAGAAATCCGTAGGCACGCCAAGCAAAAGTGTCACTTGGAACAACAGCAATGGTGAGTGTTCCATCGCAGTATCGGCGCTGTGCACCGGCGCAACGTCACGGGAGAGTGGCTTGTAAGCCGCGGCCAGTTTGCCGATAGTGGCGACACGGGTTGATGATCCGAGTGGCCAGGCGAAGTTATTGACTGCCATCCAAAAGCAGCATCCGTGCCCAATCGTCGGGACTGTCAGTACTTGTGCAGCATGATTCCGTGCTCAAGAAATCCGTAGGCTACGCCAAGCAAAAGAGGCACTTGGAACAACAGCAATGGTGAGTGTTCCATCGCAGTATCGGCGCTGTGCACCGGCGCAACGTCACGGGAGAGTGGCTTGTAAGCCGCGCCCAGTTTGCCGATAGTGGCGACACGGGTTGATGATCCGAGTGGCCAGGCGAAGTTATTGACTGCCATCCAAAAGCAGCATCCGTGCCCAATCGTCGGGACTGTCGGTACTTGTGCAGCATGATTCCGTGCTCAAGAAATCCGTAGGTACGCCAAGCAAAAGAGGCACTTGGAACAACAGCAATGGTGAGTGTTCCATCGCAGTATCGGCGCTGTGCACCGGCGCAACGTCACGAGAGAGTGGCTTGTAAGCCGCGCCCAGTTTGCCGATAGTGGCGACACGGGTTGATGATCCGAGTGGCCAGGCGAAGTTATTGACTGCCATCCGAAAGCAGCATCCGTGCCCAATCGTCGGGACTGTCGGTACTTGTGCAGCATGATTCCGTGCTCAAGAAATCCGTAGGTACGCCAAGCAAAAGAGGCACTTGGAACAACAGCAATGGTGAGTGTTCCATCGCAGTATCGGCGCTGTGCACCGGCGCAACGTCACGAGAGAGTGGCTTGTAAGCCGCGCCCAGTTTGCCGATAGTGGCGACACGGGTTGATGATCCGAGTGGCCAGGCGAAGTTATTGACTGCCATCCGAAAGCAGCATCCGTGCCCAATCGTCGGGACTGTCGGTACTTGTGCAGCATGATTCCGTGCTCAAGAAATCCGTAGGTACGCCAAGCAAAAGAGGCACTTGGAACAACAGCAATGGTGAGTGTTCCATCGCAGTATCGGCGCTGTGCACCGGCGCAACGTCACGGAGAGAGTGGCTTGTAAGCCGCGCCCAGTTTGCCGATAGTGGCGACACGGGTTGATGATCCGAGTGGCCAGGCGAAGTTATTGACTGCCATCCAAAAGCAGCATCCGTGCCCAATCGTCGGGACTGTCGGTACTTGTGCAGCATGATTCCGTGCTCAAGAAATCCGTAGGTACGCCAAGCAAAAGAGGCACTTGGAACAACAGCAATGGTGAGTGTTCCATCGCAGTATCGGCGCTGTGCACCGGCGCAACGTCACGAGAGAGTGGCTTGTAAGCCGCGCCCAGTTTGCCGATAGTGGCGACACGGGTTGATGATCCGAGTGGCCAGGCGAAGTTATTGACTGCCATCCAAAAGCAGCATCCGTGCCCAATCGTCGGGACTGTCGGTACTTGTGCAGCATGATTCCGTGCTCAAGAAATCCGTAGGTACGCCAAGCAAAAGAGGCACTTGGAACAACAGCAATGGTGAGTGTTCCATCGCAGTATCGGCGCTGTGCACCGGCGCAACGTCACGGGAGAGTGGCTTGTAAGCCGCGCCCAGTTTGCCGATAGTGGCGACACGGGTTGATGATCCGAGTGGCCAGGCGAAGTTATTGACTGCCATCCAAAAGCAGCATCCGTGCCCAATCGTCGGGACTGTCAGTACTTGTGCAGCATGATTCCGTGCTCAAGAAATCCGTAGGCACGCCAAGCAAAAGTGTCACTTGGAACAACAGCAATGGTGAGTGTTCCATCGCAGTATCGGCGCTGTGCACCGGCGCAACGTCACGGGAGAGTGGCTTGTAAGCCGCGCCCAGTTTGCCGATAGTGGCGACACGGGTTGATGATCCGAGTGGCCAGGCGAAGTTATTGACTGCCATCCAAAAGCAGCATCCGTGCCCAATCGTCGGGACTGTCGGTACTTGTGCAGCATGATTCCGTGCTCAAGAAATCCGTAGGTACGCCAAGCAAAAGAGGCACTTGGAACAACAGCAATGGTGAGTGTTCCATCGCAGTATCGGCGCTGTGCACCGGCGCAACGTCACGGGAGAGTGGCTTGTAAGCCGCGCCCAGTTTGCCGATAGTGGCGACACGGGTTGATGATCCGAGTGGCCAGGCGAAGTTATTGACTGCCATCCAAAAGCAGCATCCGTGCCCAATCGTCGGGACTGTCGGTACTTGTGCAGCATGATTCCGTGCTCAAGAAATCCGTAGGTACGCCAAGCAAAAGAGGCACTTGGAACAACAGCAATGGTGAGTGTTCCATCGCAGTATCGGCGCTGTGCACCGGCGCAACGTCACGGGAGAGTGGCTTGTAAGCCGCGCCCAGTTTGCCGATAGTGGCGACACGGGTTGATGATCCGAGTGGCCAGGCGAAGTTATTGACTGCCATCCGAAAGCAGCATCCGTGCCCAATCGTCGGGACTGTCGGTACTTGTGCAGCATGATTCCGTGCTCAAGAAATCCGTAGGTACGCCAAGCAAAAGAGGCACTTGGAACAACAGCAATGGTGAGTGTTCCATCGCAGTATCGGCGCTGTGCACCGGCGCAACGTCACGGGAGAGTGGCTTGTAAGCCGCGCCCAGTTTGCCGATAGTGGCGACACGGGTTGATGATCCGAGTGGCCAGGCGAAGTTATTGACTGCCATCCAAAAGCAGCATCCGTGCCCAATCGTCGGGACTGTCGGTACTTGTGCAGCATGATTCCGTGCTCAAGAAATCCGTAGGTACGCCAAGCAAAAGAGGCACTTGGAACAACAGCAATGGTGAGTGTTCCATCGCAGTATCGGCGCTGTGCACCGGCGCAACGTCACGAGAGAGTGGCTTGTAAGCCGCGCCCAGTTTGCCGATAGTGGCGACACGGGTTGATGATCCGAGTGGCCAGGCGAAGTTATTGACTGCCATCCGAAAGCAGCATCCGTGCCCAATCGTCGGGACTGTCGGTACTTGTGCAGCATGATTCCGTGCTCAAGAAATCCGTAGGTACGCCAAGCAAAAGAGGCACTTGGAACAACAGCAATGGTGAGTGTTCCATCGCAGTATCGGCGCTGTGCACCGGCGCAACGTCACGAGAGAGTGGCTTGTAAGCCGCGCCCAGTTTGCCGATAGTGGCGACACGGGTTGATGATCCGAGTGGCCAGGCGAAGTTATTGACTGCCATCCGAAAGCAGCATCCGTGCCCAATCGTCGGGACTGTCGGTACTTGTGCAGCATGATTCCGTGCTCAAGAAATCCGTAGGTACGCCAAGCAAAAGAGGCACTTGGAACAACAGCAATGGTGAGTGTTCCATCGCAGTATCGGCGCTGTGCACCGGCGCAACGTCACGGGAGAGTAGCTTGTAAGCCGCGCCCAGTTTGCCGATAGTGGCGACACGGGTTGATGATCCGAGTGGCCAGGCGAAGTTATTGACTGCCATCCGAAAGCAGCATCCGTGCCCAATCGTCGGGACTGTCGGTACTTGTGCAGCATGATTCCGTGCTCAAGAAATCCGTAGGTACGCCAAGCAAAAGAGGCACTTGGAACAACAGCAATGGTGAGTGTTCCATCGCAGTATCGGCGCTGTGCACCGGCGCAACGTCACGGGAGAGTGGCTTGTAAGCCGCGCCCAGTTTGCCGATAGTGGCGACACGGGTTGATGATCCGAGTGGCCAGGCGAAGTTATTGATTGCCATCCGAAAGCAGCATCCGTGCCCAATCGTCGGGACTGTCGGTACTTGTGCAGCATGATTCCGTGCTCAAGAAATCCGTAGGTACGCCAAGCAAAAGAGGCACTTGGAACAACAGCAATGGTGAGTGTTCCATCGCAGTATCGGCGCTGTGCACCGGCGCAACGTCACGGGAGAGTGGCTTGTAAGCCGCGCCCAGTTTGCCGATAGTGGCGACACGGGTTGATGATCCGAGTGGCCAGGCGAAGTTATTGACTGCCATCCGAAAGCAGCATCCGTGCCCAATCGTCGGGACTGTCGGTACTTGTGCAGCATGATTCCGTGCTCAAGAAATCCGTAGGTACGCCAAGCAAAAGAGGCACTTCGAACAACAGCAATGGTGAGTGTTCCATCGCAGTATCGGCGCTGTGCACCGGCGCAACGTCACGGGAGAGTAGCTTGTAAGCCGCGCCCAGTTTGCCGATAGTGGCGACACGGGTTGATGATCCGAGTGGCCAGGCGAAGTTATTGACTGCCATCCGAAAGCAGCATCCGTGCCCAATCGTCGGGACTGTCGGTACTTGTGCAGCATGATTCCGTGCTCAAGAAATCCGTAGGTACGCCAAGCAAAAGAGGCACTTGGAACAACAGCAATGGTGAGTGTTCCATCGCAGTATCGGCGCTGTGCACCGGCGCAACGTCACGGGAGAGTGGCTTGTAAGCCGCGCCCAGTTTGCCGATAGTGGCGACACGGGTTGATGATCCGAGTGGCCAGGCGAAGTTATTGACTGCCATCCGAAAGCAGCATCCGTGCCCAATTGTCGGGACTGTCGGTACTTGTGCAGCATGATTCCGTGCTCAAGAAATCCGTAGGCACGCCAAGCAAAAGAGTCATTTGGAACAACAGCAATGGTGAGTGTTCCATCGCAGTATCGGCGCTCTGCCCCCGGTACCCTATAATCACGAGTAGTTGCATCTCTGGCGACTGCATCCAAATTCGGATATTTGCTAAAAATAACCAGCTGCAACGAATTCACCACGTACCGTACGAAGGGTTCACAGAGGGCGGACAATTGTCATGTTATTTCAAGGCCCTTTGTCCGCACAACACAATCCACAATTTTGCTACGTGTACTTGTTTATCTTTCTTGGGTGACAGCGTTTAACCGCGTTGTTGGCATTGTCACTGCCACGTGACAATATGGCGGGCGGCACCCCGGCAGCTCACGGCTCGGCCTCCCGCGCTGCAACTGTCTTGTCGACCCCCTAACGTGTGCGGAGCAAGCACGACTCCGCCGAGAAAAGAAAAAAAAAGTTTTCCAGCCAAAAACACAGTGCTTATACGGTTTCGAGAAGACGAGGATACAAATAGTGTTTTTGAAAACGTTTCTCCTAAGGTTAATTCTGTGTGGTTTGAGGCGTTGTTAGGACGTCCAAAAAGGTCAGAAATCTGTGTCATCAGATGTATCCCTGATATTCACGTTTTTAAGACTTTGTGTGCTACCCGGGTTCATCAGCCGAAACACCAGTAAATCATTTATTAACGTTCGTCGCATCTTCTGATTTTTTTTTACATCTGTGCATCCTTGTCCGGCGTGAAAAAAAATATTATGTCAATTCCTTACACTGTCACCATAAACCCTTCAATGACAACGTTATGGCTTCAAGTAGAGCACTGCACGGGCCCGGCGTGGGCCCGTTTTTACGTTGAGCTGCCCGCCCGAGCCCGATCAAAACTTTTGTGACGAGACCCGGGCCCGGCCCGGCCCCGGAAATAATCTATGTTACCCGCCCGGCTCGAAACCGGTCCGAACCCGGCCCGAGATCAAAAAATATATGTTTTTCAGAGTTGAGACGCCCAAGAATAACTCCCTGCACGTTACATGCACACAACCAGAAAGCCCGAGCCCGGCCCGGGCCCGCGTCAAAAAACCCGAGCCCGGCCCGGGCCCGGTTCAAAAAGCACACGCCGTGCCCGAGCCCGGGCCGAGCCCGAGAAAAAACTTACCCGGGCTTTCGGGTAAGCCCGAGCCCGTGCAGTGCTCTAGCTTCAAGTACTGTTGTCATCGAATATTCGGAAAAGAAAATATTTTATCAACACCTGGCACGATGTTTTGGTACCCCCGCTTTCATCATCCATCCTGGTGACAGCATAGGCGATGCGTATAGTGGCCGCGTATAGCCTTTGTGCCGGATACTTCGACAACTATGGTCCTTCACATATGCATAAATGAGGTCGTGTCTACGATACGAACAGTGCCGCTGCGTTCCAGAACTACAGGTCCCTGCTGACTTGCATTACAGCTGTAGCATCGAAGGTATTTAAAATATACGCTAGACTTTTACTACCGCTGACAGCGACGCGCCGGGACCATCTGGCGTGCTTTCTGGCGCGTCTCCTGGTAGAACACGCATTGACTTTGTGAGGCTATGCAAGCCCAGGATGGACTCTGCTGCTAACTGGCTATCTCCCGTAAACTATTCTTTTCCCGCTCATTTAAAGTACTTCCTTTTAGCTCGAAATCTCCTCGAAAAGCTCACGTGCTGAATCGCGTATTCTTACACAAAATAAATAGCTGAATGCATCCATGTTACTCCGTGGTGTTAGAAACAAGTTACAACAAGCGATTTCTGAGTTCTGCAACGCTAACAAAGCTAGATGGCAGAATGTTCTAAATAATGCCTCGCGATTGAAAAAAAACGTTTACTCCAACTTAGCATAACAAACGATGGAACCCATTAACCCTTTAAGACGCAACCACCAGGAGAGAAGTAGACGGACACACGAGATACACGCTGGGTGTGTCCGTCTACTTCTCTCCTAGTGTTTGCGTCTTAAAGGCTGGGTTCCATCGTTTCTACAAGTATGTACCAACAGGTCCAGCAACAGACTCTTAACATAACAAATTAACAACAAAAGGCTATAGACGTATCGCCAGCTATGCAAGTGGCATCTTCAGTATACACTGACACAAATGAGGGGAGGTCCCAGTCTACTCATCACACACATAGGCCGGATGGACGGACGGACCATTTGCCTTCACCCAAAAAGATCACGTACTCATGGCGCCTGCGGCAGAAAGGATGTTCCACATCCTTTCACACTACTAACATCAAAATGTCTACGGCACTACTTTCTCCCCGAAGAAGAGTGTAACTACACATAACAAATTGGCAGATTCCTCTTTCAGAAAATTGGTGATAACACGAATGTATACTCATAGAAGCAGTGTCAGCTTCGATGCGAATTCAAAAACACAAGTGCGTAAATGTCCACCGCTTATTATTATACACAGTTTCACTCGAAGGGCGTAGCACTGTCAGTGATAGCAAGCACACGAGGAATGTGCAGCGCAAAGAGCACCCCACACGCTGCCAGGCGTCGTAGTGTCACGTTGTAGTGCCGGTCAAGAACACATTGCCAAAACCTATGAATGACAAAACTACGTCTTTATTGGGCGAACCTGTGCCCACAAAATCAAGTGGCACTCAAAGCACAACGATAGCGGCGAGCACAGTCGGAGAAGTCTGATCTGCGGGACAAGCACGTCGGCTTTTATACGTAACTCGCCGAAGGTTCCAGGGTAATAGCTGGTGCGCACAAACTTTGGAGAAAGTACAAAACTATTTACGTCGCGCATACAATCTGATTACAGGAGGTCCGGCAAGAACGCAGACAACAGATGGAATCAACTATAACATTCGAGTAAGTTTCAAATCCTGCAGGCGGGTCTTGCGCTGAGCGATAACTTTAAGCAGTTATCGATTGAAATGCGTTTCCCGAAAAAAGGACAAAGAAGTACACGTATCAACAGGACTGAGCGCCACGTATACGGACTGAGCAAGGTCGATTCACATAGGTCGCGAAGCTTCGGGCGAAAAGCGGTTCAGAACCAATTGTCACCGACACCAGCAAGGGTGGTTATGGGAGCAGCGATTGAAGCGCGACTATGTTTGGGGGGAATAAACACTGGGAAAGAAAAAAGCGTTTTTAAATTAAAGCGAGGCGCAGTTAGATTCATTCAACGAAAATAAAATTCCTAATTCATTTTATATATGCATGGCGAGAAAAGATACAACTGTATTTTACTAGATCATTATCAATATATACCTTTTTGCAGGGCCCACCGTGAGAGCGCCCATCGATAGCGGTGGGCGTTGACGCCGCTATCACTTGCAATGCCATGCAACTCTTGGAGTGCGTGGAAAGGCGCGCTCGTAAGGTTCACCTGTTACAATACGCCCCCCTCACATGTGTTGTGTTGCATGTCGACGTTTGCCCGAATTAGGTGACGCGGGTAGTTTTATTGTTTCTTAACCTGTGCAGTCAAAAGTAATAGTAGCGACCGTCAGATACTTGTTTACTTAGTTGTTTTCCCGCAACAGCGCTGGCCGAAGGGCTTGGCGCCCGACGAAAGGACGAGCACTCAACGCAATCTACGCCCAAAGTGTTCGTCGGCCTCCTAAGAAAGTATGTTCTGTGCAGCGATGCGATTTCGACACCCGTACGGCTGATCTTTTCCGGCATCGCTTTTCGCGCTGAAAACTAGGAACGCCCATGAAGTCGAATGGCGGGGCACTTGAATATACAGCTCTAATGGCAGGCCTCCGAAAACAAATTTCGCGCCTATGAGAACAAAATGACGTCACTTCTGCTTTTGACGGATATGACGTTAAATTATTTTTTCTTCCGCCGGAAGTGTTCCCTCCTCACACAGATGGCGCTAAGCCCCATGAACCGCCGGTAAGCAACCATGTTTTGAACGTATGGGCTTCTATGGAAGCTTCGCTACCAGGTATATCTACCTTGGACTGAGCGCCACGTATCCGACGTGGCGCTCAGTCCGTATGTGACGTAACTGCATCGTTAGAACTACGGCGGCATCGCGCGCCAGGGTCCATGCGCACGTTCAAAAATTTGGACACTTTGTAAATTCCAAAGTGTGTCCGGCGAAAGCCTGTGGCCATCGACTGACTATGCCATGTCTTTTTTGTGATTGGTGAGAGAGTGTGAAGGGGAGAGGCCACAGCTGGCACCGTTCCAGGGCACGGACGGACGGACGGTCGGACGCCGCCGCTGTGCCATCACGTGATTGCTGAGAGAGTGTAAGGGGGAGAGGCCACAGCTGTGGTGGCGCAACTGTTGCTATGCGCCGCGGTGCCATCACGTGCTTACTGAGAGAGTGTGAGGGGGAGAGGCCACAGCTGGCACCGTTGCAGGGCATGGACGGACGGCCGGACGCTGAGAGTATGAGCCATTAAAGGCTTTCGCCTTAAAAGTGAACAAGCGCTCGAAAATGGCGTGAGCCACTGAACGGCGACGGTTATCAGCGATCACCTTGGAAAACGCGCCAGCAACAAACTACCATTCTTACTACCCTTATAGGTGTCCAGGATGGCGGGCATTTCAGAGCGCAGCTCTCAAGCACCCGTTCCTGCGGCCAGCGTCGGCGTTGTTCATCGTAACCGAGCGAATGAATACAGCGAAGGTTGAAAGAGAACGCGAAGCGGCAGATGAAAGACGGCGATAACGAAGAGAGCACGAGGAGGAAAGCGCAAGAGGCGGAAAGCGTAAGAAAAGCGTAGTGCCACGCAAGACCAGCTTTGCGGTTACGATGGCTACAAGGTGGCGCCGGAGTAGCGCACGTTGTCTGTACCACGGTGTTAGAAGTATTGTACGAACGGCGCCTCCGGGAAGGGAGAACTTCAGTCCGCGTTTTGTGCAGAGGGCCCGAGATGGCGCCACAGTACCCGTGGCCGAGGCGAGGTATCATGCATGGCAGCTACGGGGCCGCGAACGCCGCTCGAATTAAATAAAAAAGTCGGCCTTCACGCTATAACGAGCCCAAAAACATAAAAATGGCAAACAAATGCGACCTTTTGACGATACCGTCATAGATATCTGTTGAATGTGTTCAGTTCACCATCTATAAGGTACGCGATAGGAGGATGCATTCACATTCGGACATGTGAAATTGTGCTCCTCCACCAGATGTCACGTACTAGTGACGCTGAAGTAAACAGTCGTAAAAATGTGCATGACGAAACTGATTATTTATAGGGCGAACCTGTGCCCACAAAAGCAAGCTACACTAGAGCACTGAACGGGCCGATTTCTTCAACCCGGGCCCAGCCCGGGCCCGTTGTTGCGTGGGACTACCCGCCCGAGCCCGGCCAAAAATTTTATGGCGCGACCCGGGCCCGGCCCGAGCCCGGAAATATTCTACGTTACGCGCCCAGCCCGGCCCGCCACCCCTTTACCTTAGGCCCGAGTCCGGCCCGAACCCGGCTCGAAACCGGCCCGAACCCAGCCCGAGACCGGAAAAGATCACCGAGCGGCATTAAAAATTATAATAAAGAGGATGAAAGAAATTTATTCTTACGGCATAAATACATGTCATATGCAATAATGAACATCATTTGAGCGGTCTGACCGCAAATACCAGCGCGCGAAGTAGTAGGAATGACCCTACCGAGCAGTATCGCCAGCAGTTTCCAAAGGCGCGACCTTAATGCGGCCCGATCCACTTCTATCGCAGCGCCGCCACAGTATTTTTCCACGTCGGGCGCCTCACTGCAAATCATGCGCCGCCCTAGCCACCCTAGACAAATTCGGGACTTTGTTTTGTAGCGTTAGCTACACTGGCCTAGCCAAGCCCGTTTCGCGCGGCACATCAAGAGCCGTGCTGCGTATGCGCAAGGATCAGTGATGTCACACGGCGTGCGCACCGGAGCCACCGGAGCCGGCACCTCTCGCGCATTCCGCCGCCGCCGCGCGCGACTCACCGCCGCCGGTCTGCGCATTCCAGAGGAGTGACGTCGTAGCCGTGGTAGACGCACTGGCGCCGGCGCGCGCTCGCTGTGCAGTCGCCGTCTGACACTGCGCTGGAGCCGCTGCGCTTCTGACTGGCGTTTGCCAGTGTGGTATAGCCATGGAGAAGGAGAGCGCAAATGCTGCTCAACAGCGCAGAAGAACGGAGAAGCTTGACTCATCGGATCCCGAAGTAGTTGCCTGGCAATTAGCGGTTGAGCGTAGGAGGAATGAATACATGTGCCACATAATACGTATACCGCGTGTGTGTCATTGGAGCAGCAGTAAGCACGACAATCAAGCTAATCCTTGACAATCTAGACAACCAGGAAAGCTAAGAATAATCAGCTGAACCTTTGCTAACGCTACGTATATCCTGGCATAGCCGAGCTAAGCCACTGCAACTTTTTTTTAATGTGAGAGTCAAGTCTTTTGCTGAAGCTCAAGCTCTGAGCTGTCTGAGAACACCATTGAAAGCACTTAAGGAAAATATTGGAAAGAATGTAACCTTGCCAGAAAATCCATGTTATAAGCACAAAGATGTGATTAGAAAACTTCTTGAGCGATTTGTGTCCACACATCTCCGCATCTATCTGCGATGCCTTAGCACTACTGAAAAGGCAGCTGAGTGTTATGCTACTGAGTGTTATGCTAGTAAGACTGTAGCAGGTATGAGTGTGCAGTAGGGCAACCACATTTTAACCAGATAGACTTGCTGAGAGCTTATGAAGTGAAATAATTAGTGCTTACTTTTGTAAAGAAATTGTGTTTGAGTGTTGAAAACTATTCTTAGTAAATTTTTCTTCATTAGTAGGCACCAAAACTGCTGCAGGCCTACTCACGCGAGGTCTCTTAATTTTTCTCCTAGTTTCATAAATATTGTCACGAGCAATGGCAAAGACAAAGACGTTGTAGTGGGGCTGGGTCAGAGGTTCTCTTGTGGGACTGAAACCAGCTGGAACCTGTGCGTTCTGTGCAGTCTTGACTAGACAAGTGCTAGCCGTTTACTGTTAATTAAATACTCCCAGTAACGTCTTTTTCGTGGAGGTTGCGGGCTCTATTCCACCCGGTCCTGGATCTTCGGAGCGGACGCCACGTTTCTCCCATCTCCATGGCCGAAGACAGTACGCAGTCGTCGCAGCCCGCGCCCACGGCTCCGGCAACCGTGGTCCTTTCGCATACCCTCGACCCCGGAACGTTTTGCGGCACGGACAACAATGACGTCGACGATTGGCTACTATTGTACGAGCGCGTCAGTCAGCACCACTGGTGGGATGAGACCCTAATGCTCGCCAACGTCATTTTCTACCTACGGGTCACGGCTCGCGTGTGGTTTAACACGCACGAAGAACTTACAAGTTGGGACCTGTGCAAGGAGAAGATGCGCGCATTGTTTGGCCGATTGGCCGCGCGACAAATGACAGCCCGGCACGAGCTGGCGGCCAGAGCTCAGACGTGCACGGAATCATACATCGCATACATCCAAGACGTACTAGCCTTGTGCCGCACAATTGACAAAGACATGCCAGAGGCGCACAAATTAAGGTTGGCCACGTGTTGAAAGGCATAGCTGACGATGCCTTGAACATCCTCATGTGTAAGCACTGCGCCACGGTTGACTCCATCATCACAGAATGCCGGCGGTTTGAACAAGCAAAAACCAGGCGGATTACTCAGCGCTTTAACAGACTCCAGAATACAGCTGCGACCTCCTCGTGCGAAGACCCCGTGACGCCCCCTCCGTTCTCGCCGCCTAACAACTTGGCCAGGATTGTTCGCCAGGAGCTCGAAGCCATGGCTCCAGCCGCTTATCAGGCACTTGCTCACGACCATTTGGCGACAATATCCCTCATTCAGGCCGTCGTACGTCAGGAGGTTGCAAATATGGGCGTCCTATTTCCACAAGCCGCCAGTTACGCCCCTCCACCCATGTGCGCTTGCGGTCCTCCCACTGAACACCACATCGCCCCAATTGTTGCTGCTGCCGCTTCCCGGTTCACACCCCGCTACCGCAACCCTTCTGAGTGGAGGACGCCTGACGATCGACCAATCTGTTTTTCTTGCTCTCGCATCGGCCACATTTCACGCCACTGCCGCAATCGTCGGAATTACCGACCAAGTTTCCCCGGTGACCGCCAGCCAAGATTGTGGCCCGTACTACAGCACATCTCTTCATGACGACCAACTTCCGGCCCGTGATCCTCACCGTCCTTCTTCGCGCTCTGAATCAACCTACGCCGATATTGCCGCACAAGGACACTGGTCCAGCCGATCGCCGTCCCCTCAGAGTCACCAGTCACGCTCCCCTCAACGCCGCCGCTCTCCTTCTCCGGCTTCCTCTGGACACCACCCGGGAAACTAGCCAGTGCAGCTCCGGGAGGTGAGGCTGCATTGACGACAAGGACCGCAAAACCTCTATTGACACCTACTTCAAGATACAATTTGCTCGGTGTTCTCGTCGACGGCGTGCCCGTTACTGCTCTCATTGATACTGGCGCCCACATATATGTTATGAGTTTACGCTCCGACTCCGCCTACGCAAAGTGCTGACACCTGCTGTCTCTCCTACTGTGCGAGTAGCTGACGGCACCCGAACACCGGTTCTTGGTATGTGCACTGCCCGCGTTACTGTTGCCGGCCACCACACTTCAGTTCTCTTCGCTGTTCTCGACGCTTGCCCACATGATGTTATTCTTGGTATTGACTTCTTGAGCGCCCACTCTGCCCTCATCAATTGTTCTACTGGCATTTTGTGGCTAGAACTGCCATTGGGTCCTGATGACGCCGCGTCAAGTAACACTCGCCTCCGTTCCGTGGAGTTTCAGCGACTATCCGCGCAGGCTGCTACCTACGTCCTTAGGACACCGTTTTCCCCAGTCTCTGACGGTGAATATGTGGTCGCTCCCCTCACAGATCTGATCCTCTCGCACAACATCGCACTTCCTCATACCGTAGTGGTTATTGCCAACAATAGAACGTTGCTTCCAGTCCTCAAGTTTTCTACTTAGACCCATTTTCTTCCTCAAGGAATTTCACTAGCCGAATTATCACCTCTGGAAGAATGTACTGCTTCTGTATTCGCTGCTGACGCTGAGACCGTGACGCAACTTGTCATACCGGCGCCAACCCAGGCACTTCTGGACAAAATGATATCCCCCGACCTCTTACCTTCCCAAAGTGAAACACTCCGTGGTGTCCTATTTTCGTACCTTGACGTATTTGATGTTGCGAACAGTCCACTAGGCCGTACAGATGTCGTGGCCCACCGCATCGACACTAGAGACGCCAGCCTCCTTCACAAGCACCGTTACCGAGTGTCTCACTCTGAGCGCCAAGTCATCCAAAAGGAGGTAGAGAAAATGCTTGATAAAGATGTTATAGAGTCATTCTTTAGGCCTTGGGCATCCCCTGTTGTGCTTGTGAAAAAGGACAACAGCTGGCAGTTTTGCGTCGATTATCGTCATATCAATCGGGTAACGAAGAAGGATGTGTATCCTCTCCCATGAATTGATGATGCGCTCGACTGCCTCCATGGTGCCAAATATATCTCGTCGCTAGATCTCCGCTCGGGATACTGGCAAACTGCCGTCGATGACCGTGACCGCGAGAAGACAGCATTCATCACACCCGACGGCGCCTACCAATTTAAGGTTATGCCTTTTCGATTGTGTAATGCTCCTGCAACTTTTTAACGCATGATGGACACTCTTCTACGCGGTCTGAAATGGTCGACCTGTCTTTGTTATCTGGACGACGTCATCGTTTTGACAGCCATCTCCCTCGTCTGTCGGCCATTCTCGACATCTTTCGCCGGCCTGGCTTCCAGCTCAATTCATCTAAGTGTACCTTTGGGCGCCGCCAGATCAAATTACTCGGACACCTAGTCGACGCTACTGGTGTCCAACCGGACCCTGATAAGGTCCGTGCCGTCCGCGAGTTCCCGGTTCCACGGTCCACGCAAGAAGTACGCAGCTTTCTTGGGCTCTGCTCCTACTTTCGCTGCTTTGTTTTCAACTTCGCAGACATTGATCGACCCCTTATGGAGCTACCCAAATAGGATGCGGCCTTTTCTTGGGGCGCGGACCAAGCTTCTTCCTTTGCGTCGTTGATTTCTGCTTCACTACACCACCTGTGCTGGTTGATTTTGACCCGGCTGCTAGAACAGAACTTCGCACCGACGCAAGCGGCCATGGCATTGGTGCTATCCTCGCCCAAACACAGAATGGAGCCAACCGTGTGATAGCGTATGCTAGTCGTCTTCTGCCACAGTCGGAAAAGAATTACACCATTACTGAGCGGGAGTGCCTAGCTCTCGTCTCGGCTGTCGCTCGCGAAATTCCGTCCGTACCTATATGGACGGCCGTTCGTAGTCATAACAGACCATCATACGCTCTGCTGGCTCTCAACACTATATATATATATATATATATATATATATATATATATACACTATATATAGACCCCACAGGGAGGCTCGGCCGTTGGGCATTACGATTACAGGAGTACACGTTTTGGGTAGTGTACAAATCTGGCAAGTTACACAATGACGCCAACTGCCTCTCCCGCCATCCCGTTGCACCATCCGACTCCACTGAAACGGTCCGGATCCCGACACCTATGTCTTGGCGATAACAGACTTCACCCATGTGGCTGACGAACAACGTAGAGATCCATCGTTGCTCTCTCTTATTGACCGCCTGCAATCCGGCACCCTCGACCCTTCCCTCAACATATTCTTACTTCGGGATAACGTTCTTTACCGCCGCAACATGCACCCCGGCGGCGCAGAACTGCTCGTTGTCCCGCATCATCTGCGCAGGGACGTCTTCGTCCAGTTTCATGACGCCCCCACTTCTGGCCACTTAGGCGTCTCCAGAACTTATGATCGCATATGACGACGTTTTTTGTGGAAGGGCCTTTATCGGTCCGCTCGCCACTACGTAACATCTTGTGACCTGTGTCAGCGTCGCAAGAAACCTGCGACTCAACCTGTTGGTCTCCTTCAGCCAATCGACGTTCCAACCGAGCCGTTTTATCGAGTGGGCCTAGACAAGCTCGGTCCCTTTCCAATTTCTACGGCAGGCAACAAATGGATTGCAGTCGCTACGGATTATACCACTCGATATCTAATTACTCGAGCATTGCCAACCAGCTGCGCCACAGACGTAGCCGACTTCCTACTGTACGACGTCATCCTCCAACATGGTGCTCCACGTCACCTACTCACAGATCGCGGTCGCTGCTTCCTGTCTCGTGTGGTTGACGATCTACTTCGATCATGTGCTACTCATCACAACTTCACGACCACATATGACCCTCAAACCAATGGACTCACTAAACGCCTAAACCGTACACTGACCGACATGCTTTCCATGTATGTTTCCGATGACCACCACGATTGGTACGTTGCGCTTCCGTTCATCACGTTTGCTTACAACTCATCGCGTCATGACACTGCCGGCTACTCACCCTACTATCTTCTCTTTGGACGCCATCCCTTACCACCCTTTGACACCTTGCTCCCTTCTGATCCAACCTCCACGTCCACGACTTCCTATGCGCAAGATGCCATCACGCGTGCGCTCGTCGCGCGCACAGTCGCCCGCACTCGGCTTTCGTCATCGCAGACCGCACAAAAGGCCATTTACGATTGTCGACACCGGGATACTGATTTTCCATCGGGCTCTCTCGTCCTTCTTTGGCTCCCATCTCGTCGTGTCGGCCTCTGTGAAAAGTTAATGTCGCGGTACGTTGGGCCCTACCGCGTGCTGCGCCAGGTGACTCATGTCACCGATGAGATATCTCCCACGGTATCCACCTCATCGACTGCCACACCACGAAGTGACATCATACATTTTCCCGCCTCAAATATTACAAATGTGATAACCCATTGACCCAACAAGCACCATTGCCAATTTCGTGTTTCATCGGCCGGGGATAATGTCACGAGTGATGGCAAAGACAAAGACGTTGTAGTGGGGCTGGGTCAGAGGTTCTCTTGTCGGACTGAAACCTGCTGGAACCGATGCGCTCTGTGCCGTCTTGACTAGACAAGCGCTAGCCGTTTACTGTTAATTAAGTACTCCCTGTAGCAATATGACGGGAAAACCATAAGACGCAAGATTACTATTAAAAGAGCTTCAAACTTAAAATTTCATTCGCGTGTACAATTCCACTAATATTTGTGGGACGTTTGCCATTGAGAGAGAGAGGAAGGAGAGGAAAGGCAGGGAGGTCAACCAGAAGAGCATCCGGTTTGCTACCCTGCACTAGTGGTAAGGGAAAGGGGAAATAGAAAGAGAAATAGGGAGAGAATGAGCACTGAGTACACGTGGGACGATGTACAGGGACACTATAGGCGGTGTCTTAAACCGGTACACTTCAAATACTGTACTAATGCACGCAACACTTTTTGTGCCAGTGACGGGTGTAGCCACGGTCCGAGTATCTTTGACTCAGAGAACGGTCTCGAGTCAAGCCGGTTTAAAGTTGTACTGAGAGATAGGCGTTGTACGTCGTAGCGAGGACAGGTACACAATAGGTGCTCGATGGTTTCCTCGCACATACAGGAGTCGCACATCGGGCTCTCGGCCATTCCCATATGATGTGAGTAAGCGTTCGTGAACGCCACTCTCAGCCATAAGCGGCACAGCAAGGTTGCTTCGCCGCGGGAAAGGCTAGATGGCAGTTGTAGCCGTAGCAAGGGGTCCAACTTATACAATCGGCAATTGAAGGCACTTGAACTCCATAAAGCTTGTGACGTTTTGCGTGCAAGCAGACGAAGTTCCTTGGCAGTGTCCGTCCTCGCCAAAGGTATTGTACGCGTCTGGGTGTCTTCGGGGGCAGATCGGGCAGCCCTGTCAGCAATGTCGTTGCCGATGATGCCACAGTGAGCAGGAATACACTGGAAGACTATGCTGTGCCCTGTTTCCAGAGCATGGTGATGTACTTCCCTGATGTCCGATATCATCTCCTCGTAAGTTCTGTGATGTAAGGCTGACTTGATACTGTGAAGGGCTGCATTAGAGTGACAGACTATGACCCATTTCTGTGCCGGCTCTTTGGTGACGTAGGTCACAGCTGCATGGAGGGCTGCAAGTTCTGCCGACGTAGATGTAGTCATATGTGACAATTTGAATTTAAGTGCAACTTGCTTGGCTGGAACGACGAATGCGGCAGTTGAGCTGGTAGGTGAGGTCGAACCGTCGGTATATATATGTATGTAGTCATGATATGTCTGGTGTATTAATAGGAGCGTCAGTTGCTTCAGAGCCAGCGATGGATGATTGGCCTTCTTGGGGATTCCGGGAATCGTAAAATTCACTTGAGGCTGTCGTAGGCACCACAGAAGAGATGAAGGCTTCGACACTGGTGTAAAAGATGACGGTATACACTCTTGATGGGCGCTAATCACTTTTGAAAAGGTCGCTTGAGGTCTCTCCGCTGGCAGGGAAGCTAAGTGATGGTCGGGGATCCTTGACAGATGACGAATGTGCGCTCTGAGGGAGTTGGCAGCTACGTGTGTCTGGATCATATGGTCTCTCGCGATGGCTATTGTTGCTGTTGTTGAGGCGCACCGAGGCAGCCTTAAACACGTGCGTAGGGCTTGACCTTGTATGTTCGCAAGAGCGCGAATGTTCGTCTTGCATGTATTTTACAAAACTGGCAGACTAACGAAGGAGTCCCAGGAACAGTACCCTGTACAGCTGCAGCATATAATGGACTGGTGCACCCCAGTTTTTGCAGCAGAGAAATTTAAATACCTGAGCAATAGCAAATGACTTCTTCAGGTAGACGCAGCGAGGGGTCCACGAGAGGTTACGGTCGATGATGGCACCCAGAAAGCGATGCGTCATAACATAGGACACAGGTTGACCGTTGATTGAAACTGGATACAGTGACATTTGTTTGCGCGTAAAGCCAACCAATGCGCACTTTTCTGTAGACACACTGAGGCCTTGTTCTCGTAGTTAAGACGCCGTCATGGTTGTCGCCCGCTGAAGCCTGGCCCGCACCTGAGGCCGAGTCACTGCAGAGGCCCAGATGCAAATGTCGTCGGCGTATATAGAGACATGAACTGTCCGCGGTAAATACTCCACAAGTCCTACCAAGATGAGGTTGAACAATATAGGGCTCAGCACTCCACCCTGCATCACACCACGGCAGATGTAATGTTCCGAAGTTTGGCCGTCTTCAGTCTGTAGGAAAAAGCACCTCACGCTCAAGTAGTCCCGAATCCATTGATACATCCGGCCACCAACTCCTACAGCCTCAAGTGAGTTCAGTATGACCTCATGGGCGACGTTGTCGTATGCTCCTTTGACATCGACAAAAAGTGCAACTGGTAGGCGCTTGAGGATTTTCTGTTCTTGGACCCAGGTAACAAGGTCAATAACATTGTTTACCAGTGAAATTAGTAAATAAAAAAGGGGTAACCTCGCAAACAAATCGTACCACCTTCAGGTTGCGATACACGCGAAAAGAGTCGGACAACCTCTGCATTTAAATCGCGTCGGTATCGCCCTTAGCACGCCCACCGCCCTTTCTTTCTGCCTGACGGTTAATCTGAAGCCACCACACGCCCAGCCCTTCCATATTGGAAAGAACCAAGATGGCGCAGAAAAGCGTGGGTGTCCCCACCCTGAAAGCGGCGCTGGGCATCGAGGCACCCAACGTGTAAGGGCGTTCGTTCCCGACGCGCGCTCTCTTTCTCTCTCGTCCGTAGCTCTGGTTTGCATGGAGTCCGCGAGGGGTGCTGCGGTGCACAAGGGCGTTATGCGCGTATGCAGCAATGAGGGCGTTATGCGCGGAATGCAGCAATAATGAAACACAGAGCACTGTGGGGCCACAATAAGTATTAGGTGGTGCGTGGAATCTGGAAAGGAGTAATGGTGCCAGCGCTAACATTCGCAAATGCCATTCTATGCTTAAAATCAGATATCTTGTCGGGTTTGGAAGTTAACCAAAGATCAGTAGGCCGGTTGGCTTTGGGAGCCCACAGTAATACCACAAATGAGGCAGTGCAGGGTGACATGGGTTGGGCCTCTTTTGAAGTCAGAGAAGCACAGAGCAAATTTAGTTTTGAAGAAAGGCTCAGGAAAATGGATGAAAATAATTGGGCGGCTAAAGTGCACAAGTATCTCTACATGAAAAGCGAAGACACAGAAAGGAGGGAGAGGTCAAGGAAGTTGGCAACCAAGTACAGGATAATCGAAACTGTAAATAGACAACCAGGAGTCATCAGAAAGAAAGTGAGAGAAATAGAGAGTGTGAATTGGATGCAAAGAATGGAAACAAAAAGGACAATGACAAGGTGGCGGCTGTCGTACCTCGTCTTCTGTGCAACATGTGAGGCGGTGAGCCGTTAGCAGACAATAATGAGAAGAAAGAAATTAGAAGGGAAAATCTGTACGATAACACAAAGGGCAGTGCCTTGCTATTTGAGGCTCGAGCCGATTGCCTAAGGACCAAAACATACCGGAGCAAATATTCGGAACTAGATGAGGCATGTGTATGCTGCAGTAAAGATCCAGAGACAACTCAGCACATCCTAATGGAATGCGATGGGATCCACCCAGCGAGAACCGTAGGTAACGTGCAACTCGCAGAAGCGCTTGGGTTTAAAGTGGAAGGAAACATCAACAGATCAGCCGTAGAGCTAAGCAAGAGACGATTAGAGTACTGGTGGAAAAAAGCAGGGAAAAGATGGATACGACCTGATCTCTTAAAATCATGGGTAGCGATACGAGGGAAAGTTTTGAAAAAGAAAAAGAATGATACGTATACAAAAAAATGTCGCAGTTTCACCCAAAAGGCGAAGCTTCAATTGCCATAGCAACTTAGTAGAGAGCTATACGGAATAAGGATAGTAGTTTTATCAGCTGTATAAACTTGGACATGCAGCAGCACCAGCAACGCGCAGAACTGTTGTCGACGCCGTCGCAGTTTTGCCCGCGTTCGCTCTGAACGCACGCGGCGTTGGTAACTGTTGCCAGGGCCTCTGAAGGGCGGCTCGGAGGTTTTCGACGAGATCAGAACGGGAAACTCGTCGAGCAGCGTCGGAAATCTTTACCACCGCCTCGCCTCGCAACGTTTTTATATAACTACGCATTTGGTGCCGCAGCTAAACGTCGCCTCCACTCCCTCCCTCCCGTCCACCCAACGGTCTTTCGCGCGACGGAAGAAGTCGCGTTTGCTCTCTCTCTCTCTCTCTCTCTATATATATATATATATGGTGATTGTAACGGAGGAAAGAGACGCTTAATTCTGCAGCCCTTCAGGGAGCACGGCGCAGAACGCGCGTTTGTTCTCCGCTGTGCATTCGCTCCCCGTGAAAGCACGCGTCCCTCGCGCCCTTTCACTCGCACATACAGCGTCGGCGCGCGGCGACGATTTCGTCGCCGTTGACGTCATACGGAACCTCACGGCGACGGCGACGCCGACGGCAGAAATCCTCTTTGAGTGTCCATATAATTGCTATCGCAATAAGATGCTAGATAAAGAACAGGTATATTATACCTGATTAAATCAAGCAGGCTAGGTGACTATTTGTCGCTGCCCCGTTTCAAAGGGGATGCCAATAAATTATCATCTTGATCAGCGTTCGTTCCCGACGCGCGCTATCTTTCTCTCTTCAGCCATGGACGATAACGGTCGCTTCTGATAACGGCGCGCCTGCTATGGATGAAAAGGCGAGAATGGCGGCTCAAATGCAAGCGGAGTCAAGGGCTCGCAAAGCTGCTGCAGCACGGCGACGCAGACAACAAGCGGATTCGTAGTCTAGGGCGCGGGAAGCTGCAGCAAAACGGCAACGCCGCAAGCGGACACTCGGCTCGTGGCGGTCGCCGCGCGGCCACCGCTCCTACAGGCGCGCGTCCGCCGTTGCGTGGTAACCGCCACAGCTGGCTAAAGCCCCTTGATGTTAGAAAGTAGCGACACGCTTTGATCTACGCCGCCACACCCTCGCCGGCGCGGTCAACCTCCTCCTTTTCTCCCCCTCTTTCGCGGAGGCAGCGCATCCGCCACGCTGAATGGCTGCGGCGCGCGAGACTACCCGGTCAGGTGACCCTGACGTCACGAAAACTGCGCGGAACTTGCTTTCGCGCGCGTTTGGTTTCTCCCGCTCGCCATGAGCAGTCCAAGTAGTGGTCGCCCTGCCGCTCCGAACGTGTGTTTCCCAAGTTTTTCCATCCTTTCGTAGGAATCTGAGCTTCGTTTTCAGTGAAAATGCCTTGCTGCTGCGCGTTTCAATGCAGCAGCAGGTCAGAGAAAGGGCAAGCCTTATTTTATATCCCCCGAGGTGAACGGAATGTCGTGCGTCGGAAGCAGTGGCTCCATAACATCTGGAGAAGGGATTTCGCCCCTTCTAAGCACGCCGTTCTTTGCGAGGCGAATGTTGCAGCTTTCCTCATATTTGCAGATGAAGTTGTATGAAGATTTTAATGCTCTTCGCATAGCCGGACTCTTCGTTCAGTTCAATACAGAGCACCGATAACTGTGCATATAGTTTTGTTTCTTAAAGTGAGTCGGCTCAAATTTTTGTTGACTCTTCGACCCGTGACAAAGCTTTTTGTGTTTTCGCGCGTGCGTTAGTTTTCAAATGTATGTAATTTGTGAGTTAATGCCTGTAACTCATATTTTGTAGTTGTGTGCGTGTGTGTGTGCGTGTTTGTGTATGTGCGTGCGTGTGTGCGTGTATGTGTGTGCGCGCGTGTGTGTGTGTGTGCGTGTGATCCTTGCGCCTGATACTTGTGAAGCCAAGGAACTATTTTACTCTTATTGCCTGCTTATTGTATCTTTGCAAAGTTTCAATACTGCGAGCATTTCTTTTTCTTTACGTACTTTATGTTGCGAAGGCATGAACCGCAATATATATGTAGATAAGTGGTATTATGTATTATACGCGCATGCTCATTAAGTACAAGCCACGCGCTTCTGATAATCTCCCTCAATTCTGATTAACTTGCCATCTTGAAGTCTGTAAGTTAATTATCAAGTACCAGTCTTAGCAGTTTCCGTGTAAGCAATCAGCCTTTTGTTGTTGTTGTTGTTTTTTTGAGAGAGAGACTTAGGTTACTCCCAGAGGTGATGGAATGTAATTTCTCGTCGTTTCATAGTGACGGAATACAGGCGCGTGTGTAAAGTTCTATGTTGGCTGTTTCGCAAACACAGCACGTATTTTGCACAGTGGCATTGGTACAAAGGCTTTTGGCCCACTCATTTTGGCGAATTCACTTTAAGTAAACTATCACATTTCTTCTTGGTTACCTTCTCTGAGCATTTTAAGAGCGAATATTGTGAACCAAATTCTAGTTTATACTCTACGCTGCTTATATTGTATGCACCCAATACACCTCCGCGTTACGGACTATCCAAGTGGCGAAGTAGAGGTAAACGCTGGCGCGCTTGCCGCGCCCTCTGTGTGACGTCACATCACGGGCCTCGATTCTGCGGCACGGCCGGGCTCAACTGGCGCGAGCGCGCGCGCCAGTCGAGCCCGGCCGTGTCTCCGGCAACTCGCTCGTCGCGGTCGCCGCACAGGAACCGCTCCTGCCGTTGGCTAGCCGTTGGTAGCCGTTGGGCGCTCGCTGCGCCCTCTGTATGACGTCACACCTCGCACTCCGCAGCTGCGATAACAGGGAGTACAGTGTACTAGAATAGGGGTCGTGGGCTCAGCGGCACCGGGCGCTTGATGCCGCCGATTACACCTTGGAAACGGAGCCGCGTGGTGGCGCTGCTTGCGATTGCAATGGGCTCCCCGCGTGCTTTTTTGGAGGGACCCAGAGCCCTAAGACCACCAGTGTAGACGAAGACGGACCCAGAGAGGCTCCAAGATTCAAGAAACGTAGAATCGGTAGAAGAAATAGACGTAAGCACCAGGGGCAAGGTCATTCTGACATAGGTTACATTAACATGCAAGGTGGCAGGAATAGGCTGAAGTGGGAGGAGATAGACGAGCAACTAAGGCAAGAAAAGCTGATGGTATACGGGTTTGTGGAGACACATCTTAGGGACATGGAGCAACCTCCCTGTAATCCTGACTATGCATGGGAATATTGCAATAGAACAGAGGGCAGCAGAAAAGGGGGTGGAATTGGTGCATTCATTCATAAAAGTATGAACTGGCAAAGGGTCAAACAGGAATGCAAGGAGCATTTATGGCTAAAAGGGAAAGTTGCAGGAGAGCAGACACTCCTTGGTTTTGTATACCTGTGGACAGGAGCAAATGCCAAAGAGGAAAACAAAAAAAATGCTGGAATGCATATCAAGTGACATTAATGAGCTAGGAGAAGGGTGCGAGATTATTATACTAGGAGATATGAACGCACACATAGAAGACATCGACGGGTACACAGACTCAACAGGCAACATGATGCTGGATATGTGTGAAATGCACGACTTAGTTGTATGCAACAGTACTGAGAAGTGTGAAGGGCACATAACATGGGAGGTAGGGAGCCTGCAGTCGACGATAGATTATGCACTAATGTCACATAGGATGCACGATAGGCTAAATGTAATGAGCATAGATGAATATGGCTCCAGAAGTCTAGGTAGTGATCACAAACGTATTAAGGTGAGTTTTAGAAGGGAAATGAAAGTAGGTAGGAGGCAAGATGAACAACCAGGTGGGATATTTTACTCGGAAAAGCAGCTTGAATTAGCAACCCAGCAAATTGAGGAAGTAATTTCAGAGGATACAAAAACAGAATGGACATATGCAAAGTTAACAGGACTATTTGAGCTAGAGCTTACTAAGGTACGAGTCAGGACAAAAGGGAACAGAAGACGTAAACCCAAGAGCTGGTGGGATGAGGAGGTTAAGAAGGCCATAGAGAAACGCCAGGAAGCATCCAGGGAACACAGATATTCAAAGCAGAGGGGTGAACCAGAAGCTGATGTAGGCAGAAAATGGAACAACTTCTTAAACTGTAGAAGGGAAGCATCCAATTTGTCAATGAGAAGATCAGAAGAAAGGGGAGCCAATGGTTGTCAGAAGTAAACAAAAAGGATAGAAAAGCAGCGAAGAAATTTTGGAAACATCTCAACTCCTTGAGTAATAAGACTAGCCTAGAGCAGAGGTTTATAGTTACAGCTCAAGGTGTTCGACTAGAGGGAGATGAGGCAATGGAACATATAAGAACAATGCTGACAGAAAAATTTAAAGAACGAAACATAGCATGTGCTCAATCAGGTGAGGATGGACTAGTCAGTGCAGTGGCTCCACTGGCACAAAGCGAGTGGGAAAGGGCAGAGAAGAGGGTTCCTAGTAGCACGTCGACAGGTCCTGATGGCATCCCAATTATGTTGATAAAGACATTGGGCCCAAAATCTAAGAAAGCATTAAGAGAGGCAGTGAGCAAAATGATAATGGACGGTAAAGCCCCTGACGGGTGGAGACTGAGCAGGATGAGCATGATATATAAGGGAAAGGGGGACAAAGCCGACATAAACAACTACCGTCCCATAACAGTGACGTCAGTGGTTTACAGGGTGGTGATGCAGATTATAAAGGACAGACTGCAGGCATGGGTGGAGAGCGAGGAGGTGCTGGGGGAACTACAAAATGGGTTCCGAAAACAAAGAAGGTTAGAAGATAATCTGTTCTCATTGACACAGTGTATTGAAATAGCAGAAAAGGAACACAGGCCCCTATGGCTTGCCTTTCTGGATATCAAGGGAGCCTATGACAGTGTAATCCAAAAGGATTTGTGGGACATACTGGGCACTCTAGAGGTGGAAGATGGAGTAAGAAATCTTTTAAAAGATATCTATAAAAGTAACAGGGTCCTTATAAAATGGGAAAACAAGGTATCTGGGCCTATAGAGATACAGCAGGGGCTTAGGCAGGGGTGCCCTCTGTCACCTCTGTTGTTCATGCTGTATTTACAAGGATTAGAGAAAAAATTAGAGAGGAGCGGACTTGGCTTCAACCTTTCCTATTTCAAGCAGGGAGAATGGATTAAACAGTCATTACCAGGACTGATGTATGCAGATGACATTGTACTTATGGCTGACAGCAAGGAAGACTTGCAGAGATTAATGGACATCTGTGGTAAAGAGGGAGATAGCTTAGGTTTGAAGTTTAGTAAAGAAAAATCGGCAGTCATGACTTTTAATGATAATCAGGGCAGCGAGCATAGGATACAGGAGGTTACGCTGTGATGGGTTGATACAAAATGGAGGAAGCTGACCAGAAAACTGTCAATCAAATATTTGGACTGCAGGAGGGGTGCAAACCAGGAAACAGCGGTTAAGAAAAAGGTTAAGGAAACAGAGAGGGGTCTGTGGAAAACAGGGATGCAGACGAAATCAGCACTGGGCACATACCGAACTTTCAAGCAAGAAATTGCCAAGGAAAATATCTACGATAATTCTAGGGGAAGCTCTTTGTTGTTTGAAGCCAGGACGGGAGTATTGCGGACTAAGATGTACCGAGTCAAGTACCACGGTATAGACACGTTGTGCTGTGCGTGTGGAGAAGAAGAGGAAACGGCTGAACACCTCATACTTTTCTGTAAGGGGCTTAACCCTACAGTGCAAGGCAACGGGCCTGATTTTTTCAAAGCATTGGGGTTTAGGGACAGTGAAGGCAAAATAGACTTTAAGCGGGTAGAAATAACCAAACAGAGGTTATCTGATTGGTGGATAAAATTAAGGCAGGGGTGAAATTTCGTTATGGGCTCATTCCAATAGCCGTTCCGGTACGCGATGTCTCCACCGCCGCCGTTGCACGACCCGACCCTCCGCCAGTGTGGTGGCGCCATCCAGTTAGGTGCCTGCAAACGCAGCGGGCGCAGGCACAGACGACGAGATGCGATTCAGAGAATGCGCCTCCTTCCTCTTTACCTGCTACTCCCCCTCCCCCGTAAGACGCTGCGTCGTGCTCTCTGATTGGCTGCAGTATCTAAGCGTTTCTTTCCTCCTTCTTAATTACCACATAAAATCAACGCGCTTCCGATGTAAGATGTGCGCCACGTATTCTGGATACCTCTTCCAGCGGCCGTGCCTCTTCGGTACACGTCATGGCGTCTCCTCGCAAGGTACGAACCGCTGCTCAAGAAGCGAATCGTAGAGCTACGTGCGCGGCTACAACCAGGCATCATCGGCTCAGCAGACTGCTGTGCAGAGAGCATCAAAGCCGCAGCTCGCCGTCGACGCTGGGTGGACAGTTCAGATCGTTCTAGCCTAAACGAGGCGAAGAGACTTTGTCGCGAAGACCCTGCTGTGCGTGGTGCCGAAATTGGAGCTACTCTTGAGCCGCTCCACCAGCGTACGCTGTGACTGTGCTGCGAGTGCCGCGCAGGCCTGTGATTTTTTTTCGACAGGAAAGCGAACTGAAGTGACAATCATTTTTTTCTGCATGCCAAGGGTGCGTCCAATGCTGGCGGCATCGCGTTTTTCACTGGCACGCAAGCCTAGGGTATGTATTGCGCGAAAATTTCGGCAATTTGAGGAGATGCGCCGAAAGAACGCTTAACCAAAGTAAGCGTGCGGTGTTATTCGATTAGGTGATTATTCCACTTTTCCTGCTGAGGTTATGTTGCGATCTACTAAGTCCTTATGCTTTGATCAAGCTGGAGCAAAGCCATCTGAACACTTGCAATGCTCGCACCGAACTGCAATTTCATTTCCGAAATCGGCCTGTTCACCCGCCATGGTAGCTTAGTGGCTCCTAAGCAAATTTTCGGGAGTCCCTCACTATGGCGTGCCTCATAATCAGATCATGGTTTCGGCACGTAAAACCTCATAATTGAATTTTTGTAATTCCCAAAATGGGCATTTTCGAATGCGATTGAGTCAAAGCTGATTGAAATTAATCCAGATCAAATGCTGTTACACGGTGGCCTACATGTGTTTGACTACGAATCGCCTTTTGCTTTGCTCGAGCGCGCTCGGAAAGTTGTTCAATCCAAATTGACTTCAATGAAGCGCCACCTAAAGTACCAATGTGACAGCAATATTACTATTGTCCTGGAATTATCGGTGGTCTTTTCTCGGGCACTTCGAGAGATATTCAGGCAGGTTTGGCAAGAGCGTCGGAACAGCGTTAATGTCGAGCGCTGGCTTCCCATGAGGTAGACGAACTTCCTCACCCTGTATAAAATGCACGTAGTCTCTAAGCATGAAATGGGGCTCAAAGTGCAGCTCGCATAAAGCGCTGGTGTCATCCAAGGGTTTGTCCGATCATAGAAGCTTTCTTTCCTATTCCCTTCATTTGTTTGGATACTTCGGCACGCTGAACAGCGCGCTTTTTGAAGCATCTTCCTTTAAAACGTAGCCGGTGTTGCAGCCCGGCGCGTAGCAATGGTTTTGATGTTGTAGAGGCATTTTTCGGAAGCGTCAGTCCCCCTCAGAAATCTCGAACACCATGTCAGCGCGATCAAAATCGCATATTGCTACACATCCAAAGAAGAGACGACGAGAACATGTACAGCGAGCACCACAAAGTCGAAGCACGTGCAAACGGAAAGGGTGCGAATGCAGTCGCGGACGCTACATTGGTCTCGACGGTCGTGACGCCTGGTGAGCCATAGTTAAAGCACCCGTTGTTGACATCGGCGGCTTCACATCTCCCGGTTGCCGCTGTGCGCAGTGAGCGCACTACCCCTATTTTAGTTCACTGTACCGGTAGTATAGAAGGGGAGAGCTCGCGTCGCCGCAGCCATAGTTGAGGCCGCAGTATGAATGGTGTCTAACTACAAGCGAAGCCTAAGCACAGCTGGGGGTCTGTGCCTATCGCTACTCGACTAGGTTTAACCAGAGCTAAACCACAGCCTTTTTTTTGCTTAGAGTGTTCAAGCAAGCGCTCTTTCGTCACGTATCGCGTAGCCAACGAGGCTATTCGAGAACCTTTCAGAGGCGGTACAAAAGAAAACAGTGCTTCGCGGCAATACTCTTACTTTCATAAGATCCTTCACTTATTCTCATAAGATCCTTCTCTTTTCATAAGATCCTTCACTATTACATGAGGTGCGAAACGCATTTCGAAAACCGCTACCCTGTCCGGATAAGTTTGTCGAGGTACGAATAAAAACTAGCTTTATACCTTGTGAGTTTTACTTTTGTCACCAACTAAAGCTTCGCCACAACACAGTTTCATGTCACTGCAAAGGCCCTGTGACAGCGCACAGCGACGTTACATGCAGTTGTAGCATGCTTATTGGCACTAATTATCTTGCACCATGGCTGGCACTTGCTTGAACACTTAAACAAAATATCTCGCTTTACGACGCGCGGAAACCAGTACATACGTCTTGCGCAAACGAAAATGCGTCGCCCTCATTGCGACCATGATACTGATGATACCGCGAAATTTTAAAAAAGTCAAGCCTGCCATCGATTCGACGCGTGTTCTACTGCGTTCGTCATGCGTACATAATGTAGAAGCGAAATGAGCATGCACTTCCCAATTTTAAGCGTCAACGGTCCGCTTGAAGAAAAAATTACTCCATCTCCCGCTAAAGGGAACCATGTGTGGGTACGAAGCAGCGGGGAGATGGTTAGCTTGAGCGGGAGATGGTTTCCCGGCAGCGGCTAGAGCGCTCATCGCGGCGCTGCACAGGAGAGAATGAGGCGCGCGCGCTCCGTCATTTTCATACCGCAGAACTACCGTGGCGCCCCAAGCGGAGTATGGAGCTTGAGCGGGAGATGGTTTCGCGGCAGCGTATTTTTACTTCAGCCCCCGTACAGCGCTCGACCGCTGGCGCCGCGCTGCGCCGCTCGCGCGTACCATGTTTCTAGCCGCCGCCGTTGGAACGGAGGAGGCGTTGACGGAGAAGACGCTGGGTTGGGGGTTCGCGGCAGCGGCCCGAGCGCTCATCGCAGCGCTGCACAGGAGAGAGAATGAGGCGCGCGCTCTCCGTCATTTTCATACCGCAGAACTACCGTGGCGCCCCCAGCCGAGTATGCAGCTGTCGTACCACCAGTCGAACGCGCCGCTCCGGTTTCCTAGAGGAGAGAAAGGGGGGATCGTAGGAGAGGAGATAGAGGGGAAGGGACGCGCATGCGTTTTGGGGGTGTGGCACGTGGGCGCCGCTCCGTAGAGTATTCCTAGAGGAGAGAAAGGGGGAGAGTGTAGGAGAGGAGAGAGAGGGCGAGGGGACGCGCATGCGATGTGGGATTGTGGGACGCCGGACGACAGAGCCGCCGGCAAGAAATGCTTTGCATTTAAAATTCACTGCCACCGCTCCTGCTTCAGCCAGTGCAGCTATTCGCGGTGCTTGCAGTCCACAGCCAATGCTCGCACCGCGGCGCCACCGTCGCGAGAAAATGGCGGCTCCAGAAAACGGCTCTGAATTCTAGTCTATAGAAAACATTATTTTAGCCTCGCACGCAGGCTGCGGGCGCGGTCCAATGCTCTCGACACCCGGCGCCACCTCTCGGTGTGGACTGCGGGAATCAGCGGACTAGCGTGTGTTTATTTGTGCGTGGCACTTGGTTGTGTCGTTGCTATTCACGATTTGAGTGATTAGCAACGATGTACAAAAGCTGCTCGTCTTGGCGGCATTGTGCCGTCGTCGGCATTCTTGATAGGAATGTGGCGAGCGCCAATATTTAAAAATACCACTCGGCGTTACACTCTCTGTAACACTTGAAGGCGGAAGCCTGGGGCAAATTTAGTCATGCATTGAGTTATACATTAAGTAAGACATTAGGTTATAGATTACCAAATGATAGGCACACGCGATCGGGTATATGCATTCCCATAGGGCCACGTAACATCCTTGCCATCCGCGGCAACGCCGGGTTTTCGACAAGGCCATTGCCAACACGTTAAAGGACACCTCCGCATCATCATCATCAGCTTATATTTTATGTCCACTGCAGGACGAAGGCCTCTCCCTGTGATCTCTAATTACCCCTGTCTTGCGTTAGCGTATTCCAACTTACGTTTGCAAATTTCCTAAATTCATCATCCCATCTGGTTTTCTGCCGACCTCGACTGCGCTTCCCTTCTCTTGGTATCCATTCTGTAACCGTAATGGTGCATCGGTTATCAATCCTACGCACTACATGGCCTGCCCAGCTCCATTTCTCCCGCTTAATGTCTACTACAATATCGGCTATCCCCGTTTGTTCTCTGATCCACATTGCTCTCTTCGTATATCTTAACGTTACTCCTAAGATTTTTCGTTCCATCGCTCTCTGTGCGGTCCTTAACTTGTTCTCGAGCTTCTTTGTTAACTTCCAAGTTTCTTCCCCATATGTTAGCACCGGTAGAATGCAATGATTGTACACTTTTCTCTTCAATGACACTGGTAAGCTCCCAGTCAGGATTTGGCAATGCCTGCCGTATGCACTCCAACCCAATTTTATTCTTCTGTGGATTTCTTTCTCATGATCAGGGTCCCCTGTGAGTAATTGACCTAGATAAACGTACTCCTTTACAGACTCCAGGGGCTGACTGGCGATCCTGAATTCTTGTTCCCTTGCCAGGCTATTGAACATTATCTTTGTCTTCTGCATATTCATCTTCAACCCAATTCCTACACTTTCGCGGTTAAGGTCCTCAATCATTTGCTGTAATTCGTCCCCATTGTTGCTGAATAGGACAATGTCATCTGCAAACGGAAGGTTGCTGAAATATTCGCCGTTGATCCTCACTCCTAAGCCTTCCCAGTCTAAGAGCTTGAATACTTCTAAGCATGCACTGAATAGCATTGGAGAGATTGTGTCTCCTTGCCTGACCCCTTTCTTGATAGGTAACTTTCTACTTTTCTTGTGGAGAACCAAGGTAGCTGTGGAATCCTTGCAGATATTTGCGAAGATATTTGCGTGAATATAGGTCTCGTCACCATATTTACGTATGCCTTCTGTACTCCTTGATTACGCAATGCCTCTATGACTGCTGGTATCTCTACTGAATCAAATGCCTTTTCATAATCTATGAAAGCCATATAGAGAGTTTGATTGTACTCTGCAGATTTCTCGATTACCTGATGGATGACATGGATGTGATCCATCGTAGAATATCCTTCCTGAAGCCAGCCTGTTCTCTTGGTTGGCTGAAGTCAAGCGTTGCCCTGATTCTATTGGAAATTATCTTGGTGAATATTTTATACAGTACTGAAAGCACGCTAATGGGTCTATAATTCTTGAATTATTTAACGTCTCCCTTCTTGTGGATTAGTATAATGTTGGCGTTCTTCCAGCTCTCTGGTACACTTGAAGTTATGAGGCATTGCGTATAAAGGGCCGCAAGCTTTTCAAACATGATATATCCTCCATCTTTGATTAAATCTACTGTTATTCCATCTTCTCCAGCAGCTTTTCCCCTGGTCATGTCTTTCAAGGCCCTTCGAACTTCAGCGCTAGTTATAGAAAGAGAGTTATTTGCTCTGTATCCGGTTCATCACTATTTCGAATGAAAGTAGCTTGGCTGTTTTGGGCACTGTACAGGTCAGTATAGAATTATTTCGCTGCTTTTACTATGTCATCGAAATTGCTGATGATATTACCATGCTTATCTTTCAGTGCATACATCTTGCCTTGTCCTATGCCAAGCTTTCTTCTTACTGATATAACGTGGGAAAGATTGAGGAAGGCCTAAAATATGGACGCAGCATTAAAATTTCGAATATCCCTTACTTTCTTCTTGTTGATCAGTTTTGACAGTTCAGCGAATTCTAACTGATCTCTTGAGTTAGACACTTTCTTGTTTTGTCTTTTCTTTATTAGGTCGTTTGTTTCTTGGGAGAGCTTACCTACTTACTGGTTGCCTTGGTGTCTTACCTCCCACTTCAATTGCTGCTTCTGAGATCAACCTGGTTACGGTTTAATTAATTACCTCTATGTTGTCCGTACCTTTATTTTCTAACGCTGCATATTTGTTTGCCTGAATTGGTCTGCTTTTACCCTTACTGCCTCTAGGTTGGCCTGTTTCTTCTTGACTAATTTCACTCTTTCTCTCTTCAAATTGAGAGAAATCCTAGACCTCACTAACCTATGGTCACTGCACTTTACCTTACCTAACACTTTTACATCCTGCACTATGCGTGGATCGTCAGAGAGTATGAAATCTATTTCATTTCTTGTTTCTCCATTAGGGCTTTTCCAGGTCCACTTCCTGTTGCTGCACTTCCTGAAGAAGGTATTCATTATTCGGAGCCTATTCCTTTCCGTAAATTCTGCTAACATCTCTTATCTTGCATTCCTAGAATCGATGCCGTAGTTGCCAATGGGGCTCTTGCCTTGCCCAGGGGGCACTGCAAAAATGGTGCTAAAAAGCGCCCTCAATCCGAAACTGGGTAGTACCAAGCTCGGTCGTCTGCTCCGGGAAGCACGTTTACAATATGGACCCGCCACTTTCGGTTGTGTTGTACCACGGCTTACAGCGAATATCGGGCGCCGAAGATTTTTCTATGGGTGGCATGCTGCGTAACGGCAAGAAATTATGCAACGCCGAATACGTGTACGGCGTTCAAGAAATAAGCGGCGAAGTTTTAGCGCGGTGTCAATCGCAAGTGAAGCGAGTCACGCACGTGTGAAGTTGAACTTCAGGTAAGGTTTGCACGCTGCTAGATTCAGGTGCACAAACGCGAGGAAATGCTTTCTATAAATGAATTCACAGCAGCGATAAGCATAAATGTGTACGGAACTGCTCGAGCGCACGACGGTAGGCGCCGCGACGGCAGCGGTCTTTCAGCATGCCGCGGTGTACGAACTGCTCGAGCGCACGATCGTACGCGCCGCGACGGCAGCGGTCTTTCGACATGCCGCGAAACGGCGGGCCTCCTGCAATCTTTCTTGACTGCATGCCGCTAGACAAGTAATTATGCCTGCGCTGTAGTAGCGGCCATCTGTCCCTCTAGCAATTGATAAATAACTGATGCAATGCATATAATTTCGCAGTAACGTACGTACGTGCAAAATGCGCTGCTCGCTTGATGCAGCTTTTACTGACAGCGCTCGAACAACGATGTGCTGTAATCAATACTACCTTGCTGTGCTGCCTCAACGTGTTGGCTTGAGGTCAAGGATAAGCACATTCAACTCTCTAACCTGTGCTGCTCGTAGTGGGGTAGTGAATTGTCACCGAATCAGCCCGACCACTTGTGGTCATAATTTGCACACACCCGGTCACTTCACCACTTCGCACCGGTCGAATTGTTAATTGTCGCTGTGGCCGGGTCTCGAATCGTGAATCACCAGCCATGCCTGCTGCTATGTCGGTCTTACATTTCGCTTACCCAGCGCGACGAACTGCAGTTATCCAGCGCGCCCGACGCTCTACTTCGTGAGGCCTTGAAGGAAAACGGTAGAATCTGATGTTGGGATTCAGGCCTTCTTGTTCATGGCAGCCCACGACGCAGCAGTAACGACGGTGACGCTTTTTCGAGGCTGACCTAGGTCTCTCCGGATCGGCGTCGCCGATGTCTTCTGCTTCCAGCATTACGTCCCACGGCACACGGAGAGTCCGTTTTCCTATAACTATAGGCTGCGGCCAGCTCGCAGCCTGGTCGCCATGGTCTGTGAGAAGTGACGAGCCTTTTCGCACTGGAAACAGGGCAGCAAAAAGTGCGAATCGACGCAAAACGCGGGCTAGAAACGTGCTTCGCCACAGGCAGGGCTCAGTACTTTCCAAGCTGGTACTACCCAGATGACGCTTTTCGCCGTCACCAGGCGCCGCTACTATACCTCAAACTCGAGCAAAAGACGCCCATTGCTTGCTCACCAACCTGCTTTTTCCCCACTTTTGCATTGAAGTCGCCCATGACTACAGTATACTGAGTTTGCAACTTTCTCATTGCTAATTCAGCATCTTCATAAAACTGTTCTATTTCTTCATCATCGTGACTAGAGGTTGGGGCGTAGGCTTGTATTACCTTCATTTTGTACCTCCTATTCAGCTTTATTGCGACGACTGCTGCCCTCTCATTAAAGCTGTAGAATTCATCAATGTTGCCCGCTATGTTGTTACGGACTAGAATTCCAACCCCGGATTCTCTCTTGTCTGGAAGACCTCTGTAGCCGAGGACGTGGCCGTTAGTCAGCACTGTGTAAGGCTGACCAGTTCTTTTAACCTCACTAAGGCCAATAATATCCCAGGAAATGCCTGATAATTCTAAATAGTCCTGCTAAGCTAGCCTTACTCGAGAGGGTGCGCGTGTTGAACGTTGTCAGGTTCTGTTTCCATTGGCGGCCGGTTCGGACCCAGAGATCTTAGCGCCCTTTGCCGCGTAGCAGGTGTAACCGCCGCCTTGGTCAAGTGCTCCGCAGCCACTAGGGACTGAGGGCCATGGGTTAATTGTCGGAGTCATGAGGGAGGTAGTGGCCGAATACTGCACCAGGGAGGCCAATTCCTGTTCTGGCGAGGGAGTGACTTTGATGAAGCTTAGTGGTCCTTCGTAGTTTGGTTGCACCTTAACTAGTATAGCCCCACTAGCTCTCGGCAATATATTTGCTTACCGGTGTCATGCACCACTCCATGCCTGAAAATGTGGTGGACTGGAGTAGGATTCGAGCTTATGACCTTCAGGTTTGAAGCCGGGTATTCTACCTCTGCGCCACACCACCACCCGCATGACCTCCGCATGAGACACATTAAAGTTTCTTCTTCATAACTACTGGGGTTTTACATGCCAAAACCACGATGTGATTATGATGCACGCCGTAGTGGACGGTTCCGGAAATTTTGACCACCTCTGGTTCCTTAACGGGTAGCGACATCATACGAGCATTTCGACTCCATTGAAATGCGACTGCCGCAGCCGGGATCGAATCCACCTTTTTCGCGTCAGCAGCCGAACACCATAACCACTGCACCACGCGGCGGCAGCGAGTGATGAGTTTCCAAGAAATGAAACGCTGGGAAACCAGATCATGGTTATTGTTGCGTGGCAGAAGGGCTCCCCAAGTAGTCTTTTTTTTTTCTTTTTCTTTAATGCGGAGCTGTTTAAGCCGAGCGTTAGTCCGTAACGTGCGAACTGAAAATGTGGGCCGATCCTAGCGGTAGTGCAGAAAGGGTCCAAGCGCAATTGCAAATACCCCTGTGAACTAGCGAAGCTCAGCCTGCTAAGTCTTGCTAAGCATGGTTGGGACTACTTAAGCTTACCCAGTCATTCATAGCCAATGAATAGCTAATCAATAATCGATCAATAGTCAATAAATTCCTGAAAAATGCTGGGGATAATTTGGTAGTGCTTCGCCTAGCCTAAATACGTGGCCAATACCTTGCTATGGCCAATCTATAGCCAATCAATAGGTAATCAATAATCGATCAATAATAAATACAATTCCGGAAAATGCTAGGGATGACTTGGTAGTGCTTACCTAGCCCAAATACGTGGCCAATAGCTTGCGATAGACAATCGATAGCCAATCAATAGCTAATCGATAATCGACAAATTATCAATAAATTCCGGGAAATGCTGGGGTTGATGACTTGGTAGTGCTTAGCCTAGCCCAAATACTGGGCCAAGACCTTGCGATACCCAATCGATAGCCAATGAATAGCTAATCGATCAATAATCAATAAATTCCGGAATATGCTGGGGATGACTTGGTAGGGCTTAGCCTAGCCCAAAAGCCAAGACTAGATAGGTGCCCATCAGCTCCGCTGTCTCTTTAGTGTTGTGCCTCCAGCTACGCTATTTTCTGAGAGTGCAAGCGCGCTTTGGTCACGTATCGCGTAGCCAACGGGGCCATCGGAGGCGGTTCAAAAGAAAACAAACAGTGCTTCGCGGCAATATTGTTACTTTCATCGCATGCTTCTTTGCATCCACTTTGCTTGAGGTGTAAAACGCATGCCTAAAACCGCTACCCTGTTTGGATAAATTTCTCGAGGTACGATGAAATCTAGTTTTATACCTTGTGAGTTTTACTTTTGTCAACAACTAAAGCTTCGCCACAACACTGTCATCTCCGTGCAAATGCTCTATGACAGCGCACTGCGACGTTACATGCAGCTGTAGCATGCTTATTGGCACTAATTATCTTGCACCATGGCTGGCATTTGCCAGAACACTTAATATAACAGAATATCTCCCTTTACGACGCGCAGTAACCAATGCATACGTCTTGCGCAAACGAAAATGCGTCGCCCTCATTGCGACCATGATAGCGCGAAACTTTACAACTAAAGTCGAGCGTGCCCTCGATCCGACGCGTGTTCTACTGTGTTCGTCATGCGTACATAATGAACAAGTGAAATGAGCATGCACTTGCAATTTTAAGCGCCAACGGTCCGCTCGAAGAACAATTCATTGCCACCGCTCCTGCTCCCGCCAGTGCAGCGATTCGTGGTGCCCGCAGTCCACAGCCAATGCTCGCACCGCGGCGCCATCGTCACGAGAAAATGGCGGTGCCCGAGAACGGCGGTGAATTCTAGTCTATAGGCAGGCAGTTCCGGCGGTGGTGGTGTCGCGCTGAAAAGTGGGCCGATCCTGGTGATTGTGCAGAAATGGTCCAAGCTAAATGGCACATACCCCTGTGAGCTCGGGGACCTGTAACGCGTCCTTGAACTGCCCTTGTCACACGTGGAACCCAAAGAGAAAATGACCAGCCCTTCTGCTGTCGAGAAAATGGGGGTAAGCGAAGCTTGTCGTCTGATTCTAGTGTCAGGGCTTCCGAAGCCCAGGCGAAACGTCAGCGACGATCCGCGGACCCCGAGTTGCGAGAGAGCGATGTTGACGCTAAACGTCAACGAAGAGCCGCCGACTCTGAGTTTAGGGCAAACGAAGCGGAACGCCTGCGACAGTCACGGGGTAAGCTTCACTTACCCCTATTTTCTCGACAGGGGAGGGCTCTGAATTTTTTCTTCGCAATTACGCAGTGTTAAATCAAATGATACCTTAATATTGTCATTACAACAAATATAACTCGTCAAAAGCACAATTATTTTATTACAACAAGCCTTTTTAGCCATTCTATGCCTGCTGTTTTAACCACTAGCTAAGCACAAAACTGCAAAGTATGACCGCAAAACAGTTCTAAGAATTACTTTCTTTACTACCCCTACAGTTCTAGATCCGGGCATATATATTTCATGGAATTATTCACTGGTAAAACAAATACTACCTAAGTATATTGCTTACAACAAATGTACGTCATCAAGAGCACAATTCTTTAAGTAAAGCAAAGCTGCCTAACCAATCTATGTCTCCATTTTTAGTCATTAGGTTGTCAGAAAACTGTAAAATATCGCGATCTCGCGGATTGGCGTGACGATAATTGCATGAAGTGCGTATGTTGGACCAATTTTTGGTGTAGCCCTGCACAAAACACCATCGTTAGAAAATTCGCGTCAGGCCACGAAGGAAGATCTCCGTCATGATATACATTGGATGGTAAATATATTTAAAGGTTAAAATTGAGAACAATGACGTGTTCGATAAACGACGCATATTTCAGCAACTTTCGGTTTGTCGATTACATCATCCTTTCTAGGAAAGCTCGAGAGGGCTTACAACGAGAGATTGAAGGCATTATTGGGCAAGGCGTAAGGTTTGGTTCTACGATCTGTACAAAAAAAAAAGATAACTCTCGATATCCTAACAAAAAAAAGAGCCTGTGATTAGCAATCAGCCTCACACGTCGAATGTTAGAGGCCTTCGTGGTCCACGACTGCTTCAGCTTATGACGCGCAGGATATGACGCCTAGCGTTGACTGAGCTGCCACTTCCACTGCGATTCCACTAAGTGTGCGTGCAATTTTTATGAAACTGGCACTGTTCTTCACCAAACTACCACGTGCCCGCTTCCCGTGTAATTGGTTTCATGAAAAGGCCCAGCGGATGTCGTCGTCTCTCGGCTGTAGTAGCTTTGAAATCTCCAGCTGCACCACTGTGCATGTAGCGTGAATCAATGACGCTTGAATGCGCGCAGAGAGCCTCGGAGCCACCGTGCGCCGGTCACGCCCACTTATCGCTCCCGTCCAGAGCACACTCCTAACTAAACCCATGCACGTACCTGCTAGGGCCTCGCCAAACGACACATCGTTGAAGAGGGGGGGCTCAGCGCTGGTGGTGCACGAGCTTTCTCTCTCTCTCCATGGTCTTTCACCTGCTGCAGGGCCTGGTTTGACGCTCTGTGCGTTCCATCTGTTCGTGATTGCGACTGCCAACGAGTACGCTAATCGGAACGTCTTGCACACGTCCCTTTACCCGTGTAATCTCCTTTCGAGAAATGGGCCAGTGGTAATGGTTCGGCATCCCTTAGAAATCGATGTTCACCTGCCTGCTCGGCAAAGAACATGAGTGGTTACCATCGGCGTAGGGAGAGTTCCCTCACGATGTAGTGATCCGCATCATTGTCACGTTGAGGACCGCACTCAGGCGGGAAAAGCAATAGCAACCCCACACATCAAATTGGATCGCATAATTGTTCCTACAGCATGGAAAGTCGAGACGGAAAGAGCAGATCATCAGTCCGCCTTGAGTTCGTGCGCTGTAATTGGTCGCTTGGTGCTCGACCATTTGCGATTTCTTTGTAAATATTTTATGCGCTTCGGTGTAACAAGAGTTGGTATTTCATTACATATTTTCTCCGAAAAAGTTTCACCAGCTCAAGCTCCCCCAGAACTTTCTCATAAGGCACGAAAGTATTACATCACAAAGGCGTTTCCAAAAAATCACCGGCCTGCGCGGTACATGCACGGAGCACAGTCGCTGCGTAAGCTGCAGGAGCGGCTCCAAAGGAGCTTCATTTTCGGCAGCACGCACTACAGGTAGTACAGGGTCTGTGCGGCGAAGTATCTTTGCGTCTTTTTTACGAAAACGAACTGAAATGTCCGCCCGGGGTCGACGGCGAGCTGCGGCTTGGGCAGCTTTCTGCACAGCGGTCTGATGACTCCGACGTTGCCTGGTTGCAGGCGTGCGCGTAGCTCTACGATTCGCTTCTTCAGCAGCGGTTCGTGCCTTGCGAGGAAGCTCCATAACGTGTACTGAAGATTAAACGCAGGTATCGAGACTACACGGTGCACATGTCACATCCCTTGACACGTGGCACGGTACGATGCAACTGCTACATCTCGTAACACCTGGTGGAATACAACGCAACTGCTACGCAAAGTTCGCATGCATCGATGCTACGCGGCGAGCATCTCCCATCTCACCCTCTCGAGTGACGCCGAAGGGAGCAGATGGGTGGTTTGGAAGAGCCTTAACATCGCTGCAGGAGTAGCGCGCCAAAGAGATGTTTTTTCATTTAGTTTTTTGGCTCATTTGATTGGTTGTTAGGTTAAATGAGCAATCTGTATATATTTTTTTTCATGCTTTTCAGTTCCTTTGTCATTTCGGTTAGTTAGAGATAGGTAAGGAATAATTTTATTGTTTATCTACAAGTAGGGTTACTTTTGTATGACGGCTTTGTACGAAGATAAAGGTCGGTACTAGGAGGAACCCGAGAGTGCATTGTTTTGAGCGCGAGCGTTCCTACGTGTTGGAAGGAATGCGGTATGAGTTAGTACGCGATGCAAACAGGGTAATTTAACGGTAGGGTGCGTGTGCCTAGACCGTCTAGAGCAGGAGAAGCCGGTTGGGAAGCTAGAAAAGGAACTCAAGGGCGATCGGAAGCAGACGAAGGTGGTAAAAGATACTATAGCCAACGTAGAAATGAAGGTGAGGGCCACCATTGCGCAAAGCAATGGGGAACGCTTCGATGCGAGCACCGCGAACGGGAGCCGAAGCGAACACAGGTAAGGAAGCCAGCCGAAACCACCACGCCAGAAAGCAGTAGAGGACACGTCAGTGATGGTCACGTAGTGGCTACCACTGACGTCCCGACCCCGGAAGACACCAAAGTGAAGCGTGAGTAGGGGGAAGGCATCGCGGCCTCAGCATTCGGCGGCGAGGAGGAGGAAAAGCGTCGTCTTTGTTGGGGATTCAGACATGCGTAAAGCAGGACAGGTGATATTAGACTGGGTAGCTGCAGGCGAGCGAGTCCAGATTGGCGTGCTTCCGGGGAAACCGGAAGCGTGCTGCTGGGAAAGAGGCAAAATCCCGAAACAGTGGAAAACAGCAAAAATTGTAATGATCCCGAAGCCAGGCAAAAAACTACAGCTTGGCAACCTCAGACCAATCTCGCAGACCTCGTGCATTGGGAAATTGATGGAACACGTGGTCCTCGACAGATTAAACAGATACATGGAGAACAGAGAGGCCTTTCCACAGACAATGGTGGGCTTCCGCCCGAAGTTATCGACGCAAGACATGATGCTGAGAATTAAGCACAAAATAATAGACGGAAACGGCTGCTCCCGGATGGATACCAGGGCCATACTGGGACTAGACCTAACCAAGGCCTTTGACAATGTGAAACATGAAGCAATATTGGAAAACCTGGAAAAATTAGGAGTTGGGAGTAAGACGTACGAATACATCAAAGACTTTCTATCTGACAGAAGAGCAATTTTAACAATAGGAGGAGTGGCGTCGGACGAACTAGAGATGGGAAGCAGAGGTACGCCGCAAGGCTCTGTCCTCTCGCCTTTTCTCTTCAATGTCGCCATGATAGGCCTCCCAGAAATACTTAATAACATTGAAGATCTAAATCATAGCCTATACGCCGATAATGTTACGCTATGGATAGCGGGAGGCAGTGATGGCCATATTCAGGACACACTGCAAAAGGCGATTGATGCGGTAGAAGCATACGTTGGGTCGAGAGGTCTGGGATGCTCCCCGCAAGAATCCGAGCTCCTGCTATAGCAGCCAACGTCAAGAGGGAAAAAGAAAACCAAAGTCCCCAATGCTCTTCGCAAACCAAGGACAACCCATACCGCTGGTTACAAGTATAAAAATCCTCGGTATGCGGATTCAGAACAACGGCTACAATATTGAAACAATCAGACAGTTAGAAAGCAATACATATCAGACAACGCGTCTTATTTCGAGCATAGCAAATAAGCTCCACTGTATGAAAGAAAATAGTTTGATCAGACTAATTCAAACCTCTGTTCTCAGCCGGATCGCCTACGTAGCGCCATTCTTAGACCTTAAAACTGAAGAAAAGAAAAGAATCAACGTCATGATCAGGAAAACCTACAAGAAAGCTCTGGGGATCCCAGTCTCCACTTCTAATGAACGTTTTGAAGCACTGAGGCTCCATAACACCATATAAGAATTGATAGAAGCTCACAGAACTGCCCAGATGGAGAGGCTCTCCAAAAGTCAAACCGGAAGACATATTCTGGAATCACTGGGCATCAACTATGAACCCAGAACTGATATCAAAACAGATATACCTGCGGACATTAGGAGACACCTATATATCCCTCCGTTACCCAAACACATGCATCCTTCGCACAACGAAGAACGAAGAAAGAGCCAAAGCATTAGGAAGAAGGTTTGATAATTCTAAAGATGTGCTCTATGTAGACGCAGCTGACTACGAACATCAAGATGCCATGGCAGTGGCAGTAGTCAATAATCAAGGACATGCAATTGCGTCAGGCACAATTCTCACAACGCCAGAGGTAGGAGAAGAGGTCGCCATTGCACTAGCAATGACATCTTCTCCCAAATATAAAATTATAATAAGTGATTCCAAGACAGCCATGTTAAATTACGCTAAAGGACGCATCTCACCAAAGGCGAAAAAAATCCTCCAGGCTGGTTTCCACGGAGACCGAGCTAGGGGAATACAAATCATCTGGGCACCAGCCCACTCGGGCCTGCCAGGCAACGTGAATGCGCATGACGCGGCTCGAGGTTTCGCAGACCGAGACGACGTCACCAACACGGACGCGTTCGCAATCCGCCGGTCGGGCAGAGATAGGCTGGTTTCCTCTAGGGAAATCATTGATCATTACAGACTAGCCAGGGCTAGATATACGGCAGCACATTGTTCATTAAACAAGTGGCAATCAGTGGCTTGGCGGCTAATACAAACCAATACTTTCCCCAACCCCATTGCCTTCAGTCACTATCACCCAGACGTATACACACACATATTTAAGCATTGTAACAACCGAGCAGATCTTCAACACATAATCTGGGCATGCCCAAAGAAACAATATAACAATAACTGTTCGAAACCACAACAACCCAGTTTAATAATAAGAAATGAGGAGCAATGGGAGACCGTGCTGCTCAGCTCGAACCCGGATGTTCAAGCAAAAGTAGTCCAAATGGCTGAAGACGCCGCCGCGGCTCAAGGGCTGCCGGCCGCCGTTCAAAGGGGGGACGGGGGAGGCTTCTAGTCATTACCCCCTCCTCTAACCACATTTTGGGCAAAATAAAGTTATTTCTCTCTCTCTCTCTCTCCGGGGTAACCGATTAGGGAAGTGATAGCAAAAGCCAAGGAACACATGTGGGGCACAATGGTGGAGAGTGATAATGGGTGGACTAATTGACGTACTCCAAGACAGGGCAGGGGTCGCGAAGCATATAGCCAAAGGGGTTACCGATCTGCGGAATGTTTCAAAGGAAGCGCAAATCGGTAACGTGCATGGTTGGTAGAGGTTGAAAGGCAGGGGTACGCAATTGAAAGGGCACTGCTTGCAGTAAACAGGGAGTTTTCGACGCTAGATAAAGCAATGAATTTTACGGTCATTGACATCAGCCGGGAGGTGCACCGAGCAGGCCGCGTAGGCGCTTTTGTGCATGACAGGATACATTTGAGCGATAGTGTAGCAACACAGGATGGCCGTCGATTCGCGGCACGGGCTTTTAGGTGGGCGCCAGGCATTGAGGACTGAAGATTAAGCATTTAATGTAGCGACACACCAGGAGAGGGCACAGTTAGACCACGAGGCGTTAAGAATAGACTCACAAAGGTTAAGTATAGAGACGGCAAAATTTGTTACATAAACATGCAGAGAAAATGACGAAGCTATTAGCGTGTACGCCTTGACCGAAACACATCTACGAGATTGTAGCAGCCACCTGTTATTGACAATTTTGTATGGGAGAGGTGCAATAGAATAACAGGGTCAAGGAAAGGCAATTAGGCGAGCTATGAAGTTGCAAAGGGTAAAAGAGACATGTAAGGGACATTTATGGATTAGCGGCACACGGGAAGGGAAAAAAAGACGCGGCTTGGAGTAGCTTTCGTATGGACAGGTAGTGATAGCAGAGATAGAAATAAAGAATTGATTGACTGCAATAAAACCAAAATTATTGAGTTCAAAAGATCACGTCAGGTAGTTTTAGTAGGAGATATGAATGCGCGCATGGAGGATTTCGACGGATATACGCATTATAACGGTTCTCTAGTGCTGGATCTGTGTGACGAAGATAACCCTGTAGTAAACAGGGATAATAAGTGTCATGGACAGGTATCGTGGCCATGCGGAAACAGGCGGTCATGTAACGACTACGCTTTAGTCTCAGAAACGGTCTACGAGCTACTAGACTAAATGATGATAGACGAACATGGAAAAAAATTGCCTGGGCAGCGATCATAAACGTCTAACCTCAAAATTTGGGAGAGATACTAACGCAAAACATGAACCAATAGCACCAGAATTTGTAAAAACGAATGAAAAGCAAATAACAACGATCGCAAAAAGACATAGAGAAGAAAATGGAGGTGTTTCCTACAACAGTCTGGGAATACAAGGAACTGGTAGAGGTTATGCGGCAGGAAATAAGGAAGACACGGCAAAACAATTGTTGGATTGGAAGGAGGAAACCACGTAAGTGGTGGAACAAGGAAATAAACAAGCTATAGAAGAGCGTAAAGAGGCATCTAGGGCTCATCGAGAAGCCAAAAAGTTGTGATTACACGAAGAAGACGTGCTCCTTAGATGGAACACATGCCGAGAAATAAAAAGGGTGGTGAGTGAGCTCGTGCAAGAGAAAATTAAATACGCAAGTGAACGTTGGGTGCATAACATTCACAAAAGAGACAAAGGCGCCCCAAAAAGATTCTGGAACCATATAAAAGCACTCGGAGCTCCAACTAAAAACTCGCAAACATCTATAAGGGATGAAGACGGTAACATCTACGAAGGAGACGATGCGCTCCGGTACATCACAAACACTGTTAATGCTAACTTGGGCACAAAAGAAAGCATAGTTCAGACCCAAGTAGATTCAGCATGAACACAGAATCCTGATAGAGGAAAATTTAGCTTACAAAACGTTTGCTAGAAATAAAACGCCGAAGAAAATGTCCACAATAACAGGGCTGCTTGACCCGATGAAATCTCCATGCAGTTAACCAGGAACCTCGGCCCAAAGAACAGGGAACTGCTGACTAATGTCATAGAGCAAGTTATTAGAGCGAATGAAATTGCGGTTCGATGGCGTGAAAGCAAGATGAACCGCGTCTACAAATGCAAAGGTGATAAGGATAAGACAAGCTCGTGTCGGCCAGTTAATTGAATTATGGAGTTTTACGTGCCAAGCCACGAGAGTGGGCTTGGCAACAGCGCTGGCGGCAACATGCTTAGAAACCCGCTTTGCTTCGCTATCCAGGTTTTCCTCGGAATCCTGCAAACGGCGCATGACGGTTCCCCAGTGACGACACACGTGGACTACGCTCCTGGGCACGACACGGCAACATCGGCACTTATCGACATCTGCGGTGGTCCCAATGAACCCTGCGTCATGATGCCCGCTCCAATGCCGACGTCGATTACGTCATGTCACGTGGTCCATTCTCAGGCTATAAGAAGCCCAACGAGCCAGCTCTTCATCAGTGGGCTTGGCAACAGCGCTGGCGGCAACATGCTTAGAAACCCGCTTTGCTTCGCTATCCAGGTTTTCCTCGGAATCCTGCAAACGGCGCATGACGGTTCCCCAGTGACGACACACGTGGACTACGCTCCTGGGCACGACACGGCAACATCGGCACTTATCGACATCTGCGGTGGTCCCAATGAACCCTGCGTCATGATGCCCGCTCCAATGCCGACGTCGATTACGTCATGTCACGTGGTCCATTCTCAGGCTATAAGAAGCCCAACGAGCCAGCTCTTCATCAGTGGGCTTGGCAACAGCGCTGGCGGCAACATGCTTAGAAACCCGCTTTGCTTCGCTATCCAGGTTTTCCTCGGAATCCTGCAAACGGCGCATGACGGTTCCCCAGTGACGACACACGTGGACTACGCTCCTGGGCACGACACGGCAACATCGGCACTTATCGACATCTGCGGTGGTCCAATGAACCCTGCGTCATGATGCCCTGCTCCAATGCCGACGTCGATTACGTCATGTCACGTGGTCCATTCTCAGGCTATAAGAAGCCCAACGAGCCAGCTCTTCATCAGTGGGCTTGGCAACAGCGCTGGCGGCAACATGCTTAGAAACCCGCTTTGCTTCGCTATCCAGGTTAGTGGCTATTTGCCTATGAGTTGTTACCGAAGCGACAACCGTTTCCTGGTGCTGTTGCCTTGCCCACTGTGCGTCAAAAGGTTTTTAAATTGTGTTTTGCCGGCCAACAATGATCTGTTATCTTGTGGTGACATCGAGGCCAATCCTGGGCCTTCTGAGCTGGAAAAAATGTTATCCGAATTATTGCAAGGTCAAAAAATTATCAGTTCGACTGTTGAGGGCATTGAGTGTGCGCAGAAGGAAATAGAAAAAAAGCTTACCGGAATAAATGAACGCATTGATGGTATTGATGAGCAGTTACAAAAATTGAATGGTCTAGCCGGGAGGGTTCAGAATATGGAATCAATAGTCTCGAAACTTGAATCTCAAGTGTTGGCGCTTCGGGACCAGATGGATGACATAGAGAACAGAGGTCGCAGAAACAATTTGGTAATATATGGTCTTGACGAGCGAAATACTGAGTCAAACGATGAACTAGTTAAAAAAGTACAAGAAGACATTTTTGTGAAACATTTCGGCAGGGAGGTAGTTGGCATTGAAAGATGTCATAGAATAGGAAAAAAAGAAACATGCAGGTCACGTCCTGTTATATTAAAAATTCTCGACTATCGCGAAAAAATGGCCATATTGAAATCGGCGCATAAACTAAAGGGGACACATATATCCTTATCTGAAGACTTTTCCAAACGGCTTCGAGACATAAGGCAGAAGTTATGGAAGAGTGCGGCAGGAGAGAAAGCAAATGGCGCGAAAGTAAAACTCGTTTATGATAAGTTGAGCATCAATAATATCTTGCTCGGTTGGGATGAAAAGAAAAATGTACGATTTCAGATAACCAAGGCAAGGACTGACTGACACCAGAACCCTAACATCCGGTCTCTAAAGATAATAAATATTAATTGTAGGAGCGTAATTAACAAGGTCGCGGAGTTGGAGGCTCTTGTCCTTTCACATGATCCTGCCGTCACAATTCTAACAGAGACCTGGCTAAATGACTCCATATATGATAGCGAGCTTGTCCCGTCTGGATACAGTGCGTTTAGGAAAGATCGAGACGGTAGAGGTGGAGGCGTCAGTATCCTTTTCAAGACATCACTTAACATCCTGCGAATGCCGAATATACCCAATGTTGAGGTATCTTTTGTAAAGCGTATTACAATGGCATCAGGTACATTATAGGTGCTATATACAGACCACCGAACACTCCAGTTTCCATGTTTGATGAACTAGATAAATATTTGCGAGAAAATATAAAGACTAATGACCGAATTATCCTTTCAGGGGATTTTAATCTGCCTAACATACACTGGCCAACATTCACGCTCACAAAGCACGATCTTGTTGGAGAAGCCATGCTAAACATTTGCTATACATATGATCTGCTTCAAGTTGTGCAGGACTATACCAGAATTCAGGGACCTTCTAAGTCTGTTTTAGACTTATTCTTTGTCAGCGGATCCATTGATGCTCGAACAAGCTGCGAGGTATTTCCAGGAATTTCTGACCACCAAGCCGTGCTACTAACCCTAAGCAATACTGCACTTGATAAAAAATTGCAACGTTTATCTTTCCCCGATTTCTCTCGGGCAGACGACGTTTCAATTATTGATACTCTTGCGTTTCATTTTAATGAGTTTGAAAACAGCAGATGCGATGTAAATGAGCTTTGTATCAGGTTTAAAAATATTATAAATGACTGTATTAACTCTTTCGTACCACGAATTACAAAAAAGAAGAAACATAAAAACCCCTGGATTTCTCGTAAAGCGCTCCAGTTGAAAAGGCGGCTAAAACGATTAAAGAAAACAATGAAGAACACAAATTTGCATTGCAATGGTAACGTAGTCAGTGAATTAACTTCAAAGCTTAAGCACCAAGTCAGTAGCGATAGGCAGCGCTACTATGGCGACTTATTGCCAAGCTACATCGCATCGGCTCCTGAGAAATTTTGGAGGAGCATTAGTCCTAAATCAGAAGTGTGATGTCTTTGACGTGAATGGCAAGTTGACTGATGATAACAAGGAAATTGCAAACCTATTTAATGCACACTTTAAGTCTGTCTTCACTCGAGATAATAACATTTTACCGTACTACGACGCAGTCCTGCCTCCTATACCTGATGTTAAGATAACTGAACAGGGCATTTTTAATATGCTACTTAATCTAGATATTAGAAAATCTTCTGGCCCAGATGACATTCCGAATGGTTTTCTTAAACGCTATGCGGAATGGGTGTCCAAATATTTACAAGTTTTGTTTGTGAAATCCTTGGAATTAGGCCAAGTGCCGAGCGACTGGAAGACCGCCAGAGTTAAGCCACTCCACAAAACCGGGAATAAGCAGCACATTCAGAACTACCGCCCTATTTCATTAACTTCAACTGCATGCAAACTTTTGGAACACATCATTCACAAACACATTTCGGAATTCCTTGAGAAACATAACTTTCTAACAACACATCAGCATGGATTCCGAAAAGGCTATTCAACAATAACCCAATTGGTAGAAACAGTGCATGACTTCGCAAATAATATAAACAACGCTAAACAGACAGACGCCATATTTATGGATTTTTCCAAAGCTTTTGATAAAGTCTCTCATCATAAACTACTCCATAAATTAAACAAAATTCTTAAAAATCATAAGCTGATTAACTGGATTTCAGATTACCTCACTGCCCGTAAACAATTCGTTACTTTTAAGAATCAGGACTCTAATCATATCTCCGTTGACTCTGGCGTTCCCCAGGGCTCGGTTCTTGGGCCGCTCCTCTTCCTGTTGTATATAAACGATCTTGTAAATGATCTTCCTGTTAAAATCAAATTATATGCAGACGACTGTGTTTTATATTCAGTAATAGACAACCCCTCGGATCAAGTATTACTAAATGATGCGTTTCAGAAGGTAGTTGCCTGGTGTGAAGATTGGCAGATGTCAGTGAACTTTGAGAAAAATGTTTTTATGTGCATTACTCACAAAAAGAAAAAGCTTAATTTCAATTACTCGGCTAACAATATTTTTCTATCTGAAGTAACAGAATACAAGTACCTTGGCCTGTGGATAACTAACAACCTCAAATGGAATCGGCACATCGATAAAGTAACCACTAATGCCTATCGTAAATTGTTTTTTCTTAGGAGAGCATTAAAGCTGTCCACGTGTCCCGTTCGCTTATTAGCGTATAAAACAATTATACGCCCAGTACTAGATTATGCAGCTATTATCTGGGATCCGTTTACGCAAACTAACATCAAAAAGCTCGAACGGGTGCAGAGAAAGGCAGTTCGCTTCATTTATAATAACTTCTCCCGTACCTCAGTAACAGAACTCCTAAAACAAGCCAACTTGCCTGCACTAACAGAGCGCAATCGAGTTTCCCGACTAAAATTCTTCTATCAGCTTGTAAATGGACACTACAACATTAACATCACTGATATAATTACATTTTCTTCCGGGTATGCCACAAGACAAAGGCATCAACTAAAAGTGACACCATTCCGCGTAAAAAATAATTGTTTTAAATATTCCTTTTTTCCTAGGACTGTGATAGAATGGAATAATTTGACTAATATAGAAGTTACTCAGCCTTCGTTGTCTTTATTTGCTGCTAACATCTGTTGATTAGGCCTCAAGATCAAATGTGACCTCATTCATTTCTTTTTGCCACTTTTATTTAAACCGATGTTGTTTGTATAGGCAATGTACTACGTATTGCTTTGCTTTGTTGCCTGCATTTGTATGCTCATATATTGTACTTCCACCCTGCTAAAATCCCTTTGGGGATTGCAGTATCTGTAAATAAAAAATAAGTGCAGAAAATAAAGATCAATCGCGACAACAAAGAATTTTTTACAAGGCATCTCATCCTAACCTTTGCGGCGAGTGTGTTGCCAGATTCCGATGAAACAGGGTACACAAATACACGGGTAAGAAAATATATCTCGAGCCCACGTAGAGAGAGAGAGAGAGAGAGAGAGAGAGAGAGAGAGAGAGAGAGAGAGAGAATAATTACGCGATGAAAGCTGAGAGGTTGGCCTTAACTACTATGTTTTAGCCTGCTACACGCAAATTACCTCGAGCGGCTTGTCGCGCGGCAATTTTGCGTGTATTCGCGGGCTCTATTCACGCTCGGAAAAAAACACTCTTATGTGGCACGTATGGAGCAACAGAAAGCTGCATCTAAAGCTGTACATCAGAAGTGCGGATGTGGAGTGTGGTGGTTTTGTTAAATCCGAATCCTTATGTAAAAATGCAGCGATGAGGAGATGGGGTCGTATTTGCTCTGGCCGCTTGCATGAACCCTAAAATGCCGTCCATGGAACCACTGGGTATCGCGGAAACCAGAGTAAGAATTTCTGTCTTAGACACACAGTCCGACCTTCTTTCTTAATATAGATATGAATATTGCCGGGGAGCGTGAGGACGCTTCTTCGTAACCACGACGACGTGAAATCACTCTTACATTAGTAGAATTCAAAGGTGTGTCTTCAAGAGAAACATTTAAAATCAAACAGAGAAAGTTTCTCCGGCAACATGTCATTTTCCGCAAACACCGAGACGGGGCTGATGCCTCGTCCGGCGGTGTAGAAATAGTTGTGGACAAGACTGCTGCTCGTCAACACTTGCCCCTCTGGACGACCCCGAAGAAGTTGCAGTACGAATAAGTACCGCCAGATTCATATACATACCTCCCAATTATCGCTTCATCAAAACAGAATTATATTGTCGCCTTGATCATGTCCGTGAGCCTTAGGTTCTTGTCGGCGACTTTATTACTCGCAACGGTTGTGGGCAGACTCTTAGCGCGACGCTAGAAGGCGACTCGTAGGAAACTTTCTGATAATCTCTGCTGCATGTATCTTTAATAGAACAAGCCAACTTATTACAATCTCGATCCTTATTCATATTCTTTTATACACAGCGCTTGGAATCCCCAAGATTCTTCCTAGGTTAGAAGAGAATCTCATCGGAAGTCCTTTTGTAAGTGACCATTCCCCAATAATATTCAACATAATAATGTGACACAAATGTCCTGCGCATTTTGCTAGATGAAAAATAGCATCGGCTGACTTGGAGCGGTTTAAACAACCAACTTGGTAATCACGAGAGTCTAAAACGATTTTAATATACATGACGCGGTAGCACATTTTACACTTTTATTACTGACGTAGCTGAAAAATTCGTTCCACGAACAAATGGTCGTTCATAGGAATGACGTGTTTGCTGCTGGTATGCAGACTAAGCAGATGCGCGCAGAAAACGGAATAAACGATGAGGCTTAATGCGTCGATTATCAAATGTGAAAAACCGTGTTGCATTTACACATATTCAGTTTCAGTGAAGGCGAGCACGACATCACGCAAATAAATAAAGAAAAAGTGTCTCGGCTATACATTCTTATATACAGGAGACAAGATAATGGAAGGCACTCAGATGGCTAAAGCGGCAGCGAAACCAGCGAAACCATCCATTACCACTTGTCAGTGAGGAATGGAACAGCTTGGAAGATCAGGCACACGTGCTTGAAGAGCACTTCGATCCTATGTCTAGTTCCATCTATTCGGAAACCTTTCTAAGAAACAAAGAATTATCAGAGCATACGTCACTGCATTGTAAATGCCTCCTGAACGAACCATAGAACTGTTCTCTTTTAACATTGCCGAGCTCAGAGCCTCCTTGACCACATGTCTGAGCTCTGGAAGCGAACCTGACAGAATCATGTATGACACCTCGACGCCGATTAAACACATCGACGCCTACAGGCTAAACACGCTCCTCACACTCTTAAATCTTATCTGGGCTGCCGAGCAGCCGCCATCTCCCCAGATCGAGGTTATTGGGGTCCCCGCTTTCAAAACGGGTAAAGACTCCTCCTCAGTCACAAGTTACCGCCTTTTTCGTAGCGCATGCTCTCACTACAGGCTGTGGTTGCTTAGTGGCTATGGTGTTGGGCTGCTAAGCCCATCGAATCCCGGCCACGGCGGCTGCATTTCGATGGGGGCGAAATGTGAAAACACCCGTCTACTTAGATTTATGTGCACGTTAAACAACTCCAGGTGGTCCAAATTTTCCTGAGTCCCCACTACTGCGTGCCTCATAATAACATCGTACGTAAAACTCCACAACTTAATTTTAAATTTTACGCTGCTGCTGCGATGGTATTTTTTTTTGTATAGCACGTGCCTCTAGGCCCTTGCTCCCAGCGCGGTGCTAAGGCAGAGTGCTACTGACACTGACGCGTTTTAGTATGTCATTCCTTTGAAGCATTTGTTTTATGTTCATCATAGGCTTCACGAGTCATTGTAGTAATTGTAACATATATGTATATTTTATGCACTTTGCAGCGAATATTCTTAGCACTCTGATCAGCCGTGTTACATGTTATATATGGCGGGATTCGAACACAGGGCATGTAGCAGAGAAGCCCGCTATTGAAACTGTAGCGGCAGCAGCATCGGAGTGGGGGACTCCGGAAATTTGGACCATAAAGAACCCCAGGTGGTCCAAATTTCCGGAGTCCCCCCCTACGGCGTGCCTCATAATCAGATCGTGGTTTTGGCACGTAAAACCCCATAATTTAATTTTTTTAATTGGCGTCGCATGATAATTACGTAGACGCTAGCGTTTGCACGAGGCACGAGCGGCTGACACGCACCGGCACAGGCTAGCGTTCCGAGACAGATTAAAAATGCTACGCTAAGAGATCGGGTGTCGGTTATTCCTCTCCCGCGAGAGCCCTGAGATTTTACCGGTTGCTCGTCGGCATAGTTTGGTGACCCGGACGTGATACTGCCATACGCTCCTGCGGTAGAGACGACAATGGGTCAGACCAACGCTACGAGAGCTCAAAGTGAGAACCCTTCCGACGAACGCGGTGAGCCCTCCTGTTCGGACACCACCGTCCGCCTCCCACAGTACTGGGACCATGCATCCCTCGGCGTGGTTTCTTCAGGACGAATCGCAATTTCAAGTCGCTGGTATCCGCTCTAAAGCCTCAAAGTTTCATTACTATGTTGCAGCGCTCTCGCCCGCCGCCATTGACGAAGTAGCAGATTTGTTGAACGCCCCATTGTCTACCTCCGCCTATGATGATCTCAAGGCAGCCCTGCTACAGCGCACAGCAACTTCACAGTGTTCTCGAATCCAGCATCTTCTGTCCGCTGAAGAACTCGGCGACCGACGACCTAGTCAACTTCTTCGCCGAATAAGACAGCTGCTCGGAGACAACGCGAGTTCCATGGACGACGCACTGTTGCGCGAATTGTTTTTGCAACGACTTCCGGCTAACGTGCAGATGGTCCTGGCGACAGCCTCTACCATGGATGTAACCGGACTTGCCACTTTGGCCGACAAAGTCAAGGAAGTAGCCACCCCAACCATCGCAGCCACGACATCGTCTCCGGGTGACCTTACAACCGCCCTGCAAACTCTTCCCTGCTCTTCAGCAGTGCAATCTGCACTCGACTCCTTGTGTCAGCGCCTGGATCTGTGCAGCAGAACATAGCCGCACGTCAACTCGTCGCCCACGCAGCCGTAGTTCCAGCAAATCAAGATGCACGGGCACCCGCAATGAAATATCACCTAAAACGTTTGGCGTTTGCTACTACCGTGCACCACCGTTTTGGAAACGATACTCGTCACTGTCGGCGTCCCTGCGCTTGGCAGGGAAACAGGCCGGCCAACCTCTAACGGCGACGAGTGGTCCGGCCCAACACACAAGTCGCCTTTTCTACGTGACAGACAGAGTTACGGGACAACGGTTCTCAATCGATACAGGAGCTGACGTCAGCATTCTCCCCGCCCACCACTCCGACCGAAAAGCGACACCTGGGTCGTTTTTGCAAGCCGTCAATGGCACCAGCATTCCAGTTTTCTCGTCACGCTCTGTCATGATAAACCTTGGCCTTCGACGAGCGTTCCGCTGGATTTTCCTGGTTGCAGACGTCCGTCGTGCAGTCATTGGAGCAGACTTCTTGCATAACTACGGACTCTTTGTAGACATTCAACGACGCCGTCTCATCGACTCCGTGACCCAGCTATCCGTTCCCGGCGTCGCATCATCAGGCACATCGCCGATCGCGCCTATTTCTGCCATGTTGGACAAACCTATCGCCACGCTCCTATGCGAGTTTCCCACTTTGACGCGCCTGCCGGACTGGACACAACCGGTGCAACATCACGTGTGCCACCACATCGTCACCTCCTGCCCACCAGTATTTTTCCGACCCCGGCGTTTGTTCCCCGAGAAACTCAGGATCGCTCGCGCGGAGTTCGAACACATGCTGCAACTTGGCATCATCCGCCCTTCCTCCAGTAATTGGGCATCACCCCTTCACATGGTGCCTAAGAAGACGGGAGACTGGCGCCCATGCGGTGATTACCGGGCGCTAAACAACGTTACAGTGCCTGATCACTAACTTCTCCCGAACATGGTAGCGTTGCACGGTGCGACGATCTTTCCTAAGATCGATCTCGTTCGCGCCTATCATCAACTACCGGTCGCTGAAGAGGACATTCCCAAGACCGCCATCACCACACCCTTCGGTCTTATTGAATTTCTCCGCATGCCTTTCGGCTTACGGAACGCGGCCCAGTCCATTCAGCGTTTCATAGATTCCGTCACCCGTAGCCTGCCTTTCGTTTTTGCATCAAGCTCTTCTGCAGAAGAACATATTCACTACTTGCGGTTGTTGTTTGCACGCCTTGCCAGTAACGGAATTGTCATCAACGCTGCCAAGAGCGAATTCGGTCAACCCGAACTCGAGTTCCTCGGTCATATCATCGACGCTAGCGGCATTCGACCACTGCCGTCCGAGATTCGCGTCATCGAAGACCTTCCCCGACCGACCACACTCACAAAGCTTCACCATTTTCTCGGATTCGTCGATTTCTACCGCCAATTCATCCCCGATTGCGCACGACTTATGGCTCCGGTAGAAACTATATATATATATATATATATATATATATATATATATATATATATATATATATATATATGGTCAACAAACGTAAACAAGTGCTTGAGTGGGCTGAAGAGGCCACCGACGTTTTCACAAGAGTCAAGTATGCCTTCGCCGACGCCACGCTGCTTAGACACCCACTGCCATCATGACCGACGCTTCAGACACCGCCGTTGGTGCCGTTCTGCAGCAATTCATCGACTATGCGTGGCATCCACTCGCCTTTTTCTCCAAGAAATTGAAGCCCGTGCAGTCCCGCTACAGCGTGTTCAGCCGTGAATTACTCGCAGTCTACCTGGCTATCAAACATTTTCGCCATTTCCTAGAAAGCCGTGCATTTACTGTCTTCACAGACCACAAGCCCCTTGTGCACGCAATGAATCGTTCGGCGTCCTGTTACTCGCCCCGTGAGAGTCGACACCTTTCCTACATTTCCAAGTTTACAACAACGTTCCGCCACATCAAGGGCACCGACAACGTTCCAGCTGACGTTATGAGTCGCGTCAATGCCGTTTCCACGTTGACGTCGGAACCTTTCATCATCGATGTCGACTTACTCGCGAGTCAACAGCGTGACGACAACGAACTTCGTACACTCCGGAATTCGTCAACGTCCCTGAAATCGGAGGACGTCGTTGTCACTCCAGATGGTACGTCCGTCGTCTGCGACACTTCTACCCACACGCCTAGACCATACCTTCCGGCATCCCTTCACAGACGTCTATTCGAAACCGTACATACCTGTCGCATCCTGGCATACGGGCGACACAGAAGCTTCTTTCCAGTCGTTTCGTTTGGCCTCGGCTAAACGCGCAAGTTCGCGATTGGATTCGCTGCTGTTTGTCGTGTCAACGCTCCAAGATCCAGCGTCACCCGATTCCGCCTGCCAAGTCTTGTCTTTCACCAGATACTCGTTTTGACACCGTACACCTGGACCTCCTCGGCCATCTCGCACCTTCGAAAAGGCTACTGCTACCTGCTGACATGCATCGACCGCTATACACGGTGGCCAGAAGCTACACCTATATCTGACATCTCAGCGCCCACTGTTGCAGCAGCTTTCGTGTCCACGTAGATTGCAAGGTTCGGCTGCCCATCCACAATAATCACCGATCGCGGTCGGCAGTTTGACTCAGCACTCTTCAACGAGCTACTCAAACGACTCGGAACGACACGTTTTCGCACGACTGCGTACCACCCGCAGTACAATGGACTTGTTGAACGTTTTCACCGGCATCTCAAGGCCTCCCTTATGGCGCATCAATCGCCGGAGAAGTGGGTTCTGCATTTGCCTCTCGTCTTACTTGGCATCAGAGCCGCACTCAAGAGCGACCTAGGTTGCTCCTGTGCTGAGCTCGTCTGCGCCACTCATCGACGCCTTCCATGCGATTTCTTTGTCGCCACCAGCAAAGCACCTATGCCATCACCTGTCGACTACGTTGCCGAACTGCAAGCTTTCTTCAGCCAGATGCGCCCCGTGCCTACACGTTCGCAAGAAGCCAAGTCTCCGCACGTTTATCCCACACTCACTTCTGCTACCCACGTTTTCGCGCGTAACTGTGCCGTGCGGAAGCTTTTGCAGCCGCACATCTCCGCGCCATATTGTGTTCTCGAGCGCCGTCCGACGACTTTTGTCGTGAACGTCAATGGCCGGTCGGACGCAATTGCCCTGGAACGTCTCAAACCCGCCTACATTGAAGCACCCGCGCCATCAGCCCCACCAATGTGCGAAGCACCCCTGCTGCATCCATCGACGCCGCCTCCGTCCGTGACACCCAAGACCAACACAAAGACTCGCCGCGTCACGTGGACTTTTCATCGTTCGTCGAACTTTCGTCCTCTCTAGGGGGGGGGGGGGCTCTGTAGCGGCAGCAGCATCGGCGACGCATGATAATTACGTAGACGCCCGCGTCTGCACGAGCGGCTGGCACGCACCGGCACAAGCTAGCGTTCCGAGAGAGAATAAAAATGCTACGCTAGGTGATTGGCTGTCGGTTTTAACACGAAAGTGTTTTATGCCGGGGTCCACCAAGACTTCACTGACGTATTTCCGTCACGGAAATACGTCATAGAACATAATACAAAGAAAGAAACCAGAAGAAAAAGTTCCACAAACATGCAAAATTTGGAAATCGAACCCACGACCTCTCGGTCCGCGACGATAGATCGCCGAGCGTTTAACCCATTGCGCCACAAACGCATTTGCAGAGAGCTACACAGACGCGCCTTATATATCTAACACTCCTCCGTGTACCCGCGCTCTTGCTCGGGGCGGTGCCGCCGCCTACGAGCAGAAAAGAGAAGTACTGCATTATGACACTAACGCGCACCGACAGTGAACGCTTCGGTGGTCTCAGCACTCCGACGCCTCGATGCCAGCATTCGAAGGGACGCTGGCATCAAGAAGCACTACAAACGCCACCTAGGTGGCGTTGGTAGTGGCGTTCACCGTACTCAGCACAGCGGAGCGTGGCCTCCGCAATTAGCTCTGAAAATGTTTCTGAAGTTGATCGCGGAGGCTGCAATTACGACGCGCTGTACGCACTGATTTGACTCGGTGACGATTCAGTTACGTGCTTTGTCTTGCGCGTTGTATTAGTGTGTCAGTTACGTGCTTCGTCTTTCGCGTTGTGCTAGCGTGTGCAGCGTAGTGCAGCTTCCATATGCACGACGGTTGCTCATGGTCATCGACGTTGGTAGTCGTGATGGAGGAGACGTGCCACCAGGCGTCAGCGTGGGTGCATCAACGCCTAAGGGCGCTTTAGCCACAAAACACCAATAGACATTATATATCAATGTGCAATAAACATTACACTACTTCTGTGAAGACACGTTTCACTTTCGTGTTCTATACCGATTCCTATATAAGAGGGATCAACCACATTTTTTTCCTCTCCCGCGAGAGCCCTGAGACTTTACCGGTCTACGTGGTCGCTCGTCGCCACAAAACCATTACGTCACGTACGCATGCATCGACAAGTGGCATAGAATGCCTTTATGGATTACTCGCGAGCGAGCCTGCGCGTTGAGCGCTTGGTGAGTTTCGATTTGGCCCCCTTGACACGCTGAGCGGCAGGAATTAGAATTGTGCGTGTTCGCAGAGTCTTCTGCCCTTATAATAGCGCAGATTGTTCCGAAATTTGGGACAACAAAGGCAGATAAAGAGTTCTAAACAAAGCCACAAGAACAGCTGAATCCAGAAGCACGAAGATTAGACAACTCCATGTCCTGCCCATCATTCTCATGGTCTATGGTAGAACTATTGCAGCGCCCTCTAGTAGTTACTGTACGAAACTCTATGCCATTAGCGATTCATTTATGTGTTGACTATTCATGACCACTTTGCACTCTTTGGCCGTCTGCCTTTTACTATTAAACTCTACATATCATTATGTAACGCTATGTAATGGACCATTAGAATATACACGTCTTACAAGAAGTTCTTAACCGAAGTGACGCGTGAATATGAAATTGCAGTCAGATAAACAAACCTAGAGATTAATTGCAGAAATCCAATGAATTAAGCAGCATTAGAGCAAGAAAATGGACAAAAAAATACTGGGTGCTTCTTTTTTCCAACCATTCAAAATTTTTAAAAATCGCTTGCGGCAGACAGCGTCATTCTAGTCGTTGAGCTGGTTTACTCAAAGAAGCAGACAATACTTCAACGGAAAATTGAATTATACAGACAACTAGTAAACATAAATCCACTAATTAGCTGTTTAATTATTTTATAAACAGCACATATCACAATTTACGAATTATAGCCGGCGAGTTCGCAAGATGTATCCACTTGAAATGCATTTTCCGGATGACACCAGTTTCTAGATATTCATTTCTAAAGTGTGTGACGAAATACAGGGACGTTCCAGTTACTCTCGTACTTCATTGCATAAAACGGTGTTTTTTTTTTTTAAGTAAGTGAAAGAACAGCGCATTTTCACCGCAAGTTTGACCCGCATATCTCGAAACAAATGCGATCCTTAGAAATCATTCCAAGTGGGTATGTCTCGCATACCTTCAGTCTACAATGTGTAAATATCAGTAAGTGCCGTACAGTAATTAATTAAACAGTTATTTAGTTAACTTTTGCTTATTGGCAGTTTATGCATGCAAGTTTCTCCCTCGAGTAATGTCCGCCGGTTCGAGTCAACCAACCCTAGGACTACCATTGCGCTATCGGCCACAGGCGATTTTTTCAAAAATTCCACATTCTCAAAAAAAAAAAAAAAAATCGCCCCGTATACTGCATTGGGTATAACCTAAAGTATTTTTTATGCACTCTTGTTTCGCTCATGTCCCTGTGTAGTGTTGACGTCAACAGCTAGGTGAATTCCAAGGCGGTTTAAATTAAACCTCCTTGATGAATTCCCGTTTTTCACGCCTGGCTACGTGGCGCTGTTTTAGAAAACGCTCTTCAGTATGCACAACCTGCGAGATATGCACAGTGCAAATTTCGAAACACGTGGCAGTGGCGTAGGTTCTTTGTGCTTACGTGCCTGTCAGCACAATGCTCGTTTCGCAGGAACAGCCGCTCTGAGCCCTGCCGCGACGACACGAAGGTTTTAGGCGTCTCTCATGAAGGTCGGCTTGATGGATGAGTTCTTGCTTAGTGATTGCTATTGAGCGACTCCATTTTTTTTTCTTTTGCTGGTTATATGGCAAACCAACCAGACGCCCGCGCATTCGCTAGCATATTCGAGAATTAAAGAAGTTTGCTAGAATTCGCTAGCGTATTAAGGAATTTCGCCTCACCTAGTGAGTTAGACGCAACGCCTGGGTGGTACAGCGACTATTGGCTGCTATCAGTATAAATGCTTTTAGCTGAGGCTCTGGAAAGTACTCTTGCTGAGAAGCAAGCCAAGAAGTTAAACATATCTATAGTGTCCGCAAAGTTCAGGTCTCGGCACCCTTTGCACACAAACCCTTAATAGCATTGTAAACTAGCGACACCGATATAAAGGTCAGAAAAAAAAATGTTCAAATCTTGGCCTCTGATTTCACTTCATTTTCATCTGCAAGAATAGACCTGTCAGTCATGGTGTCTCCATATGGAGACGCGACTTTCTTCGTTGCCTTTTTCATCAAAAAGCGAAGCAGTCACGCTGCACACTATAGAGCGCCGGCCTAGGCTGTGGGAGGCACCCACTGGTTCAAATGGGCACAAAAGTACCCCGGCCTGGTGTTTGGCTTCCCTCAGGGGTGATACGCTTAGGAAAGAAGCCTGCGCCCTAAATTCCCGTCGAAACGCTCGTGAGCACAGAAACAAAAGTGATGTTTTGGCCGCTCCCATGGCAGCAATTTCCTATGTGGCGCCCCAAGCACCTACTGAGGTGGGGACGCCTTTGGGTTGAGGACAAACACCTCTTACCAAGCGTTGAGGTCCCATAATGGCCGAGCACCAGGCCGGGAGCACCTGTATCTTTTTTTACCGGTATAGGTACACGGCGGCAGCAGTTGCCTCCCACAGCCGCGCCGCATGGTCTTCAACAAGGCCGTCTGTGATTGGACAAGAGGCGCCCAGAGACAACTCCTGAAATATCTATTAAGCCCTCTTTCGAGATGTGAAGCCCTACCAAACCCTGTGAGAGCCGAGCACCAGGCCAGGGAATATCTCTACCCATTAGAAAAAAAAAACAAAAAAACGGTGGGTTCCCGGCGGCACCGGGATTTGAACTCGGTACCTCCCGCACACGAGGCGGATGCTCTACCGCTACGCGCACCGTTGCGAGACACAAATAAACATAATGAGCGCCGTATAATATGAAGTGGCGAAACACTACTGAAGAAAAATATGTTTCAAGATAGACGCCTCCACGTTTTACGGGAGACTCACTCATATATTTTAACCGCGAGTTATCGCTATTACATGTCACCTTTTGTAATGGATGAAACCAGAAAATTTATACCCCATGCCTAAAATTATTACTGCTTCTTTCACCTATGACCTCTTTTTATCTATCTTTAATATTCGCAGCAAGCAGAGTCTCTTTATTTTATCGCGAGATTTTGCGATAGCAATTGTATGGACACTCCGGAATTACCGCCGTCGTCGTCACAGTGAGGCTCTGCATATGTTTAGGTATATTTATGCTATATGGTTATCTATGCAATATATGCGGGTTACATGGCCACACTATTCAGTCACCAAGTTGCTCGTACCAGGTCTTACGTTCCTCACTAAATTATTCCACAGAATTCTGAGAGTGGCAGCCCACAAATAAATGTCACGATACTTAACATTCCTAGTGCATGCTTTTTAACTTAAATTTGCTCAGACTACGTAATATTAAAAGTACAATAAAATATCAGTGCTCACTCAAAGTTGAAAGTTATTCAACTTCATTAGCGCGGATCTTTACGGGCAGTGTAGTGGCACCTGTGCGGTGTCATTACAGGCAATACTCGGCGCGTTAAAGCTTTTATGGGTGCCCTGAAGTTTTGGAGCACCTGCGTTTGTCGCGGCCGCGTTAATTGGACCCACGCATATTTGGAACGCCACCCGAAAAATTCAAGCGAAACGTTCAACTTTGCTACATCAGTCGGTGCTGTGCCTTCAGGCAAAACTTCCCAATTATTATTACAAAGCTTTGCGCAGTGTTACAGCACATAAGGTGCCTTGCCTCGTCGTGCATGCCGCCGATAATTTTTTTGTAGGCGAGGTATAATTACCACCAATGCAAAGGTATGAATATGTGAGAGTGGAAAGTTTATATCAAGCGTTGTGCGGGTTTACGAGAAGCTGGAACGTGGTGGGCGCATTTGTGCATTCTCCTCTGTGTTTGTGGTTATTCTAGTAATTTTGGTTCGATTCTCCATAAGAGGACGTTAACCGCCTGGCTGCATAATCTCGAGAGAAAAAGATCATGGCATCCACGTAATACTTCTTTTTTGCATAGTGATGCCAGTGGAATTTGGCTAGGGCATCGAATTGGTATACGCGGCCTGTACCAATTCATTTCGCGCGCCATGCCTAGCTTGCAATAAAAGACATGATTTCCTGACTTCTACGAAATGAAGGCTATTGCTCCCCGACTCTGAATTTTAAATGCATTCCAAGAAGAGACGCCAGATACAGCAGCTGCTTTACGAAATAGTCATTCTATACAGGGTACTCCTGTCATCATGGAGTGAAGGACCTCTTGAAGTGCTGACTGTCTAGGTGAAAGCAAGCGACGTGTCAGACTCCTAACCACCATTTATCATCGAAGTTTGTTAAATAATTCTCACGCATATACACGTGCGACGATATATACACGCGCCCCGGGAGAGCGCAGGAAACTAGGCACGAAAGTGGTTGAAACGCCGACAAAGAGAGGGCGGTGCAAACGTAGACATGGCCGATGCTGGTCGGCAGCACCACTCTCCTCGTCGTGGTGCGCGGCGAGGAGGCAATCGTCCTGGACGCCTGTTGTCCTTTTGATAACAGACCCGACGCCTTCTCCGCAGCCCGCACCACCAAAATCACAAAGCACAAGCCCGTGCGCCTCTACCTTGCACAACGGTACCAACGTGTGACCATCGACGCCGTCGTAGTTGGTGCTGTGGGCTCGTGGGACCCCAAAAATAAATATATCATGGGAATGATCTGCACCCACTCCTACCTCAAACTATTCAAGAAGCTGGTTGTGAGTGAGCTGGTAACTGCATCCCGCGAGATCTACCACAACCATGTGGCTCATCGGTAGACGTCACCCCGGTTGTTGCCTCGGCTACCATCAGACAAGCGATGTCAACCATTTTTGGGCCCAGCTCGGCCCTTTTTGTGCCCTTGCCTGTAGACTTTTTACCCATACCATCTACATACTCTCACTTACTATTCACTGCCTTCGTGCCCTTTCTTGGTGTTCCTTACCCTTCCTGTTTTTTATGAACATGCGAATAAAACCCTCTGTTCTTACGATTGTTCCTGGGACCTTTTTAGGTCCCAGGTCTGACAAGGGTGCTTCAAGGGCGCGTTGCAGGTCCCGGAGCCCACCACACGGAGTCCACAGGGGCATGTGCCATTGCGTTTGGACCCCTTGTGCACTATCACCAGGATGGGCCCACATTTTTGCACACGCACACGAAAAATGCACTGAAGCCTAGCCAGAACCAGCATCGCTGTAAAATTCTGCCCGAAGCTGATTTGGAGTTTCTTCGAGCGGCTGCGTATAGGGAGTTCCAGATCGTTCAATCAGATGGCCACCGTGAACGCCGCGTTCTCCCTTGTGCCATGCTGCCAGAAGTTGCAGAATTTTTAAATAAGCTAGGTTTAATTGACCCTTCTTGAACAGACCGAAGAAGTGTGGCGTGTTTGATGCAGCTGCTTAGGTTGGACATTAAGCTGTCCTCATCACCAAGTTAAATGAGCAGCCTCCGAAATCTATCCGAATTCATGACAGAATATTTTCTAAACAGTCAAACAAGCCTGTGCATTGGAGTAAGCCATTAGGGAGGTGGTCAGGCTCACATAACCATACCAATCGAACGTTCGGTGCCACCATTGCAAGGTCGATCGTTGACGATCGTTTAGGGTGTCCTTACCCGACCAACAATAGTTAACGAGCTGGAACATGCTATATATGCACCGAGGAACACGTGGTTGGCAGAAAACAAGGAAGAAAAACATCGATGACGTCGCCAACGACTTCGAAAAGATTACCCCATAGGGTAGTTCGCAGATTTAATGGCATTGTAAATGTACAGAAAAAATTTCGCTCGAATCTGGCAGGCGGCTGTACGTCATTTTCCTGGTGACATTATTTTTTTAAATGTCCTGGCCTTAGACTTGCCCAGCTGGAGATTTTAAAATGACTCACCGAGCATGAACAACATGAACCTTTACTGCAGCAAATGCCTCAGGATTTGCGGTTTAAATAATTATCCGCCCAACCACTGCGTTTCAGAAATGGTGCAAGGAAACTTCAAAGGGTAAAGGCGAAATCAAGTGCCACGCTAAAGACCAGTCGCGCAGATATGTGCTTGGAATTTGCCCGGATAAATGGTGGAAAAAGAAAATATGAATGGTTACAGAACTTCTGTAAACTTATTACATCGACCAAAACGCAACCTTACTATAAAATCCACAAAACACATGAAAATAAACATGATGCAAAGATTGTTCTAATGAAATATATTCAAACAGTAAAATGCTGAAGCGCCTTTAAGAATAAACTAGCATACTGTCTGGCCAAACAGCTCCGATCAAAAGGTTCCGACTAAATAAATTTAGCCGATTTAAAAATAGGAAATCTTGGAATACATTTTTCTGTGTCCGTGTACGCATTTCGAACTCCACAAAATGCATTACTAAGCTCAGAAAAAGGAAATTGCGTCGACCACAAAGAAGATATAGTCGCAACCGCTATATCTGCTTCACTCTTTTACAGCGAAGCTGTTAAGGGCTCACCTTTCGATCGTCGCGTCCGGCAATAGAAAAAAAAAAAAAAAAAAAAAAAAAAAACTCTCGTTGGCCGTAGCGCGCGAGGGTGAGGGACGCGTGCTTTCACGGGGAGCGAGCGCACGGCGGAGAACAAAGGCGACTTCCCAGTGGAAGGGGAGTGGTGGGCGAGGAGGGCATCGAGGCACCGTAGACTGTGCCTGTGCGTGCCCGCTCTCCCACTGCAGCGCATGCGCGCAGCCCTGCCGGCCTCTGCTGCTCTCGCTGGGCCAGGCCCCGGAAACTCTCGAGTTCACCAAATGGCCACAGAGGGCGAAAAATCAACCGCGGCGCGTTCCAGCATAAGCGCGCAAGTGGAGCTACTGTAATTTGGTCGAATACTTTAGTTTGTATTTTTTCTGCTAGGGGCGCTCAACACGACTCAATATCTGAGCAATTAAAGTACATATAATAACCGACAGACACAGTTACAGTGTCATTTTTTTACAAAATAAGCAGTCTATTGTTTTTATTGGACTTCTGTTATTAAAGTCCGTGCTTTGTTACTTGAATAAAGGTTTTGAGGCCTCACTGACATGTGATCAGCGGCAGCCCACTGGTATCGATTGCAGTCCGTGCTGTTTATCGATTCAAATTGTACGGCGGTTATATTTGCGAACGGGGTGGTCGTTTCCTTTGAGCAGCATCACGCAGGTTCATTTTAATTAGATATAAATAATACCTCAGCCAGTTTATGCGTCCAACATTCGATAGCGGCCACCAAGCGAACGTGTTTAAAGACGGTGAACTTTATCAGCTGCGGCGTTTCACTGGCGGCTGCATGCACGGCTTCCGCCGTTTGTGATCTGCCGCGTCTGCCCGCGTTGCGTCTGGTTGCTCGAAAAAACGTGCTGGCCAGCACGAAAATTCATCGCTGGAACCGAGCACAGTCTGCTTGAAGACTACCCACGAAAGCGGATTAACCTTGCAGCCCCTGGGCTTGTGCGCCGGTGAGTAAAAAAAGCAGTGTTTCGCATTTTCAACTTTGAATTTCTTTGCGTGCGAGGCGGATAAAGCAGATTCCTGTCGTCATTTCCTAAAAGTAGAAAATAGTAATAATTATAAAGTTATTGTCCTTCCAAAGCAATTCAAACGAGGCTCTTGCTACTTTGCCAAGTTGCTAAAATTGCTAACATGAGTACAGCATAAATAATAAAGTTTTGGCTGTTTCTGCATAAATGATACACCGCGATAAATTCACTGCACATTAGTGACAAGTGTACTTCCGGTGATACAGTTAGATTAACTGCATTTGAGACATAATAAGATGACTGAGTTTATTACTAGTATCCGGCAGAAACAATTGTAATCTAATCGAGACTTGACCAAGCACAGCCCACACAAGGACACCACTGAAAGAAATGCACACTCAAAACAGTGTTGTGTGTGTGTGTTTGTGCGTTTTTCTGTCATGGAGCGTTTCGTGCACTGTTCTCTGTCATACGTGAATCACAAACTCACGCACACTTCCACCATAGTAATTTAGGCTCTTTTTTCTTTCGACTCCAGCCTCCAAGACGCTGCTCAATTTGACTCTATTGTCGTGGATCGTCAGAGAGTATGAAATCTATTTCATTCGTGTTCTCCATTAGGGCTTTCCAGGTCCACTTCCTGTTGCTGCACTTCCTGAAGAAGGTATTCATTATTCGGATCCTATTCCTTTCCGTAAATTCTGCTAACATCTCGTATCTTGCATTCCTAGAATCGATGCCGTAGTTGCCAATGGGGCTCTGCCTTGCCCAGGGGCACTTGCAAAAATGGTGCTAAAAGCGCCCTCAATCCGAAACTGGGTAGTACCAAGCTCGGTCGTCTGCTCCGGGAAGCACGTTACAATATGGACCCGCCACTTTCGGTTGTGTTGTACCACGGCTTACAGCGAATATCGGGCGCCGAAGATTTTCTATGGGTGGCATGCTGCGTAACGGCAAGAAATTATGCAACGCCGAATACGTGTACGGCGTTCAAGAAATACGCGGCGAAGTTTTAGCGCGGTGTCAATCGCAAGTGAAGCGAGTCACGCACGTGTGAAGTTGACTTCAGGTAAGGTTTGCACGCTGCTAGATTCAGGTGCACAAACGCGAGGAAATGCTTTCTATAAATGAATTCACAGCAGCGATAAGCATAAATGTGTACGGAACTGCTCGAGCGCACGACGGTAGGCGCCGCGACGGCAGCGGTCTTCAGCATGCCGCGGTGTACGAACTGCTCGAGCGCACGATCGTACGCGCCGCGACGGCAGCGGTCTTTCGACATGCCGCGAAACGGCGGGCCTCCTGCAATCTTTCTTGACTGCATGCCGCTAGACAAGTAATTATGCCTGCGCTGTAGTAGCGCCATCTGTCCCTCTAGCAATTGATAATAACTGATGCAATGCATATAATTTCGCAGTAACGTACGTACGTGCAAAATGCGCTGCTCGCTTGATGCAGCTTTTACTGACAGCGCTCGAACAACGATGTGCTGTAATCAATACTACCTTGCTGTGCTGCCTCAACGTGTTGGCTTGAGGTCAAGGATAAGCACATTCAACTCTCTAACCTGTGCTGCTCGTAGGTGGGTAGGAATTGTCACCGAATCAGCCCGACCACTTGTGGTCATAATTTGCACACACCCGGTCACTTCACCACTTCGCACCGGTCGAATGTTAATTGTCGCTGTGGCCGGGTCTCGAATCGTGAATCACCAGCCATGCCTGCTGCTATGTCGGTCTTACATTTCGCTTACCCAGCGCGACGAACTGCAGTTATCCAGCGCGCCCGACGCTCTACTTCGTGAGGCCTTGAAGGAAAACGGTAGAATCTGATGTTGGGATTCAGGCCTTCTTGTTCATGGCAGCCCACGACGCAGCAGTAACGACGGTGACGCTTTTTCGAGGCTGACCTAGGTCTCTCCGGATCGGCGTCGCCGATGTCTTCTGCTTCCAGCATTACGTCCCACGGCACACGGAGAGTCCGTTTTCCTATAACTATAGGCTGCGGCCAGCTCGCAGCCTGGTCGCCATGGTCTGTGAGAAGTGACGAGCCTTTTCGCACTGGAAACAGGGCAGCAAAAAGTGCGAATCGACGCAAAACGCGGGCTAGAAACGTGCTTCGCCACAGGCAGGGCTCAGTACTTTCCAAGCTGGTACTACCCAGATGACGCTTTTCGCCGTCACCAGGCGCCGCTACTATACCTCAAACTCGAGCAAAAGACGCCCATTGCTTGCTCACCAACCTGCTTTTTCCCCACTTTTGCATTGAAGTCGCCCATGACTACAGTATACTGAGTTTGCAACTTTCTCATTGCTAATTCAGCATCTTCATAAAACTGTTCTATTTCTTCATCATCGTGACTAGAGGTTGGGGCGTAGGCTTGTATTACCTTCATTTTGTACCTCCTATTCAGCTTTATTGCGACGACTGCTGCCCTCTCATTAAAGCTGTAGAATTCATCAATGTTGCCCGCTATGTTGTTACGGACTAGAATTCCAACCCCGGATTCTCTCTTGTCTGGAAGACCTCTGTAGCCGAGGACGTGGCCGTTAGTCAGCACTGTGTAAGGCTGACCAGTTCTTTTAACCTCACTAAGGCCAATAATATCCCAGGAAATGCCTGATAATTCTAAATAGTCCTGCTAAGCTAGCCTTACTCGAGAGGGTGCGCGTGTTGAACGTTGTCAGGTTCTGTTTCCATTGGCGGCCGGTTCGGACCCAGAGATCTTAGCGCCCTTTGCCGCGTAGCAGGTGTAACCGCCGCCTTGGTCAAGTGCTCCGCAGCCACTAGGGACTGAGGGCCATGGGTTAATTGTCGGAGTCATGAGGGAGGTAGTGGCCGAATACTGCACCAGGGAGGCCAATTCCTGTTCTGGCGAGGGAGTGACTTTGATGAAGCTTAGTGGTCCTTCGTAGTTTGGTTGCACCTTAACTAGTATAGCCCCACTAGCTCTCGGCAATATATTTGCTTACCGGTGTCATGCACCACTCCATGCCTGAAAATGTGGTGGACTGGAGTAGGATTCGAGCTTATGACCTTCAGGTTTGAAGCCGGGTATTCTACCTCTGCGCCACACCACCACCCGCATGACCTCCGCATGAGACACATTAAAGTTTCTTCTTCATAACTACTGGGGTTTTACATGCCAAAACCACGATGTGATTATGATGCACGCCGTAGTGGACGGTTCCGGAAATTTTGACCACCTCTGGTTCCTTAACGGGTAGCGACATCATACGAGCATTTCGACTCCATTGAAATGCGACTGCCGCAGCCGGGATCGAATCCACCTTTTTCGCGTCAGCAGCCGAACACCATAACCACTGCACCACGCGGCGGCAGCGAGTGATGAGTTTCCAAGAAATGAAACGCTGGGAAACCAGATCATGGTTATTGTTGCGTGGCAGAAGGGCTCCCCAAGTAGTCTTTTTTTTTTCTTTTTCTTTAATGCGGAGCTGTTTAAGCCGAGCGTTAGTCCGTAACGTGCGAACTGAAAATGTGGGCCGATCCTAGCGGTAGTGCAGAAAGGGTCCAAGCGCAATTGCAAATACCCCTGTGAACTAGCGAAGCTCAGCCTGCTAAGTCTTGCTAAGCATGGTTGGGACTACTTAAGCTTACCCAGTCATTCATAGCCAATGAATAGCTAATCAATAATCGATCAATAGTCAATAAATTCCTGAAAAATGCTGGGGATAATTTGGTAGTGCTTCGCCTAGCCTAAATACGTGGCCAATACCTTGCTATGGCCAATCTATAGCCAATCAATAGGTAATCAATAATCGATCAATAATAAATACAATTCCGGAAAATGCTAGGGATGACTTGGTAGTGCTTACCTAGCCCAAATACGTGGCCAATAGCTTGCGATAGACAATCGATAGCCAATCAATAGCTAATCGATAATCGACAAATTATCAATAAATTCCGGGAAATGCTGGGGTTGATGACTTGGTAGTGCTTAGCCTAGCCCAAATACTGGGCCAAGACCTTGCGATACCCAATCGATAGCCAATGAATAGCTAATCGATCAATAATCAATAAATTCCGGAATATGCTGGGGATGACTTGGTAGGGCTTAGCCTAGCCCAAAAGCCAAGACTAGATAGGTGCCCATCAGCTCCGCTGTCTCTTTAGTGTTGTGCCTCCAGCTACGCTATTTTCTGAGAGTGCAAGCGCGCTTTGGTCACGTATCGCGTAGCCAACGGGGCCATCGGAGGCGGTTCAAAAGAAAACAAACAGTGCTTCGCGGCAATATTGTTACTTTCATCGCATGCTTCTTTGCATCCACTTTGCTTGAGGTGTAAAACGCATGCCTAAAACCGCTACCCTGTTTGGATAAATTTCTCGAGGTACGATGAAATCTAGTTTTATACCTTGTGAGTTTTACTTTTGTCAACAACTAAAGCTTCGCCACAACACTGTCATCTCCGTGCAAATGCTCTATGACAGCGCACTGCGACGTTACATGCAGCTGTAGCATGCTTATTGGCACTAATTATCTTGCACCATGGCTGGCATTTGCCAGAACACTTAATATAACAGAATATCTCCCTTTACGACGCGCAGTAACCAATGCATACGTCTTGCGCAAACGAAAATGCGTCGCCCTCATTGCGACCATGATAGCGCGAAACTTTACAACTAAAGTCGAGCGTGCCCTCGATCCGACGCGTGTTCTACTGTGTTCGTCATGCGTACATAATGAACAAGTGAAATGAGCATGCACTTGCAATTTTAAGCGCCAACGGTCCGCTCGAAGAACAATTCATTGCCACCGCTCCTGCTCCCGCCAGTGCAGCGATTCGTGGTGCCCGCAGTCCACAGCCAATGCTCGCACCGCGGCGCCATCGTCACGAGAAAATGGCGGTGCCCGAGAACGGCGGTGAATTCTAGTCTATAGGCAGGCAGTTCCGGCGGTGGTGGTGTCGCGCTGAAAAGTGGGCCGATCCTGGTGATTGTGCAGAAATGGTCCAAGCTAAATGGCACATACCCCTGTGAGCTCGGGGACCTGTAACGCGTCCTTGAACTGCCCTTGTCACACGTGGAACCCAAAGAGAAAATGACCAGCCCTTCTGCTGTCGAGAAAATGGGGGTAAGCGAAGCTTGTCGTCTGATTCTAGTGTCAGGGCTTCCGAAGCCCAGGCGAAACGTCAGCGACGATCCGCGGACCCCGAGTTGCGAGAGAGCGATGTTGACGCTAAACGTCAACGAAGAGCCGCCGACTCTGAGTTTAGGGCAAACGAAGCGGAACGCCTGCGACAGTCACGGGGTAAGCTTCACTTACCCCTATTTTCTCGACAGGGGAGGGCTCTGAATTTTTCTTCGCAATTACGCAGTGTTAAATCAAATGATACCTTAATATTGTCATTACAACAAATATAACTCGTCAAAAGCACAATTATTTTATTACAACAAGCCTTTTTAGCCATTCTATGCCTGCTGTTTTAACCACTAGCTAAGCACAAAACTGCAAAGTATGACCGCAAAACAGTTCTAAGAATTACTTTCTTTACTACCCCTACAGTTCTAGATCCGGGCATATATATTTCATGGAATTATTCACTGGTAAAACAAATACTACCTAAGTATATTGCTTACAACAAATGTACGTCATCAAGAGCACAATTCTTTAAGTAAAGCAAAGCTGCCTAACCAATCTATGTCTCCATTTTTAGTCATTAGGTTGTCAGAAAACTGTAAAATATCGCGATCTCGCGGATTGGCGTGACGATAATTGCATGAAGTGCGTATGTTGGACCAATTTTTGGTGTAGCCCTGCACAAAACACCATCGTTAGAAAATTCGCGTCAGGCCACGAAGGAAGATCTCCGTCATGATATACATTGGATGGTAAATATATTTAAAGGTTAAAATTGAGAACAATGACGTGTTCGATAAACGACGCATATTTCAGCAACTTTCGGTTTGTCGATTACATCATCCTTTCTAGGAAAGCTCGAGAGGGCTTACAACGAGAGATTGAAGGCATTATTGGGCAAGGCGTAAGGTTTGGTTCTACGATCTGTACAAAAAAAAGATAACTCTCGATATCCTAACAAAAAAAAAGAGCCTGTGATTAGCAATCAGCCTCACACGTCGAATGTTAGAGGCCTTCGTGGTCCACGACTGCTTCAGCTTATGACGCGCAGGATATGACGCCTAGCGTTGACTGAGCTGCCACTTCCACTGCGATTCCACTAAGTGTGCGTGCAATTTTTATGAAACTGGCACTGTTCTTCACCAAACTACCACGTGCCCGCTTCCCGTGTAATTGGTTTCATGAAAAGGCCCAGCGGATGTCGTCGTCTCTCGGCTGTAGTAGCTTTGAAATCTCCAGCTGCACCACTGTGCATGTAGCGTGAATCAATGACGCTTGAATGCGCGCAGAGAGCCTCGGAGCCACCGTGCGCCGGTCACGCCCACTTATCGCTCCCGTCCAGAGCACACTCCTAACTAAACCCATGCACGTACCTGCTAGGGCCTCGCCAAACGACACATCGTTGAAGAGGGGGGGCTCAGCGCTGGTGGTGCACGAGCTTTCTCTCTCTCTCCATGGTCTTTCACCTGCTGCAGGGCCTGGTTTGACGCTCTGTGCGTTCCATCTGTTCGTGATTGCGACTGCCAACGAGTACGCTAATCGGAACGTCTTGCACACGTCCCTTTACCCGTGTAATCTCCTTTCGAGAAATGGGCCAGTGGTAATGTTTCGGCATCCCTTAGAAATCGATGTTCACCTGCCTGCTCGGCAAAGAACATGAGTGGTTACCATCGGCGTAGGGAGAGTTCCCTCACGATGTAGTGATCCGCATCATTGTCACGTTGAGGACCGCACTCAGGCGGGAAAAGCAATAGCAACCCCACACATCAAATTGGATCGCATAATTGTTCCTACAGCATGGAAAGTCGAGACGGAAAGAGCAGATCATCAGTCCGCCTTGAGTTCGTGCGCTGTAATTGGTCGCTTGGTGCTCGACCATTTGCGATTTCTTTGTAAATATTTTATGCGCTTCGGTGTAACAAGAGTTGGTATTTCATTACATATTTTCTCCGAAAAAGTTTCACCAGCTCAAGCTCCCCCAGAACTTTCTCATAAGGCACGAAAGTATTACATCACAAAGGCGTTTCCAAAAAATCACCGGCCTGCGCGGTACATGCACGGAGCACAGTCGCTGCGTAAGCTGCAGGAGCGGCTCCAAAGGAGCTTCATTTTCGGCAGCACGCACTACAGGTAGTACAGGGTCTGTGCGGCGAAGTATCTTTGCGTCTTTTTTACGAAAACGAACTGAAATGTCCGCCCGGGGTCGACGGCGAGCTGCGGCTTGGGCAGCTTTCTGCACAGCGGTCTGATGACTCCGACGTTGCCTGGTTGCAGGCGTGCGCGTAGCTCTACGATTCGCTTCTTCAGCAGCGGTTCGTGCCTTGCGAGGAAGCTCCATAACGTGTACTGAAGATTAAACGCAGGTATCGAGACTACACGGTGCACATGTCACATCCCTTGACACGTGGCACGGTACGATGCAACTGCTACATCTCGTAACACCTGGTGGAATACAACGCAACTGCTACGCAAAGTTCGCATGCATCGATGCTACGCGGCGAGCATCTCCCATCTCACCCTCTCGAGTGACGCCGAAGGGAGCAGATGGGTGGTTTGGAAGAGCCTTAACATCGCTGCAGGAGTAGCGCGCCAAAGAGATGTTTTTTCATTTAGTTTTTTGGCTCATTTGATTGGTTGTTAGGTTAAATGAGCAATCTGTATATATTTTTTTTCATGCTTTTCAGTTCCTTTGTCATTTCGGTTAGTTAGAGATAGGTAAGGAATAATTTTATTGTTTATCTACAAGTAGGGTTACTTTTGTATGACGGCTTTGTACGAAGATAAAGGTCGGTACTAGGAGGAACCCGAGAGTGCATTGTTTTGAGCGCGAGCGTTCCTACGTGTTGGAAGGAATGCGGTATGAGTTAGTACGCGATGCAAACAGGGTAATTTAACGGTAGGGTGCGTGTGCCTAGACCGTCTAGAGCAGGAGAAGCCGGTTGGGAAGCTAGAAAAGGAACTCAAGGGCGATCGGAAGCAGACGAAGGTGGTAAAAGATACTATAGCCAACGTAGAAATGAAGGTGAGGGCCACCATTGCGCAAAGCAATGGGGAACGCTTCGATGCGAGCACCGCGAACGGGAGCCGAAGCGAACACAGGTAAGGAAGCCAGCCGAAACCACCACGCCAGAAAGCAGTAGAGGACACGTCAGTGATGGTCACGTAGTGGCTACCACTGACGTCCCGACCCCGGAAGACACCAAAGTGAAGCGTGAGTAGGGGGAAGGCATCGCGGCCTCAGCATTCGGCGGCGAGGAGGAGGAAAAGCGTCGTCTTTGTTGGGGATTCAGACATGCGTAAAGCAGGACAGGTGATATTAGACTGGGTAGCTGCAGGCGAGCGAGTCCAGATTGGCGTGCTTCCGGGGAAACCGGAAGCGTGCTGCTGGGAAAGAGGCAAAATCCCGAAACAGTGGAAAACAGCAAAAATTGTAATGATCCCGAAGCCAGGCAAAAAACTACAGCTTGGCAACCTCAGACCAATCTCGCAGACCTCGTGCATTGGGAAATTGATGGAACACGTGGTCCTCGACAGATTAAACAGATACATGGAGAACAGAGAGGCCTTTCCACAGACAATGGTGGGCTTCCGCCCGAAGTTATCGACGCAAGACATGATGCTGAGAATTAAGCACAAAATAATAGACGGAAACGGCTGCTCCCGGATGGATACCAGGGCCATACTGGGACTAGACCTAACCAAGGCCTTTGACAATGTGAAACATGAAGCAATATTGGAAAACCTGGAAAAATTAGGAGTTGGGAGTAAGACGTACGAATACATCAAAGACTTTCTATCTGACAGAAGAGCAATTTTAACAATAGGAGGAGTGGCGTCGGACGAACTAGAGATGGGAAGCAGAGGTACGCCGCAAGGCTCTGTCCTCTCGCCTTTTCTCTTCAATGTCGCCATGATAGGCCTCCCATAAATACTTAATAACATTGAAGATCTAAATCATAGCCTATACGCCGATAATGTTACGCTATGGATAGCGGGAGGCAGTGATGGCCATATTCAGGACACACTGCAAAAGGCGATTGATGCGGTAGAAGCATACGTTGGGTCGAGAGGTCTGGGATGCTCCCCGCAAGAATCCGAGCTCCTGCTATAGCAGCCAACGTCAAGAGGGAAAAAGAAAACCAAAGTCCCCAATGCTCTTGGCAAACCAAGGACAACCCATACCGCTGGTTACAAGTATAAAAATCCTCGGTATGCGGATTCAGAACAACGGCTACAATATTGAAACAATCAGACAGTTAGAAAGCAATACATATCAGACAACGCGTCTTATTTCGAGCATAGCAAATAAGCTCCACTGTATGAAAGAAAATAGTTTGATCAGACTAATTCAAACCTCTGTTCTCAGCCGGATCGCCTACGTAGCGCCATTCTTAGACCTTAAAACTGAAGAAAAGAAAAGAATCAACGTCATGATCAGGAAAACCTACAAGAAAGCTCTGGGGATCCCAGTCTCCACTTCTAATGAACGTTTTGAAGCACTGAGGCTCCATAACACCATATAAGAATTGATAGAAGCTCACAGAACTGCCCAGATGGAGAGGCTCTCCAAAAGTCAAACCGGAAGACATATTCTGGAATCACTGGGCATCAACTATGAACCCAGAACTGATATCAAAACAGATATACCTGCGGACATTAGGAGACACCTATATATCCCTCCGTTACCCAAACACATGCATCCTTCGCACAACGAAGAACGAAGAAAGAGCCAAAGCATTAGGAAGAAGGTTTGATAATTCTAAAGATGTGCTCTATGTAGACGCAGCTGACTACGAACATCAAGATGCCATGGCAGTGGCAGTAGTCAATAATCAAGGACATGCAATTGCGTCAGGCACAATTCTCACAACGCCAGAGGTAGGAGAAGAGGTCGCCATTGCACTAGCAATGACATCTTCTCCCAAATATAAAATTATAATAAGTGATTCCAAGACAGCCATGTTAAATTACGCTAAAGGACGCATCTCACCAAAGGCGAAAAAAATCCTCCAGGCTGGTTTCCACGGAGACCGAGCTAGGGGAATACAAATCATCTGGGCACCAGCCCACTCGGGCCTGCCAGGCAACGTGAATGCGCATGACGCGGCTCGAGGTTTCGCAGACCGAGACGACGTCACCAACACGGACGCGTTCGCAATCCGCCGGTCGGGCAGAGATAGGCTGGTTTCCTCTAGGGAAATCATTGATCATTACAGACTAGCCAGGGCTAGATATACGGCAGCACATTGTTCATTAAACAAGTGGCAATCAGTGGCTTGGCGGCTAATACAAACCAATACTTTCCCCAACCCCATTGCCTTCAGTCACTATCACCCAGACGTATACACACACATATTTAAGCATTGTAACAACCGAGCAGATCTTCAACACATAATCTGGGCATGCCCAAAGAAACAATATAACAATAACTGTTCGAAACCACAACAACCCAGTTTAATAATAAGAAATGAGGAGCAATGGGAGACCGTGCTGCTCAGCTCGAACCCGGATGTTCAAGCAAAAGTAGTCCAAATGGCTGAAGACGCCGCCGCGGCTCAAGGGCTGCCGGCCGCCGTTCAAAGGGGGGACGGGGGAGGCTTCTAGTCATTACCCCCTCCTCTAACCACATTTTGGGCAAAATAAAGTTATTTCTCTCTCTCTCTCTCTCCGGGGTAACCGATTAGGGAAGTGATAGCAAAAGCCAAGGAACACATGTGGGGCACAATGGTGGAGAGTGATAATGGGTGGACTAATTGACGTACTCCAAGACAGGGCAGGGGTCGCGAAGCATATAGCCAAAGGGGTTACCGATCTGCGGAATGTTTCAAAGGAAGCGCAAATCGGTAACGTGCATGGTTGGTAGAGGTTGAAAGGCAGGGGTACGCAATTGAAAGGGCACTGCTTGCAGTAAACAGGGAGTTTTCGACGCTAGATAAAGCAATGAATTTTACGGTCATTGACATCAGCCGGGAGGTGCACCGAGCAGGCCGCGTAGGCGCTTTTGTGCATGACAGGATACATTTGAGCGATAGTGTAGCAACACAGGATGGCCGTCGATTCGCGGCACGGGCTTTTAGGTGGGCGCCAGGCATTGAGGACTGAAGATTAAGCATTTAATGTAGCGACACACCAGGAGAGGGCACAGTTAGACCACGAGGCGTTAAGAATAGACTCACAAAGGTTAAGTATAGAGACGGCAAAATTTGTTACATAAACATGCAGAGAAAATGACGAAGCTATTAGCGTGTACGCCTTGACCGAAACACATCTACGAGATTGTAGCAGCCACCTGTTATTGACAATTTTGTATGGGAGAGGTGCAATAGAATAACAGGGTCAAGGAAAGGCAATTAGGCGAGCTATGAAGTTGCAAAGGGTAAAAGAGACATGTAAGGGACATTTATGGATTAGCGGCACACGGGAAGGGAAAAAAAGACGCGGCTTGGAGTAGCTTTCGTATGGACAGGTAGTGATAGCAGAGATAGAAATAAAGAATTGATTGACTGCAATAAAACCAAAATTATTGAGTTCAAAAGATCACGTCAGGTAGTTTTAGTAGGAGATATGAATGCGCGCATGGAGGATTTCGACGGATATACGCATTATAACGGTTCTCTAGTGCTGGATCTGTGTGACGAAGATAACCCTGTAGTAAACAGGGATAATAAGTGTCATGGACAGGTATCGTGGCCATGCGGAAACAGGCGGTCATGTAACGACTACGCTTTAGTCTCAGAAACGGTCTACGAGCTACTAGACTAAATGATGATAGACGAACATGGAAAAAAATTGCCTGGGCAGCGATCATAAACGTCTAACCTCAAAATTTGGGAGAGATACTAACGCAAAACATGAACCAATAGCACCAGAATTTGTAAAAACGAATGAAAAGCAAATAACAACGATCGCAAAAAGACATAGAGAAGAAAATGGAGGTGTTTCCTACAACAGTCTGGGAATACAAGGAACTGGTAGAGGTTATGCGGCAGGAAATAAGGAAGACACGGCAAAACAATTGTTGGATTGGAAGGAGGAAACCACGTAAGTGGTGGAACAAGGAAATAAACAAGCTATAGAAGAGCGTAAAGAGGCATCTAGGGCTCATCGAGAAGCCAAAAAGTTGTGATTACACGAAGAAGACGTGCTCCTTAGATGGAACACATGCCGAGAAATAAAAAGGGTGGTGAGTGAGCTCGTGCAAGAGAAAATTAAATACGCAAGTGAACGTTGGGTGCATAACATTCACAAAAGAGACAAAGGCGCCCCAAAAAGATTCTGGAACCATATAAAAGCACTCGGAGCTCCAACTAAAAACTCGCAAACATCTATAAGGGATGAAGACGGTAACATCTACGAAGGAGACGATGCGCTCCGGTACATCACAAACACTGTTAATGCTAACTTGGGCACAAAAGAAAGCATAGTTCAGACCCAAGTAGATTCAGCATGAACACAGAATCCTGATAGAGGAAAATTTAGCTTACAAAACGTTTGCTAGAAATAAAACGCCGAAGAAAATGTCCACAATAACAGGGCTGCTTGACCCGATGAAATCTCCATGCAGTTAACCAGGAACCTTGGCCCAAAGAACAGGGAACTGCTGACTAATGTCATAGAGCAAGTTATTAGAGCGAATGAAATTGCGGTTGGATGGCGTGAAAGCAAGATGAACCGCGTCTACAAATGCAAAGGTGATAAGGATAAGACAAGCTCGTGTCGGCCAGTTAATTGAATTATGGAGTTTTACGTGCCAAGCCACGAGAGTGGGCTTGGCAACAGCGCTGGCGGCAACATGCTTAGAAACCCGCTTTGCTTCGCTATCCAGGTTTTCCTCGGAATCCTGCAAACGGCGCATGACGGTTCCCCAGTGACGACACACGTGGACTACGCTCCTGGGCACGACACGGCAACATCGGCACTTATCGACATCTGCGGTGGTCCCAATGAACCCTGCGTCATGATGCCCGCTCCAATGCCGACGTCGATTACGTCATGTCACGTGGTCCATTCTCAGGCTATAAGAAGCCCAACGAGCCAGCTCTTCATCAGCGGGCTTGGCAACAGCGCTGGCGGCAACATGCTTAGAAACCCGCTTTGCTTCGCTATCCAGGTTTTCCTCGGAATCCTGCAAACGGCGCATGGCGGTTCCCCAGTGACGACACACGTGGACTACGCTCCTGGGCACGACACGGCAACATCGGCACTTATCGACATCTGCGGTGGTCCCAATGAACCCTGCGTCATGATGCCCGCTCCAATGCCGACGTCGATTACGTCATGTCACGTGGTCCATTCTCAGGCTATAAGAAGCCCAACGAGCCAGCTCTTCATCAGTGGGCTTGGCAACAGCGCTGGCGGCAACATGCTTAGAAACCCGCTTTGCTTCGCTATCCAGGTTTTCCTCGGAATCCTGCAAACGGCGCATGACGGTTCCCCAGTGACGACACACGTGGACTACGCTCCTGGGCACGACACGGCAACATCGGCACTTATCGACATCTGCGGTGGTCCCAATGAACCCTGCGTCATGATGCCCGCTCCAATGCCGACGTCGATTACGTCATGTCACGTGGTCCATTCTCAGGCTATAAGAAGCCCAACGAGCCAGCTCTTCATCAGTGGGCTTGGCAACAGCGCTGGCGGCAACATGCTTAGAAACCCGCTTTGCTTCGCTATCCAGGTTAGTGGCTATTTGCCTATGAGTTGTTACCGAAGCGACAACCGTTTCCTGGTGCTGTTGCCTTGCCCACTGTGCGTCAAAAGGTTTTTAAATTGTGTTTTGCCGGCCAACAATGATCTGTTATCTTGTGGTGACATCGAGGCCAATCCTGGGCCTTCTGAGCTGGAAAAAATGTTATCCGAATTATTGCAAGGTCAAAAAATTATCAGTTCGACTGTTGAGGGCATTGAGTGTGCGCAGAAGGAAATAGAAAAAAAGCTTACCGGAATAAATGAACGCATTGATGGTATTGATGAGCAGTTACAAAAATTGAATGGTCTAGCCGGGAGGGTTCAGAATATGGAATCAATAGTCTCGAAACTTGAATCTCAAGTGTTGGCGCTTCGGGACCAGATGGATGACATAGAGAACAGAGGTCGCAGAAACAATTTGGTAATATATGGTCTTGACGAGCGAAATACTGAGTCAAACGATGAACTAGTTAAAAAAGTACAAGAAGACATTTTTGTGAAACATTTCGGCAGGGAGGTAGTTGGCATTGAAAGATGTCATAGAATAGGAAAAAAAGAAACATGCAGGTCACGTCCTGTTATATTAAAAATTCTCGACTATCGCGAAAAAATGGCCATATTGAAATCGGCGCATAAACTAAAGGGGACACATATATCCTTATCTGAAGACTTTTCCAAACGGCTTCGAGACATAAGGCAGAAGTTATGGAAGAGTGCGGCAGGAGAGAAAGCAAATGGCGCGAAAGTAAAACTCGTTTATGATAAGTTGAGCATCAATAATATCTTGTTCGGTTGGGATGAAAAGAAAAATGTACGATTTCAGATAACCAAGGCAAGGACTGACTGACACCAGAACCCTAACATCCGGTCTCTAAAGATAATAAATATTAATTGTAGGAGCGTAATTAACAAGGTCGCGGAGTTGGAGGCTCTTGTCCTTTCACATGATCCTGCCGTCACAATTCTAACAGAGACCTGGCTAAATGACTCCATATATGATAGCGAGCTTGTCCCGTCTGGATACAGTGCGTTTAGGAAAGATCGAGACGGTAGAGGTGGAGGCGTCAGTATCCTTTTCAAGACATCACTTAACATCCTGCGAATGCCGAATATACCCAATGTTGAAGGTATCTTTTGTAAAGCGTATTACAATGGCATCAGGTACATTATAGGTGCTATATACAGACCACCGAACACTCCAGTTTCCATGTTTGATGAACTGGATAAATATTTGCGAGAAAATATAAAGACTAATGACCGAATTATCCTTTCAGGGGATTTTAATTTGCCTAACATACACTGGCCAACATTCACGCTCACAAAGCACGATCTTGTTGGAGAAGCCATGCTAAACATTTGCTATACATATGATCTGCTTCAAGTTGTGCAGGACTATACCAGAATTCAGGGACCTTCTAAGTCTGTTTTAGACTTATTCTTTGTCAGCGGATCCATTGATGCTCGAACAAGCTGCGAGGTATTTCCAGGAATTTCTGACCACCAAGCCGTGCTACTAACCCTAAGCAATACTGCACTTGATAAAAAATTGCAACGTTTATCTTTCCCCGATTTCTCTCGGGCAGACGACGTTTCAATTATTGATACTCTTGCGTTTCATTTTAATGAGTTTGAAAAGAGCAGATGCGATGTAAATGAGCTTTGGATCAGGTTTAAAAATATTATAAATGACTGTATTAACTCTTTCGTACCACGAATTACAAAAAAGAAGAAACATAAAAACCCCTGGATTTCTCGTAAAGCGCTCCAGTTGAAAAGGCGGCTAAAACGATTAAAGAAAACAATGAAGAATACAAATTTGCATTGCAATGGTAACGTAGTCAGTGAATTAGCTTCAAAGCTTAAGCACCAAGTCAGTATCGATAGGCAGCGCTACTATGGCGACTTATTGCCAAGTTACATCGCATCGGCTCCTGAGAAATTTTGGAGGAGCATTAGTCCTAAATCAGAAGAGTGTGATGTCTTTGACGTGAATGGCAAGTTGACTGATGATAACAAGGAAATTGCAAACCTATTTAATGCACACTTTAAGTCTGTCTTCACTCGAGATAATAACATTTTACCGTACTACGACGCAGTCCTGCCTCCTATACCTGATGTTAAGATAACTGAACAGGGCATTTTTAATATGCTACTTAATCTAGATATTAGAAAATCTTCTGGCCCAGATGACATTCCGAATGGTTTTCTTAAACGCTATGCGGAATGGGTGTCCAAATATTTACAAGTTTTGTTTGTGAAATCCTTGGAATTAGGCCAAGTGCCGAGCGACTGGAAGACCGCCAGAGTTAAGCCACTCCACAAAACCGGGAATAAGCAGCACATTCAGAACTACCGCCCTATTTCATTAACTTCAACTGCATGCAAACTTTTGGAACACATCATTCACAAACACATTTCGGAATTCCTTGAGAAACATAACTTTCTAACAACACATCAGCATGGATTCCGAAAAGGCTATTCAACAATAACCCAATTGGTAGAAACAGTGCATGACTTCGCAAATAATATAAACAACGCTAAACAGACAGACGCCATATTTATGGATTTTTCCAAAGCTTTTGATAAAGTCTCTCATCATAAACTACTCCATAAATTAAACAAAATTCTTAAAAATCATAAGCTGATTAACTGGATTTCAGATTACCTCACTGCCCGTAAACAATTCGTTACTTTTAAGAATCAGGACTCTAATCATCTCTCCGTTGACTCTGGCGTTCCCCAGGGCTCGGTTCTTGGGCCGCTCCTCTTCCTGTTGTATATAAACGATCTTGTAAATGATTCCTGTTAAAATCAAATTATATGCAGACGACTGTGTTTTATATTCAGTAATAGACAACCCCTCGGATCAAGTATTACTAAATGATGCGTTTCAGAAGGTAGTTGCCTGGTGTGAAGATTGGCAGATGTCAGTGAACTTTGAGAAAACTGTTTTTATGTGCATTACTCACAAAAAGAAAAAGCTTAATTTCAATTACTCGGCTAACAATATTTTTCTATCTGAAGTAACAGAATACAAGTACCTTGGCCTGTGGATAACTAACAACCTCAAATGGAATCGGCACATCGATAAAGTAACCACTAATGCCTATCGTAAATTGTTTTTTCTTAGGAGAGCATTAAAGCTGTCCACGTGTCCCGTTCGCTTATTAGCGTATAAAACAATTATACGCCCAGTACTAGATTATGCAGCTATTATCTGGGATCCGTTTACGCAAACTAACATCAAAAAGCTCGAACGGGTGCAGAGAAAGGCAGTTCGCTTCATTTATAATAACTTCTCCCGTACCTCAGTAACAGAACTCCTAAAACAAGCCAACTTGCCTGCACTAACAGAGCGCAATCGAGTTTCCCGACTAAAATTCTTCTATCAGCTTGTAAATGGACACTACAACATTAACATCACTGATATAATTACATTTTCTTCCGGGTATGCCACAAGACAAAGGCATCAACTAACAGTGACACCATTCCGCGTAAAAAATAATTGTTTTAAATATTCCTTTTTTCCTAGGACTGTGATAGAATGGAATAATTTGACTAATATAGAAGTTACTCAGCCTTCGTTGTCTTTATTTGCTGCTAACATCTGTTGATTAGGCCTCAAGATCAAATGTGATCTCATTCATTTCTTTTTGCCACTTTTATTTAAACCGATGTTGTTTGTATAGGCAATGTACTACGTATTGCTTTGCTTTGTTGCCTGCATTTGTACGCTCATATATTGTACATCCACCCTGCTAAAATCCCTTTGGGGATTGCAGTATCTGTAAATAAAAAAAAATAATCTGGTGATGAGACACGCCGCAGCGGGGAAATCTGGAATAATTTGGACCACATCGGGATCTTTAACGTGCACCTAAATATAAGTACACGGGTGTTTTCGCATTTCGCCCCCATCGAAATGTGGTCGCCGTGGCCAGGATTCAATCCCGCGAAGTCGTGCTTAGCAGCCCAACACCACAGCCACTAAGCAACCATGGTGAGTTGCAGGCCAGTTACAGTAACGTCGCTAATATAAAGAATGGCAACGCAAGCCAGAAAATTGAACAGTGCAAGTGGGTGGAAAAAAAACAATGTACTGGGGGAACTACAGAATGGGTTCAGACGACGCAGACGCTTAGGGGATAATATGCTTGTATTATCTCAGTGCTAAATAGGTCGCGAAGCGTCGGGCCGAAAGCTGTTCAGAACAAATTGACAGCGACATCAGCAAGGGTGGTTATGGTAGCAGCGATTGAAGCGTGACTGTGTGAGGAGGGAACAAACATTGGGAAAGAAAATATCATTTTTTAAAATAAAACGAGACACAGTTTGATTCATTCAATGGAAATAAAAATCATAATGAATTTTATATACGCGTGGCGAGAAACAAAAGGACAACTCTATTTCACTTTTTCATTAAATATAAATACCGTTTTTCAGCGCCCACCATAGGAGGGGGCGCCGCTATCAATTGTAATCACTGAGTTACTAAACTGACTCTAAAGGAAAAGCTGGCCAAACGAAGCGGGGACCGCATAGGCGCCGCCGTGTTGGTACGACTCATTTTTGTAGCACTAAAAATATTCAAAATATTATGCAAAAGGAAGCACTTACACGTAGCACGTAGGCACGGAAAACGTTCCGTATATTTTCAGAAAGATCGGATGGCTATTTAGAAAATTTTGGCGTCTAACTAGATGGTGGTACCATACTGAGGGAGGCTCGGGAGGGTGGCTATAGCCACCGTAGCTCAGGATGCTCGGGATCGGGTTGCTTGCGCGCCTCGTCTGAATTGCATCTCGTCGTCTGCGCATGCGCGCCTGCATATGGTAGCAAAATGGCAGCGCCCATGTGGTTCCCGATTTCAATACAAGGACGTTATGGGGAGCTTTTCCTCTAGAGTTTGTTATATTAACTCTATGCTTGCAATGCTACGTAGCTCTTGAAGTGTGCAGAAAGGCGCGCTCGTAAAGTTCACCTGTTACAATACGTCCCCTTCACACGTTGTGTTGTTTTGCTGTCGACACTTAGTCTGAATTTCGTAGCGAGGGTAGTTTGATCGGTTCTTAACCTGTTCAGTCAAAAGTAGTGAGTTACGACCGCCAGATAATTGTTTACATTAGCTGATTTTGTGCGGCTGCGCTGGCATTCGGGCTTGGCGTCCGAAGATGGGACCAGCCCTCTACACCCAAAGCTTTCGTCAGCCTCCAAAGAAAGTATGTTCTGTGCAGCGGTGCGAATTCGACACCCGTACGGCTGACCTTTTCCTGTATCGCTTTCTGCGCTGAAAGGTCGAAACGCCCATCAAGTCGAATGGCGGGGCATTTGAATATACAGCTCTAAGGACAGGTCACCAAAGCACATTTCACGCATTTGAGAACAAAATGACGTAACTTACGTTTTAACGGATATGACGTCACATTAATTTCTTCCGCCGGAAGTGTTCCCTCATCACTCAGATGGCGCTCAGCCCCATGAACCGCCGATGAACCACCATGTTTTGGTGGTTCATCGGCGGTTCATCGGCGGTTCATCGGCACCAGGTAAATATACCTGGTATTTTCGCTACCAGGTATATTTACCTGGTATATATTACTTTCAAGCTCTTAGACTGGGAAGGCTTAGGAGTGAGGATCAACGGCGAATATCTCAGCAGCCTTCGGTTTGCAGATGTCATTGTCCTATTCAACAACAATGGAGACTAATTACAACAAATGATTGAGGACCTTAATGAAGAAAGTGTAAGAATTGGGTTGAAGATGAATATGCAGAAGACAAAGATAATGTTCAATAGCCTGGCAAGGGAACAAGAATTCAGGATCGCCAGCTAGCCTCTAGAGTATGTAAATGAGTACGTTTATCTAGGTCAGTTACTCACAGGGGACTCTGATCATGAGAATGAAATTCACAGAAGAATAAAATTGGGTTGCAGTGCATACGGCAGGCATTGCAAAATCCTGACTGGGAGCTTACCACTGTTATTGAAAAGAAAAGTGTACAATCATTGCATTCTACCGGTGCTAACGTATGGGGCAGAAACTTGGAGGTTAGCAAAGAAGCTTGAGTACAAGTTAAGAGCTGCACAAAGAGCGACGGAATGAAAAATGTTAGGCCTAACGTTAAGAGACAGGAAGAGAGCAGTGTGGATCACAGAGCAAACGGGGATAGCCGATATTCTAGTTGACACTAAGAGGAAAAAATGGAGCTGGGCAGGCTATGTAATACGTAGGATGGATAACCGGTGTACCATTAGAGTTATAGAATGGATATCAAGAGAAGGGAAGCGCAGTCTTGGATGGCAGAAAAGTAGGCGCGGTGATGAAGTTAGGAAATTTGCATGCGCAATTTGGAAATAGCTAGCGCAAGACTAATTAGAGATCACAGGGAGAGGCCTTCGTCCTGCAGTGGACATAAATATAGGCTGATGATGATGATGATATTTACTTCGAGCACGCGATCACAGCCTTTTCCTCCTCCGGAGGGAGGGGACGCCTGTAATTGGCTGGGGGTATGGCGTGATCGCGCGCGCGAGCTGCGGGTGCCGCGTCGACTTCTTCATGCATATGAATAAAGCCTTTATTTTACGAAAGATGACGGCTCTAGGCCGCTGTTGGGGATTAGGTGGGAAAGGAATGTGGATTCCCGGATTGTTGGCTGAAGCACATCTTCATCTCAGTCTTTGATCCCCCGCTTTATGCAGACTCAGGTGCATGTTCAGTTCCGCCGCTCTCGCATGGGCTGGTGGACCCCTTCTACACTACTCGAAACAAGCCACTTTGTCTGCCATATGTCGCAATGGCTTTCTGTGTTTCACGGTTAGTTTGTATTCCAATTCCTAGTCTTCTAATGACTCCGTGCAGTGAATGCTGAATGTTGGATATCCCTTGTGAAAAAGCTGCACAGCTCCAAATGAGGTGTTGCAAGTCTGCTCTGCATGACTGCATGCAAGTCGTGCAGAACATTGAAGAAGGTCAGAGGACAGAGACCTGGTCTGAAAAAGTGCTGGCGGGAACATCCACACAACCCACGCTATTCGCTCACTATGTTAATGCATATAAAACCCCGCTTTAAATGTCACGTATGATATTCTCCAAAGGGCTTTTAAAAAAAGGATCTCGATATAAATCCTTATAAGATACGATATCTGAAACCACCTAAATGTGAAGATGTGCCTTTTGACATACTCCTACTTATGTTGTTGCCAGTGCTTGGAAAACTCGCATGCTAGATCGGAATGCAGAACCAATTGTATCTTTGAAGTCACATTTCATTCAGATCATTTCCCAACTGAAAGATTTTTATGATCAGAGAGACTCCCAACCAGACTGGTATCCATTGTTGATGCAGTGAATCCTTTTGCCTCCCGTTTAGAGAACTGCTTACTGTAATAACAGTACTGTGTACTGTTACTTACTGTGTAATAATTGTACTGTAATAATTGTACTGTGTTGTGTGTTTGTTTTGTTCTTGTATACGCGGCTATGACTGCTTTGGCCACTATGAAAATATACGCATGTACGTTTTATATTCGTAATAAATACCATGAAAAAAAACGACAATGGCTAAATCAGTGAAAGTGGTGGTCCCGTAACCCGGAGGTTGGTGGTTCAATTCCGCTGCCCGACGAGGAATTTTTATTTTCGTGCGGTTTGGGATTTTTTGTACGCCAACATCAAAACCGATGCCGACACGAGTGAGGCAATGCAAGCTTCGTTTAAAATAAATAAATAAATAAACAAATGAGCACATCTTGCACTAGTGGTGCAAGGCTGGAGCAAACAGCGGAGTTTGTGATCGACCAAGCTACAGCCAGGGTTGCTATCTCGACGACGCTAGGTACTCAAACGCAGACTCTCGCGTTCTCGTGCTCGAAACTCGTGATCTTCGACTCGACGACTCCTCTTCTCGTCTGCAGCACGGTATTCCGGATCGGCTCGCCGTCGACGCGCAGATTCTCGCTTGGCCGCACCACGCGCTTCAAGACGCGGCCTGGCGAATCGTTGACATGTCTAAGCGAAGCGAGGCACATGTGGCTGCTAGGCGACGCCAAGTGACGTCATGGCTAGACGGAGCCCGTGCGCGGTCGTAGCAGCTCGGCGCGGTGGTGTGGAGCGGTGGCGAAGCGAGGCGCAGCTGTGCCAAGTGGTTGCTAGGCAACGAGCGGTGACGTCATCGCCAGGCGCAGTGTCTGGTCTATGCTATATACTTTTTCACGAGGGCGCTTCCGACGGTCTGGCGTGGAGAGTATGTGTCAGTGTTTCCTGTTCGTTCTGGACTGTGAGCTTGCCTTGTGCTTGCATTGTGGAGTGGTAGCTTTCCTTCGATGTTTCCGTTTATTTTTGTCACGAATGACTTACGCTCGTAAATAATGACATATATACTCATCGAAAGGCTACAGGCCAGCACTGTGCAGTTTGTGGGTGCACAAACAACCAGCGGAAAATAACAATTTTGGGGACTAAGTGTGTCCACAACACAGCACTCCGCGAGACCACTGCCGCGATGTGATATGTTCACGCTTCGCCGGTTTCCGGCGCCGGTTTCCTGCATCACAACTGCCCTGGACTTGGCATTTCAGTCTAATGTGAAGCAATGCACACATCAGTAAGATAACCCATTTTGGTAAACTCTTTTCGGCACATTTCCCAATAGGTTGCGATAATTGTCAGCTGTTCGATGCAATATTTTCTCGTATGAAGTGGCAGAGGCTGCATTTGTTATTCTTTCAAACACGACTTCATACCAGTGCCTAATACGGGGGTCACACGGTGCACTTTTGATCGTGATCGAGCCCGATATGGGTCGAATTTCTTGGTCGCGATTGGCTTCTTTGCTCAATCCGCGGAAGGGAAACAATCGCGGTCGAACATTCCGATCCAGATCGGTCTCGATCGCTATCAAAACTGGCTGTGTGACACCAGTATAAGACAAATTGGAGCACTTTGCCGGTAAATACACTTCGCAACGATCTGGAAAAATCGTGTCCTATGGAAAATGTATACAGACCCTGTGTCACACAAAACATTGTCTCTGCGTTCACACGCACCCTGCGCGGCCCTGCCCATAAAGGTTAATAACTTCAACAGTGTGATGCTGCATCGAGCTCACCCATCTTTGAGCGTTGTCTATGTGCTTGGGTAGTAAGAGAATGCAAAAACGAACGTGTCAACCTCATCAGCGTGGCCTAGCGCTAGTGCTAGAGTTTGGTAACCGTAATGCGCTAACTGTGTGTGGCGTAGAAACGCGTTAAATGAGCCCGCGCAAGTAAGAACGTAAAAAACGGTATTCGCATGGGTGCGCGGACAATAGCATCATTCTTGCAAGGATAACAGTAACGAAAAAAATAAATTATTCGCACAGTCGATCAAGTGAAATACTTACGTGCGTGCAGTGACCGCTTCGCTGACCACTAAGCGCTTTTCACTCACGGTCAGTAGTGGTTTACAGTCATGTGCATATGTATTTATTCGACAATTGTTAAGACTCCACATTACTTTATTATGAACATAGCACAGTGAGACGGTGTAAGGGAAAGAAGAGAAAGAGCAAAGATGACCCTAACGCTGCAATATTATTAGCTTATTTCGCTTCAGAGATAGCGCACACGAACAATTCTTGCCGTACGCGATATCTTCAATACAAACTTCGCGCACGATCTACGTTAAGGTTCACCGTGAGCGAAGCTTGTTCCAAATTCAGATATTCGAAAGAAAAGCCATTCCAGGTAAACAAACGTAAAAAATAGGTAAACAAATATATCTTTACAACAAGTCCTGTTATAATTCCTATTGGGATTGACAGTATGTATAAATAAATAAATAAATAAATAAATAAATAAATAAATAAATAATAAATAAATAAATAAATACTAAAAATAAAAATCTAGCACCTGGGCTGTATCAGTTGAGCTGGCACCTGTGATCACTGTCGCGCGTCGTTTCGCTGCAGGTACCGCGCTGCTCAATCGCCACGCTTATACATTGACATTTGGTTATAAGCACCCTGCACCACACCAGATCCAATAAATTTTGCGTGATTGAGCTGTTCAGTTGCGTCGCAAGCGTATGGAGTAAGCACCGCATATCTACCAACCACTGACACGCGTCGTCGGGCCGCCGGCGCGACAGCTACGTACGCGCCTGCTTTCGCTAAACGAGGCAACCCTCAACCGCGAAACCTTAATGGTGATCAGATTCAATCGACGATACGGTCACATGTGCCCAGCAATAACAATGAAATATAACGCCAAGTCTCGACGAAGCAGACGCGGCTGCCGCCGCTACCGACGACGAAACACCACATCCACTGGCTGGGCTTGCTGTTGGCATGGCACACTACACTGAGCGCTCACGCGAGCACGTGAAACATGTAACAAGTCAAGCGGCACAAGACAAGCGAAGCGGAAGAAAACAATCGAAATAATGCGCGGCGAAGATCACGCAACCGAAGTGCGGCCGGCCTGCTCACATGGCCTGCTCTCGCAAGGCGCACAGTCCAAAATGGCGGTATAACCTGTTCTGACGCTAGACGTCGCCCGTGTCGGCAAATGGCGCTGCTGAAACGTCGATTTGTGAAAAGGTCTATACGGGCCAACCTCCGGCCTAAACAGCTCCGCTGTTGAAACAGAGTACTTTGTGGCCAGAATGAATACGAGGTGGTACTTGGAATCTGGAAAAAGAGTAATGGGGCCAGCACTAACGTCCGCAAATGTCATTCTGTGCTCAAAATCGGTTATCTTGTTGGGGCTCGAAGTTAACCAAAGATTGGTAGGCCAATTGGCGTTGGGAACGCACGGCAAAACCACGAATGAGGCAATGCAGGGGGACATGGATTGGGCCTCTTTGGAAGTCAGAGAAGCGCAGAGGTGAATTAGCTTTGAAGAACCTCTCGAGAACATGAATCAAAATAAATGTTCGGCTAAAGTGCGCAAGTATCAGTACCTGAAAAGCGTGAACACAGAATGGAGGAAGAGGTCAAGCAAGTTGGCAACCAAGTACGGGGTAACTGAAAGTGTAAGCGGACAACCAGGAGTCATCAAAATGAAAGTCAGAGGAGGAGGAGGAGAGAAAGAGAGAAGGCAGGGATGTTCATCAGAAATGCGTCTGGTTGGCTACCCTGCTCTGGAGGACGGGAAAGCGGGAATAGAAAGATGAGATAGAGAGAGGAGAAGGGGGGGTGGGCAGGAAGGAAACGGTGAGCTTGCGCACGCACGCGGAAGGCCTGAGCAATTCCAACGCGTTCCCATAGGCCAGTCGCCCTCAAGAAAGCAGTGCCTTCACAGCTTTGTAGGCCAACGAGCAATGGGGACGGTCTTCAAGTAGCCCCTGTACGGAAAACGGCCGATCGTCCAGTCGTCGCAATGCGTTCAATGTTTGTCTTTCCGACAGAAATCGATCGCAGTGACACAATAAATGTTCAATGTGCTCTTCGCTGCCGCAGGCATCGCACGCAGCACTTTCAGTCATTCTAATCAAAGCAGAGTACGCCTTCGTGAAAGCCACTCCCAACCACAGCCGGTATAGAAGCGATGCCTCACGTCGGTGAATCCCGGGTGGAAGTCGGAGTTGGAGCGAAGGGCTCAGGTCGTGTAGCCTGGTGCGCCTTAATTTGGGGTGTTCCACTCTGTTAAAGATAGCTTGCGTGCCAGGTGACGAAGCTGTCTTGCAGCGTGTGTCCTGGAGAAACAGACAGCTAACTGGATGCAAAGAATGGAAACAAAAAAGACCATGGGTTATGGACATGTATACAAGAATGCTGGCATGAAAAATATGTACAGCATACTTGAATTAATCAAGCACGCCAGGTGACTATTTGTCACCGTCCCGTTTCAAAGGAGATGCTAATAAATCATCATCATCATAATCGTTTAAAGTGGAACGAGACGATGATGATGGGGATGATTTATTCGCATTCCCTTTGAAACGGGGCGGTGACAAATAGTTACCTAGTCTGCTTGATTTAATCACATATGGTATGCATGCTTTTCATTCTAGCACATTTGTATACAACTCCTTAATCTTTTTCCTCTTCCTCAAAACTTCTCTATCTACCTTGTACCGCTACCTATACCTGTAACGGATCCGGTCGTATCAATCTCTTTCCTGCTTTTTTTCCGCAAATACTCTAAATATATCTTTTTTATGTCGACTGCTGACCGGTTGATGCTTCCGTCCACTTTAAATCCTTGCGCTACTGGAAGGGGTACGTTACCTACGGATCTTATCCGGAACGGAGACCTTTGTTGACGCGGCGCGACACACCAGCTCCGACAAGTTTTCCGTAGCTATAGTCAATGACAGGGGAGATCTCCTCTCGGCAGCTTCGCTAAAGACCTCGTTGGTCGACGTGGCGGAACAGGCTGCTATAGCTCTCGCATTACTTGTCACAACACGCACTACAGTGTACATGGACTCCCGAGCGGCAATTAGGGCGTTCGCATCGGGATTGATAGCCAAACAGGCAGCCATGATTATCAACGGCAGACCCCCCTCAGACACTATTCACCACACAGTCTGGCTCCCAGCACACATGGGACCAGACGTATTACTGGGTCATCTGAACCCCAATGAGATAGCCCACGACCGTGCGCGAGGTTTCATATGCCGCGATGGGACGGTGTCTCGGGTGAGTTCGGGAGAGCTCTTGCACAGTGATCCTCCAGTTACTTTTCACGAAATCACATCACATTACAGAGGGGATAGGCAGAGTTTTCCCTCCTCCCATCATAAGCTCAACAGATCACAATCTAGCACGCTCCGCATGCTCCAGACGGGGTCCTACCCCTCTAGGGGCTTTTTGAACAAGATTCACCCCGACATCGATCCAGTCTGCCCAGATTGTGGCACTGAATTTTGCTCATTAAATCACATGCTCTGGCAGTGCCTTGTGTTACAGGATTTTAACCAAGAAGAAGACTGGACCAAAGCCATCACAGATCCCAGACAAGACGTCCAACTCCTGGCTGTCCAGAGGGCCCGTGAACGAGCGGAGAGGCACGGCCTCTCTGTTCCGACATGGGACTAGCCAACGGCTAGCAGGCCCCCCTGCCTAGCCTCTCAGGACCTAAATAAAGTGTTTACTACTGCTACTACCTACGGATCTCACTGGGTGAATTCCTTCGCATTCCATTAGCATGTGCTGAGTAGTCTCCGGATTTTTGCTGCAGCATGCCTCACCTTGTTGCGAATATTTACTTTGGCATGTTTTTATCCCTAGGTAATCACCTCGAGCCTCAGATAGCAAGGCACCGCACTTTTTGCTATAGTACAGATTTTCCCTTCTATTTTCTTTCTTCGCATTCGTGCAAACCTCAGTGGTCTTTTTGTTTTCATTCTTTGCATCCAATTAGCTCTCTCTGTTTCTCTCACTCTCTTTTTGATGACTCCAGGTTGTCCGTTCACACTTTCAGTTACCCCGTACTTGGTTGCCAACTTCCTTGACCTCTTGCTCCATTCCGTGTCCACGCTTTCATGTAGAGATACTTGTGCACTTTAGCCGCCCATTTATTTTCATCCATGTTCCTGAGCCTTTCTTCAAAACTAATTTTGCTCTGTGCTTCTCTGACTTCAAAAGACGCCCAACCCATGTTACCCTGCACTGCCTCATTTGTGGTTTGGCCGTGAGCTCCTAAAGCCAACTGGTCTAGCGATCTTTGGTTACCGTCCAACCCCGACAGCATTTCCGATTTTAAGCACATAATGACATTTGCGAACGTTAGCGCAGGCACGATTACTCCTTTCCCTTTTCCACGCACCACCTCATACTTATTGTGGCCCCAAATTGCATCATGTTTCATTATTGATTCCCCCCATTGCGCTTTCCCTTTATTTTCAGATTATCTTGGTGGGTGCTTCAGTAAGTCTTGCCTTCGTTTATGTATAGGCTGAGGTGATATTGCTTGACTATCTCTTGTTGTTAAATTTACACCACGTAATTACTGGCGTCTTCATCAAAGATTATAATTCCCAATTTCTCTGTGCTAAACTTAAGGCCTAGATTTGTCGCTGCGTTGTCACAGATATTCGCAAGTGTCTGTAAATCTCTTGCATATATCCGCTAGTAACATTATGCCGTCCGCATGCATCAGTCTGAGATTATTTAGTGGCGCCCTCTCGCTTTTGACGTTGTGCGTCCGCGCCACGCGCGCGTGCGCGCAACGTGAAGCCAACTTGACGCTTGCGACCGAGCTGCTGTGCTAGTTTTTTTTTTTTTAATTAAGAGTGTACAGGAGCAGTAGGACACTATTCCCTGCGACGTAGAGTGCATCACACTTAGTGTGTGCTGCTCCTGGTGGCGTCTGCACGTGCGTGTCCGGCTTCTCCTCAATGTTGCTTGGCTGTTGCGGCGCACTGGAGCGTTGGCCCTCCGGTTGCGCTGTCTGTATACGCCGTGTGTGTCTGGTCGAGCGCGCGCTGTGTGTTCGGTCGCCAGCTCCCTTGGCCACGGCAATGTCAAATTTGTTGCTGCCGAGCGCGTTAAGCATGTCGCGATAGACGTTTGATGCCTTTCTGGAACAAATCAGGGGCCGCGGCGCTGCGTGAATGCCAATACTGCTATAGGGTAATTGCAGTAAAATGCAGTATTTTGCTACAGTGAACGTGGCATGAGTACAAAATGTAGCATTAGGCAAGTGATGTATCAGCAGCTTTTGAATGGTCCAACACGATTCTGTGACTGACTGCCAGATCCGAGGTTTGCTTGACATTTCGTGCATCTTTATTTTTCAGCAGAGTCTCTACGCCCTTCGTCAGAGAAAGAAGGATGTAATCTACCAAGATGATATGTTGTCAAATCAATGAATTTAGATGGTTGATTTCAATACCACAAAAGTGACTAAACTCGCATCAAGGCGCTATCGTCCAGCGACCACCATCCAGCGATTTCAGGCGGTTATGAAATATCTGGAGCGTCTGGTAGAAGTGCAGACAAAGTTACGCAAACGCGTGTGCATTGCTCACCTCCGGAAGGTAATCAAGCTTGATTACTTCCACAGGGAGACAGCTCGTCTATGCATCTCAGTCTGCTCGCCAAACCCGACTATTGCTTCTTTTCTCCTGCCATATGTATAGCGCGCCCATTTCGAGGGTTCGTCCAGCGATGAGGTCCAGCGACCACCCATGATTAGATCCCCGTTTGAGCCACCGCGGTGGCTTAGCGGCTATGATGTTGCGCTACTAAGCACGAGGTCGCGGGATCAAATTCAGTCCGCGGCGGCTACATTTCGATGGGGACGAAATACAAGAACGCGCGTGTCCCGTGCATTGGGGGCATCCCCTGGTGGTGTAAATTAATTCGGAGTCACCCGCTACGGTGCGCCTCATAATGCAATCGTGGTTTTAACACAGTAAACCCCAGAATTCAATTCAATCACCGTTTTCAATACATTTTTGATGCAAGAACGTCGTACGTATTTTGAAAACTAAGACAAATATATTCTGAAGTTTGGGCTTGCTGTTACAGAACCGAATGACTAGCTGGAGTGTTAACCACGCAAGAAAAAAAAGGGGGGGAGGGGGGACTTGCACAGTCGCAATGAACTGGTGACAGGTTTTCTTGTGTTTTGTTTTCGTTTTCATTACACAGTTTTTATTATTCCTTACGCTGATAAAGTAATCTTTTCCGAGTATGTCCCGGTCGTCTGTAGTGCGTTGAGCAGAAATAGCCTGATGCTAACTTATATAAACAAAACGTTTGCATTGGAAAGTGGTAGTGACATTTATATGCGAATAAATAGTGTGAAGCATGCTTGACAAATGCGAAACATAATGAAGCATGGCGCAACTAATGTGCGAGATAAGCCGCTTGTCAGTTAAATTATAAGACTTTTCTTGTCAGCAAAGGTTCTTTTTATATGCAACACAGGGGACTAGAATTATGAACGAAGTGTAACCTTTGCATTTGACTACCATGACGAAACAACCGTGAAATTGCAATGCCGTTTGTCTACGTGAAGTTTTCCGAATGAGCCCTGCGATCGTGCTTTGCTGAATGTACCCTGCGAGCGGCGTAAACTCTCATTTAGTCGCTCGGCATAATAGTTTTTGACTGACTCACGAAATCGCGTCCCTGAGCGCGACGGCTATGGTTATATGAAAAAGTTTTTTTTTTCGCACCCTCATCGAACGGGCCCGCGGCTACCCGGAATAAGGGGGCCGCTCACCTAGGGCGCGCACTGCGCTTGCTCAAAATGAAAGTTTATTCTTGCTCTCTCTTAAATAAATTCGGGGATCTTACGTCTCAAAAGTCATAAGGTGACGTGCGGGACCATATGATCCACCATGTGAAGACGTCATTTGAGGGGTCACGGGAATTACCGAAAGGAAGGACACGAATTTTTTATGGTTTGACATATAAATCTTTCATTTTTATTTATTTGTTCTTCGGAGAAGGTCCCACAAGAACGCAGCATGCTAACAAATTGTCGATTAGGTCACAATCGCACCTACACTTCTGTCGTGTCAACGTCCTCTGTGCTCAGAGAAGGTCCGCGCGAACGTAGCATTGCGTAGCACGAGAGCACATATGCTTCAGTTTACGTCAGAGGCGCAGGAATGCATTTGACAAAGCGTTTCACGAAAGCTTCGCTTCGCGTCGATTACAAGATGTGCGTTGCAGCTGCGTAATTGTTGTTTGAAAGATGAGCACAATTTTCTGGCATCCAGAGCATTGGAAACGAACAAGCTTATCATTCATGTAATTATGTATAGTACCGACATTCGGCGATCAACTGCCACGGATGTGCCAAACAATTCCAAGGATACGGAAGAGAAGTATTGACACGACGACATTTTACGCCTGCGAAACATTCGTGAGCGAGCGAACGCAGGTTTGTAGCCGCCTCACCGTTGTGTCACGTGAAGACAGCTGCTTTCGTGCTTCCTCAGGGCGCGCTTTAAAATTAGCGCTTGCTTCGAAAGCCCGGTCAGCGAGAGCTGGCACGGCGAGTCAGCAGGCGTGTCATTTCTTCGGCATTGCTGCTGCGGTCGAATCGCCCAGAAGTGCTGAGCGCGTTTGCACGCTGCGCGGTGAGGGGCGATGGAGCCGTCAGCGTAACGGCAGTATGCGGTCACTCCCCGCCTGCCCCAGCAATCGAGGGACGGCATTCGGGGCAGACCCCAATAACGGAGAGGGGTGCGCGGCGGCGAGCATCGCAGGAGGGCCGCACCCTCCCAACGACTTTCAGCTGGCGGAGGAGCACGACGCCCACGGCAGCCTCTCGCAGTGGCGGCGAGACGCGCACCGGCCCACATGCGGCCCGCTGCTCGGCCATGTCGCGGCCGCTGTTCGTGCTGCTGTTCGTCGTGGTGGTGGTTGCGGCGTCGTCCGAATCGCGCCAGCACAGCGACCGCGGTCCCTGGTCGTGGAGGAGACGTTGCAAGGCGCTGCTGCTGCTGGGCCAACAGCAGCCCAGGCAGCACCGGCGGAGGCACGAGCCCTTGGCCGTTCACCGACTGCGCAAGGCTTTCCTGCGAGCACGAACCCAGCAGCGGCGACGCAAGCCAGCGACGGGCACTGCCGACGGAGGCAACGCCGTGGCCACGGGTGACCTCTGCCAGGCGCTGCTGCGGAGGCCCTGGAATAAGTCCCGCCGCAGAAGACTTCTTGGCCGGCGCCGTAGGCTCGGTGAGTGGACTGAACCTGCACAGCTGCTTAAACGCCAGCCGCGCAGGCACAACCTACCTCGTGCACTATACTGGAAGATCTGGCGTGGCAAAGTGAAAACCCACTCTCGAGCCAAAGAAGCACACTGGCCTACTGCCATGCGCGTCTTTAGGCTCTTATTGCGCTAACCTGAACAAGTTGCACTTCCCTCGGTAGCTTAAGTTACAAAATGAAAGTTGAAAATCTTTATTTCTGAAGCTTTACAGAAACGGTGACAATAGCAAAAGGCATCGAGGCTTGACAGAGGTTCCTGCTCTGTCAGGCTGCTCTGTCAGGCTGCTCTGTCAGGCTGCTCTGTCAGGCCTGGATGAGTGTTTTCATTCGGTCATTATTTTTCGTTGGCATTGAAGGCCAGAGCGACACCTGGCGTTGGTTGAAAATAAGTGGAAGATGATCACGTATCATCCAATACAATTTTAGCTTTCTTTTTTTTCGACAGATGCGCAAAATAATCTGAATGACAGAATTATATTAATGCAAAAGAAGTCGTGAGGTCAATCAAAAGGCTTCCATGATTTCTCAAGCTGTATATGTTAGCCTAAACTTTCTTCAGAATATTCTGCACTTTATTTTGAATACCTTTTGGATTGCCTATAGCAATTTCCCTATTGTAAATTTCTATTCTAAACCGCGGGAAATGTGTAAAGGCATTTGATGCTTTAAAATTTCCTCGAATTTTGTCGGCGTCTTCTTGCTCCCAAGAGGCAAAAAATTAACCGGTTCTTTGAATCAGGTTTTATGAGCTATAACTTCCTGATATCATTCTGTTGTGAAGGTGCCGAACTCATAGACGCTTACGTCGACCAGGCAGAGTAAATAATGCTTATTGAGTTAGAGGCATTGCGGTCACACAATCCAGCTTGAAAACTGCCCGTACTTGAATTTCACTGCCTCCAGGCAGAAGTGTGTCATGCGCGATCGTCTTAAGGTCGACTTAATCGACGGGTACACACGCTTGCCCCCTGTCTTTCACATTTCCGTATTTCTGTGTGGGTTGTTGTACGCTGCACTGTATCAAGGCTGTGAGCATAGGTACTCGGTGAGTTGGTTTATTAGATTTTCTGGGCGTAGCAAGATCGACGTCGTCCGTTTGTTGCGGATTTTCGGACAGCGTGATATCTATCATTCTTTGTCGCTCCTCATGGCTTTGCTCAGCGATAGCTTCAAACACCGACACATAACGTTTCGGCAAAGCACAAGCAGACTGAACCCCGATACGCAGTCCTGATCAGCGGAAGCAAACAACCCTCGAGGAAGCGGAAAGTACTCCGGCTCATTGTGACGGATGCTGGGATTGGCCTCGCGTGTGGCAAAAGTCGCCCTGACAGATGAGCGCGCCAGTTTCCGGATCGAAGCTCGACTGTGCCCCTCTGTCCACGTCCGGAGAGCTATCCGCATTCGTAAATCAGGTGGCCTGCGCTCCTCTAACGGCGCCTGCAGAAGCAACAATTCCCAAGCAGGACCCAGTATATGAGCCCGCTGCATTGGAAAGCGGGCGCGTAGTGTGGTTGAAGCGAGCCGCACGCACATGCGCATCACAGCCGCCGCTTCAGCGTATCGAGAAAGGATCTGCGAGTGAGGAGCTCGATCAGTGAATGGAATACCTTGTTCCGTTTTCTTTTTCTTGTGCACCCTGCACAAAAATTGGCGCCATGCATCCAAGTCGGATATAGAGGTATAGAGGCATCGGGATACACGAAACTTCGGTATCAGATTATTTGTCGCGTTGGCTCGCAATTCCGTACTTGCGAAAAGGAGCGATCAGTTTCAACCTTGCCAGCGTAAGCATAACGCGCAAATGTGGTCGGGCTGCAAGTTTACTTGGCATAAGTCGTGCCTACACTGGCAAGAAAGAAATATCGTCGTACGCTCAGAGCGTTGACGGCGGGTCTTAGCTGGAAATTGTTGCGCTAGCATGCGCAACAATGGTATGCCGCAAAAAGTAATGATCGTCCGAAAATTCGATAAATATTACCTGGTCGCATGTTGGATTTGCGCTGCCAACTTTTGTCAACGGAAGAGCAGAGCGGCCAGCGCCCCGCAGATGTCAATGACCGCCGCCGAATGGTTTCATAAGGAAATAGAATGTAATGGCACGTCCTGTCATTTTAGGGCGTATTAAATGCCGGCATAATGGGTACAGCTGCAGCCGAAAGCTTACCGGGCTTCCTCTAGTCTTATATTTATTTTGCGAAGGAAAGGAAGTTTATTGGATGTTTATCGTAAATATAGCATTCATTTATAATAATTAAACAATAATTATAACATCACTCCTGGCGTTGCATAGCAGTCACTGTCGCCGAGGCCACCTTTGATATTTCGCGAAACATTGCAGGGTGAGTTTCTTATTGCAAACCTCGTGCGGAGAATACATGCCGCGGGAATGTCGTGAGCATCAGAGGCAAAGGAAGAACTTTGTCGAAGAAAATTTTGCACATAGCTCGTATTCGTTAAATCTGCCCCAGCCAGCAAGTGCGGCCCCCTGTGATAGGCGGCTCTCACGTGTCCCGCTCTACCAGAGCGGACGTGGCGGCGGGTCCCGCGCACAGATATGCCGCACACGATCGGCCGCGCAGCGCATACAACAACAGCGGAGGAGGAAACGCGCCCATGCAGGGAGGGCGGCGCCCCGGCGGCGGCGAGGCCCCAATACGCGCGCGAAGCTGCCGCTTGCAACGCTCGCTGGCGGGAAACCCGGGGTCCGCGACTCTGGCTCGCGGCACCATCGGCGAGTTCACGCCGCAAGCCGCGTGCCCACACGCTTTGCGCCCCGAGACTTGGTTCGTGGCCGCGGCGGGAGCCCGACTTAACGACAGGTGGTCGCGGCATCCGCCTATCTGAGGGAGCGCCGGCGATAGTGGCGCGCGATCTCTATTGAGCGAGGGAGACACCTCCTCCTCGCACACCGAGTGGCGGTCATCATCGCGCGCGCGTGCGGTGCCTGCCTGATGGCGCATTGATGTGCCCGACCATCGGCCGCCGTGATTTGAATGGCCCAGCGACGAAAGAGCGAGGTCGTTTTCGCGCCCGACGTGCTTCGCGCGACAACGGCTTTGTGCTCTTGCGCCTCCGGTGATGTCGCCTTTCGGGGGCCGCGGTTAATTCGGCCTGCCCTCCGCGGCGTCCCCCATTGAACGGACCTCGAGCGGCCGTAATTAGGCTTTTCTGCGCCCCTGGGACACAATGGGTGTCTCGCGCCCCAAGAATCCTATTCGTGGTGCCTGGCTTTTTTGAGAGGCGGCGGCGGCGGCGGCGGCGGCGGCAGAATTTCAATTTTGCGCCCCTCGGGCTGTTGCTTTCGTGCAAAGGAGAGCGCTGCTCAATGGACGGCGAGCCGCTTTTAATTTGAGCCGACGCCGCGGCGCGATCGATGCCGACGGCCTGGCGCCAGCTTGGACACATCCATATGCATCTGCGTGCACCACCACCACCTGCGTGCGGGCGGCAGCCTGGCATGACAGCCTCCAACTGCGGTCGCGGCCTCTTCCTGCTTCTGAGAGGTTTGCTCCATTCATGAGCGCGCGACAGCGCACTTGGTGTCCAATTTCGTCGCAGGCGTTATGTTCAGTGGACAACATTACCATGATGCGAGACATGGCAGGTTCTGACGAAAAAGCCATAGCCGTCAGGTGGGGAAGAAACTCGAAATGAACGCAATACGTTAACTTTCACGCATGAATCTTCTCACCCATGTGATGGGAATGCCTCATCGCTACGTATAAATAAGCAAATATATGACTTTTTGTGACACGTAAAAGAACATTCGCAACTTGGCAAGCAGAAATTCGGCCATTTTATAGGACATAATGTAATGTATAACTTGTTCAGGTGAGCTGCCTCTGTGCTTTTCACCTGCAAAACTTTAACCATGCTGCACTTGTGTACGGCGCGTTGATTACTTCCCAAAGCAACGCAAAGGCTGCATACCTTTCAAGAACTGCGAAAAATCAGGAAATACCAAGTTCTTCAACGTAAAAAAAAGAAAGAAAAAGAACAAGAAAGAAATGTGCGCTAGTGCCGGGAATCGAACCGACATACATGCGTCTCGACCCGCTTCACGATGCTTTTGTATACAACAAAGTTTGTGAGCTGCAGATGTTACTGCAGTGAATATTGCAGCGCTCGCCGGCACAGGGACAGGAAATGGCGAAGACAAGCGCTGAGATTCACAGCACTGTTTTATACAACCGCTGTAAGCCTGACGAAGGAGCTGAACATAACGCAGTACGATGCTGCGTAGAACGATGCGCACTAAGAAGGGACACTGGGTTTCGGCACACTGGGGCAAAAATGAGCACAAAGACGAAATCAAGGAGGGGGCGATGGTAAGCGCGTGCTCTTGCTATATGCCGCCACGAAGAAAAGAACATGGCGCTCGCCATCGAACCATACCAAGGAGAGCCGGGCCCGGTCTAACGGAGTTCGCAAAGGACTGAGAAGAAGCGGCCCGAGAGTGAGCTTTTTCAAAGACGCCAGACAAACGAAGCGGAAGGGAAGAGCGAAAAATAAGAGGCCGCGAAAGGACCCCTCGTAACTACCGTTAATCATGGGGTGATGGAATGAGGGTGCGTGTATTTGGGCGTGGCGTGTGTTTGGCGTGTGTGTATGTCAGCCCATAGGGGAGCGAAACTTTGAAGTTATGAGCCTGAACTTGGGGCCATTTAAGAGCAACCTGTTCAATTGCAACAGTAATATTTATCATTATACTTTTGAAGAATCGTCAACTGGGCCAGTTGGTAAGGTTTCATATGAAGAAAACAAGCGTGAAGCCACGAAGGAAATACGACGACACGAACGCTTACTCACAACTGTTCCTTCTTTGTAGAAAGAAATGCAGTATATGTACACCTATGACAGCTAAAAAAAAAAAAAGCCACGTGGTATACCCTAACAGTGATTACAAACTATTCAGGGTGCACGACAAGAGGTTGCCAAGAACGCAAACACTTCATCACAATGTGAAACAGAGGCCTGGTCAGCACCTGTTGCGTCTTTTCTTTTGACGTGGAATGCATCGATAATTTCGCGCGATGTCTGAATTTCGCGCGAAGCTACGGTTGAGCTAGTTGGTAAGGGCTCATTTCTTCAAAACGGCGTTACAGAAAGACACAAACGCGGAATGGCAATAGCCACGATGTTTGAATTATGAAAAGCAGAATCATCTGCAGCACGTGAGCTGCAGTGTGAAGCCAAACAGGAATGAGCGGGTGCCGTTAATGAATTTCTCGCGTTCTCTTGGTTAATACATCGGCCGCTTCGGCCTACGTAAGTGTCGCACATGTCAAGAAAATCTCGTACATGATTGATGTACCACAAAGCACAAATTTAGCGACGCGCTTCAAATGTCCTAAGCAAAGTGGTAACACCTATGACAAAAAAAAAAAAAATTGATTATTTTCGGTGTTTCTACACACTCATATGACTTCGGCAGGCGCGAAAAAATAGTGAGTGTCATCATGACGTGCTGGCACATTCGGGGATATGTGCCAAACAATGTGGGCAGAGAGCGAAAGAAGGGTCAAACACGGCGTAATGCACGTCACTAAATTCGCGCCCTGTGGCACGGCAATCGTGTACCAGCTCTCCTTGACATGTGGCAAGACCGAAGTGGTCTTTGTATGAACTAAGAGAACGCAAGTATTCACTCCCATTTTGCAGCACACTGCAGCGCACACGGCGGCGATCCTCATTTTCACAACTCAACCATGCATCGTGGCAGGCTTTGCGTGAAATTTACACATCGCGCGAAATAATCGACGCATTAGACATAATAACAATAAAAAAACGCAATATCTGTTAGCCAGGCATATGTATAATTTTGGGATAAAGTGTTTGCGTTCTTGACAGCGATGAATTGTGATGCTCCCTGAATAGTTTCTAATTACGGTTAGGTTGTAACATGGTCTTTTTTTACTTATGACGATTTTATATATTCTGTATTTCTTCCAACAAAAAACTACAGTTTTGAGTAAGCGCTCGCGTCTTTTCTTTGAGCCGCGCTCGCGCTCCTTGGTTCATTAATTTGGACTACACTTGAGCTACTTTGGGGCCAGTTATTTGCAAAGCGACATTGCAGGTTTATTCAACCAACAGAGTGTGTTTGTTACTAAGGAACTCGAGCTACATTTCTGCCAGCTTTTGATAAAAGGTTTAGTTAACATCAAAAACGCGTTGTAAAAGAGATGCCACCTGAAAAGGTTTTCAGGCTGCAACTGCGTTCGTATTGTTGCAACAGAATATACACAGACTTGCAGGAGCGCAGAACCCGGTAAATCTTATATTTGAAAGAAAGATTCAAAGATATATAGTTGGATAAAAGGAAAACAATGAGGAAGCAGTTGAGCAGCGTTTCTTTTTTGGATTGGTGGTATACGTGTGGCACTATACAGACGTTGTCACGGCGTTCAAGGTTATACTACAAAAGGATAGATAGTTGGGCGAGTTGGTACGGTAACATATTCTTGGTATGAGCGCGAAGACACGGACGGTGGCAGAAGAAGACAGGATGAGTGCTAACTCACAACTAAATCTTTATTGGAAAGAACAAATATATATAAGTGATTGCAAGAACCGTAGAAAAGAAAACAGCACATGGTCGAAAGAATAACAGTTACCAGACAAAAAAAGTCAGAAAATGGTGAAGCCGCTAAAATTTTAACAAGAAAAAGCACTACTTCGCACTGACGCACGTGCTGAGCAAATATTGAAATTCACCTTCTGACAATGATAATGATGCCTGGCTAACACAAGTTTCTCCTAGTCTTTTTATGTGAAATGCCTCAATTATTTCGCTTATAGTTTGACATTTGTGTCTAGAAATGATTTTCGTGTCCTCAAACAGTGGCCTACATATTTGCTCAGCACGTGCGTCAGTGTGAAGTAGTGCTTTTTCTTTTTAAAATTTTTGCGGCTTCACCATTTTCTGATTTGTTTTTTCTGGTAACTGTTATCCATTCAAGAATGTGATGTTGTCTTTTCTACGGTTTTTGCCATCACTTATATATGTTTGTTCTTTCCAATAAAGATTTAGTTGTGAGTTAGCGCTCGTCCTGTCTTCTGCCACCGTCCTTCTCTTCTTCGCGCTTACACCAAGAATATGTTACCGCAACAACTCGCCCAACTATCGATATATCCTTTTGAAGTATATTTCTTTATTGAAGTATAGGTCTCCATTCAATGAGAACCCCTTAACCTTTCTAGTGAAGCCAATGTTGCTTCTTTGATTGCACTAACTGTTTGCAAATCCAGAACTGGAGCATGTTACAGTAGGATAGGCAGATGCCCTCCGGATGTCCAGGTATTGTTTGGAATCTCGAAGCCTTCAACCGGACACTCCCGAAGGATGTGCCGTATACTGAACTCGGAACTCTGGCGACAAGGGCGTTTCTTCAGGGACAAGCTATGCTATGTATTATGCGGGAGAGACCCTTCTGTGGATGGCTAATGAAGACGGTACCGGGAATGGATTAGGATCGCGGAGCAGACCACGGAATTCCTTTGGGCTCATGCTCGTCTCTCGCTGCTGAAGAAGGACAAGTCAACAAGGGACCAAGGAAAGTTGTTGGTACTCGGCAATCAACAACTCCCAGGAAGTATCAAGAATATTCTGTGCAAAGGATCTAAGTTTGTCCGTGAACCTGCGTTATCACCTCTGGAAAAGATGAGCTTGTGCAGATCCGTATCAGATGGACCAGGGAAGATTTTCGACCACGATGTGTGACTGAGTGTGTTTGCAGTGATTTGCAAGACAGTACCCTGAAAATGTAAGTCAGACAACCTAGCAAGTGTGTCGCGTTATTTCGTGGACGATCAGCTAAGGTTGGTTACCGCGGATAAGGAAGGCTTCTTTGTTGTTATTCTTGAAGATTTGTCCGCTCAAAAAACGCAAAATGCTATCGATAATAAATTTCTTTCAAAAAAGACCAACGTAAATAAAGTTAAGAAAACAGCGGTTAGATTGCTTGAGCAATTTGGCCTTGAGCGCCTTGCGTCGGGGGTAAAGAAATCTAAAGGACCGTGACATATTTTTCAGCGCTAAGACGCATAAGCCTGATGTACCTTTCAGAGAGATTATTTCTGAAAAAGGAACGTGGCTGTACATTGTGTCAACCTCTTTTACATAATGTGCTGACTTCAGTTAGCCTTCAAGACCCTTTCCTGATAAGACATTTTGAAGATGATGTATTGTTCCTAACCGAAAATAATACAGGAAATTGCTCGGTAATCAGTGCTGATTCAGAAGATCTGTTTTATTCGCTTCCGCAAAAATAACTTATGAGTAGTGTTAAAGAAGCGGTGACGCTCTTCAATGATGAGTTCCGGTTTACACAGCGATCTGGTATGCCGTTAGAATCTTTTTGGAACTTTCGCCGTTTTACCTAGACAATACTATGATAAAAATGGGGTAGTTCTATGTATGTACGAAAATGCGGAGTTTGCATTGGCTCAAAAGTTGCACCAGTTTTGAGGGATCTGTACCTAAGTCGCGTCAATAGAAAGCTACAGAACAATCTAATGAACTATACAGTACGTACATCTCGATACGTAGATGATTACCTCGTGTTTTGTTCAAGTGACAACTACACCAAAAAAGATACCGATATTTTAAAAGTGTTTAAGGAATGTGGTGGGGGCCTGGGTTTCGCGCTTGAGCTTATCCAGAATAATACGTTGCAGTTTTTAGATCTATGCCTTACGTTCCAACAGGAACATGTCTGTTGGTGCTATTCTCCAAGGGCAAAAAAAAAAAAAACACTAGTTGATTTTTCTTCTTGCCATTCCAGACTTGTAAAACAGGGGATAGTTTACTCAGCACTTAGGTTCGCTATCGCTAAGTCATGTACATACTGTATACAAGAAAGTTTTTCGCAACAGCTAGATAGGCTAAAAAAGGCTGGATATCCAGCTCATTTGTTATCACTAACCTGTGAAAAGCTTTCAAAATGGGTCAATATCGTTGCAAAATAGACTACCATTCGTACTTCACAGATCATCGTTACATTACTTCTTCTTGTGTTGCTATACGAGATTGCTGGTAAGATTACCATCTTAGGAGCCCAAAGAAGACGAGATGTGCCGTAGTCAAGTCCTCCTCTAGTAATCCAGAGTTATTTCTCTATTTAAGTCAACATCGTGTTAAAACTTCCATGTGCGGCTGTCGTAAAGCCCACGTTCATAACGTTACCTAAAACATATCTACTCGGAGAATAAATGCCCAGTCGGAGATTTGACTGATTCTATTGTCGGGTATTGTTGTCTAATCTATAAATCGGCAATTAGTCATTATATGTCGCTCAAGCAAAGAACGCGAAGCCTGCATTCGAATGCAGCACAAGCTGTTAAGAAGCCACTCACATCTGTCATTGCGTTCTGGCCGTTTTTCTGTCATCCGTATCATTATCGTTCGCTCCCCTTTCACCAATACGGACGTTTAAAGAAGAGACGCTCGGGTTGACCTGTGTGCCGTTCTTTTGAGCCGTCACGGTTGTGAAAACTTGCTAGGGCGCTCGCTACAACAACATATACTTGTCCGTTTGCTGCACAGTCAACGAGATTCACCTGAAGTATTATGGCCAAATGATGTCATTTCTTGTATCGATCAGTGTTGTGCCACCTATTTTATTTCGTGCGCAAGCGGGCGTGAAATGGAGAAATGAGACGAGTGCTGAGGCTCCTACCGGCAGAATGAGGCGCCATCGATGGATACTTCACCAACGCTGGGCTGTGCGATTCGGTGCCGCGCGAAGCACATTTCCGAAGCAGAGACCTCCGGCACCAACAGCAGGACGAGCTGCAAGAGGTGCCGTCGAGCACTCGCACGAGTCGCAGAACAGCGGCAACACCACGTGGTCCGCGTTGTGCAGGACGGATAGAGTGAGCCAAAATGCGTAAGAGGATGAAACTACGAACGACGAGGCAAGCCCGTTCGCCCCTGCCCTGAAAGCGAGCGCGCTGACCGACCCGGCGGTGACTGACGCCACCAAGGAACCACGAAGCTAATTAAGGAACAAAAACTATACATATCGGAACTTACAGGAAATTTAGCAAGGCGGGGGGAAAAAAGATGGGGGTTTCGAAGAAAAATGAGAAATGAGCTGTTTTATGTTCCACTGAATGATTGAAATTCACCATATAAACGTCATGGCCACAATAATAAAATACAACAATAGGTTCATTTTTTGTTATATACCACCTGATATAGGTTAAAAAAGGCAACATCCACCTAATGACATGACATAGCGCAAGGGCACAACCAGAAAGAGGAGACACACAAAACACGTGTATCTTCTTTGTGGTTGCCTTTAGTGATTCGACAGCTGTATGCAATACACAACCATCCACGAAAAGTTTAATTTTCCATTCGGACTCAACGACACTTGCAATGTCATTGACATCAATCAGGAATGCCCCAAGGCTGATGTGACAGGAAGCTAACTCGAACGCACTGAACACGGTTAAGCATGATCTGAAGTGAAAACAACGATGGCGGACGACCCTCTTGGTCCGCCGTCGTTGTCGTGCCTTCACTTCAGATCATGCTTAACCAACACGCCCAACGGTTTTCAAGGTAGGCTCTAATCAAATCTACAGGCTAATTGTTTATTCCCATCGCGTGAGTATTTGAGAGAATATTATAGTGAGGCACGTAATCAAACGTATTGGCCCAAAAACATTGCACCTGTCTGCTCCCTGTCACTGATTGCTACTGCAAAGTCATGATATTCTCAAGTTCAGACAGCAAGCAGTTGTCCTCTAAGTATTGTTTTAGATGCTGGCAGGTCACGTGCTCCAATATATTGCAGCATGTTTCCTTGAAGGGGCCTCACGAACTCTGCTGACAGCCAGGAGAACTCCTTTATTCCGTTCTCTACACCTTTCAACTGTTCCACTCTAATGAACAATCACGTTAGCGGTTGCGCTGGTGTGTGCATCTTAGGGACGTGGACGTATTGCACGCAACAAACCAAGGCGTTCAGCTCATGTTTCATTTACAGCCATGGGCACACTTTACTCCGCCGAAAAAAAAATGCTTCTTTGCGCACTCTTCTATCGCAAACAAGCGTCGTAGAATTGTTGCTGTCGCGCGGGTCTTGTGGCTAAAACAAGCTCCGGCACCAGGCTAGTTAAAGCGCACACCGGGACAGGGACAGGAAAAGACGAGAACAGGAGCTGACTTCCAACTGTTTTGACGTCCCGCAAGGAACGTATATATATATATATATATATATATATATATATAGTGAACGAGAAGAAAGGGAACCGAGGTGCGCGATTTTGATTCATCATTTCATAAGAAGCCAACAAACATTGACACCAAGGACAGCATAGGGGAAATCACTGGTACTTGCTAATTCAATTAAAGAAAATTATAAATTAACAGAAATTAAAGTGGATGAAAAAACAACTGTCCGCCGGTGGGGAACGAACCCACGTCATCGCGTTACGCGTGCGATGCTATCACCATTGAGCTACCGCGGAGCCGTTTTCCCATCCACTTTCTGGGATGCCTTTAGGTAGCATATGTGGGTTTATTGACCAGTTGCCATCACCCAAAAAGATCACGTGCTCGCGATGCCTGCGGCAGAAAGGATGTTCCACATCCGCCCCTAGGTTTGCGAGTGGTAGCGCTGGCTAACACTCCCAGGGTGAGTTCTAGTTGTAGATAATAAATACCCCAGAAAGTGGATAGCAAAACAGCTCCTCGGTAGCTCAATGGTGAGAGCATCGCACACGTAATGCGAAGACGTGGGTTCGTTCCCCACCTGCGGTCATTTGTTTTTTCATCCACTTTAATTTCTGTTAATTTATCATGTTCTTTAATTGAATTAGCAAGTACAAGTGATTTCCCCTATGCTGTCCTTGGTGTCAATGTTTGTTGGCTTCGTATGATATATATATATATATATATATATATATATATATATATATACAGTTTGTTTCAGCGAACACTTTCAAAATTTATTTAAGGTTGCCTGTGGCAGATAGCCCAATTCTAGGTAATGAGCTGGTCTACTCGAAGAGGCGGACATTACTTGCAGACAAACAATTGAAATGCATAATCGACTAATTAACAAAAATTTATTAAGTTTTTAACTAATTACCTGATGGCTCATTGCAATTTACAAATTGCAATATGGGCCATCAGATAATTAGTTAAAACTTAATTAGTCAATTTCTGTTAATTATTCGATAATGCATTTCAATTTCTTGTGGAAGTGATGTCCGCCTCTTCGAGTAGACCAGCTTCTGAACTAAAATTGTGCTATTTGCCGCAGTAAACCTTTAAGAATTTTTGAAAGAGTTCGATGAAACACCCTGTATATATATATTAAAAGACGAGAGACGACCAGGACAGGCAGCGCTAGCAGACCCGTTTATTCCTCAGGCATGGCCTAGGCTCAAGCACGAAGACGAAGAAGAACAGTGATGCTGATGGCTATACACAAATGAGAACGATGCAGTACGTTACATGTGCTTACACTAATCCCCCCCGCCCCCTCGTGGAAGCGGCCAACTTGGCTGCAATCTAAAGGTCGGCTCAACGGGGAATAAAGTGCTTCATGCGAGAGACGTGAACAATTTCTGCACTGCGATGATGGCGGTCCGCGACGGAGTGACAAGATAGTTCCTGCGGAAGTTTGTTGTAGGATGTTGTAGGGCCCAATGTACCGGTGAAGGCATTTCTCGCAAAGTCCAGAGGTTCGAACCGGCGTCCATAGGAGGACTTGGTCTCCAGGATAGAAGGCGATGTCGCGGCGTTTACTGTCGCAGTGACGTTTTATTTCTTCTGAGATAACTTCGGTGTTTAGACGAGCAATTTCACGGCAATGCGCGACTCGAGCTGCCAACTCATCGGGGAGGGAGGCGTTGGGCGAAGCAGGAGAGAAAATTAATTCTGTGTCGAAGACGGAAAACGGAGATCGTCCATACACGAGAAAGAAAGGGCTGTAGCCGGTAGTCCGTTCTGCCGCAGTATTATAAGCGAATGTAACAAAAGGAAGATTGTTGTCCCAGTTTGTGTGGTCAGGACGTAAGTAAGTACATAGAAATCATGTCAGAGAGCATTTGCTGGAAGCGCTCAGTAAGGCCCTTCGTTTGCGGGTGATATGTAGAAGTGGTCTTATGCTTCGTATTAGTCGCCCGCAAGACCTCCTCGAGGACATGGGGCATGAAGGCTTTGCCACGGACAGTCAAAAGAACCCGATGAGCACCGTGGCGCAAGACTACGGATTGTAAGAAATAATCAGCAACCTCAGAATCAGCACCGGATCCAAGAGGCGCAGTCTCGGCGTATCTTGTTAGATGGTCTACCGCAGTGACGAACCAACGGTTGACTGGATGGCGTCAAAGGCAAGGGACCATATAAGTCAATTCCAACGAATTCGAAAGGCTTGGTCGGAAATGTGTGTGTCACAGAAATGTGATGAGGCTCTTCTCTTTGTATGACTGCTACAGTCTCGCTAATGGTGAGGCGGGCATTTAACGTGAGTCGGGTGCACGACACTTTGTGATAGCAATAAGCTTTTTGTGAGAGCTGAGTGAAGCCGAGAGCCTTCTATTACAGATTCTATTACAGATTCTATTACAGAAAAAGAGCTACAAAAAAGTTAGCGCGTCGCAAATAGCTAACATGTTTTTAAATGCGCCATCATAGGTATCTAGAGCACAAATACACCTAGGACTGGGTGTGTCATGATTGGCACGTATGAGCCGTATCTGTGAAGCAAAATTTTTCCGCGCGAAAATTTTCCCATACTTAGTTCACGCGCACTTCCACTGATCTTCTATTTTTTTTTTCGCTCAACAACTTGTCTGAGAAGCTTGTTGAGCGTTGGGCACAAATTCTCGTTTGCGAAAACAACGGTGTGACCAGAGTGTATCAGATCAGTGGCAGATATGCGCTTTTTGCGTCCCATTTCTATGAGCCCATCACGCTTCGAACGCGAACGTTAGTGAACGACAATATTCGGGCACCCACCGCACTTTCGCGGTACACGGTGATAATCGTCGACACCAGCGTCACAGATAGGCTCAGACCGCCCAGCTTTGTTAAAACTGCGTAAAGATTTTCATTTTCAGTGAATGGTACAGCTGCAACGGAAAAAGTGGCCGGAGCAGGCAAATTGCGAGGCGCTCTTCTTCCCGTGCATCTAGAAGGCGCCACACGATTCATGTTTCAAAGAGCCTGGCCCTCTCGTTGTCGGCATGCTAGGGAACAACATCGTCGCGTGAGGCGCTCTTCTTCCCGTGCATCTAGAAGGCGCCACACGATTCATGTTTCAAAGAGCCTGGCCCTCTCGTTGTCGGCATGCTAGGGAACAACATCGTCGCGTGAGGCGCTCTTCTTCCCGTGCATCTAGAAGGCGCCACACGATTCATGTTTCAAAGAGCCTGGCCCTCTCGTTGTCGGCATGCTAGGGAACAACATCGTCGCGTGAGGCGCTCTTCTTCCCGTGCATCTAGAAGGCGCCACACGATTCATGTTTCAAAGAGCCTGGCCCTCTCGTTGTCGGCATGCTAGGGAACAACATCGTCGCGTGAGGCGCTCTTCTTCCCGTGCATCTAGAAGGCGCCACACGATTCATGTTTCAAAGAGCCTGGCCCTCTCGTTGTCGGCATGCTAGGGAACAACATCGTCGCGTGAGGCGCTCTTCTTCCCGTGCATCTAGAAGGCGCCACACGATTCATGTTTCAAAGAGCCTGGCCCTCTCGTTGTCGGCATGCTAGGGAACAACATCGTCGCGTGAGGCGCTCTTCTTCCCGTGCATCTAGAAGGCGCCACACGATTCATGTTTCAAAGAGCCTGGCCCTCTCGTTGTCGGCATGCTAGGGAACAACATCGTCGCGTGAGGCGCTCTTCTTCCCGTGCATCTAGAAGGCGCCACACGATTCATGTTTCAAAGAGCCTGGCCCTCTCGTTGTCGGCATGCTAGGGAACAACATCGTCGCGTGAGGCGCTCTTCTTCCCGTGCATCTAGAAGGCGCCACACGATTCATGTTTCAAAGAGCCTGGCCCTCTCGTTGTCGGCATGCTAGGGAACAACATCGTCGCGTGAGGCGCTCTTCTTCCCGTGCATCTAGAAGGCGCCACACGATTCATGTTTCAAAGAGCCTGGCCCTCTCGTTGTCGGCATGCTAGGGAACAACATCGTCGCGTGAGGCGCTCTTCTTCCCGTGCATCTAGAAGGCGCCACACGATTCATGTTTCAAAGAGCCTGGCCCTCTCGTTGTCGGCATGCTAGGGAACAACATCGTCGCGTGAGGCGCTCTTCTTCCCGTGCATCTAGAAGGCGCCACACGATTCATGTTTCAAAGAGCCTGGCCCTCTCGTTGTCGGCATGCTAGGGAACAACATCGTCGCGTGAGGCGCTCTTCTTCCCGTGCATCTAGAAGGCGCCACACGATTCATGTTTCAAAGAGCCTGGCCCTCTCGTTGTCGGCATGCTAGGGAACAACATCGTCGCGTGAGGCGCTCTTCTTCCCGTGCATCTAGAAGGCGCCACACGATTCATGTTTCAAAGAGCCTGGCCCTCTCGTTGTCGGCATGCTAGGGAACAACATCGTCGCGTGAGGCGCTCTTCTTCCCGTGCATCTAGAAGGCGCCACACGATTCATGTTTCAAAGAGCCTGGCCCTCTCGTTGTCGGCATGCTAGGGAACAACATCGTCGCGTGCCGCGATTTATATGCTCGCGAGATCCGTAACTTGTGCTATTCTTTTTCCGCTGCATCTTCAGTCTCAGCGTTTCGTGAGTACTCTTCCTTGGTTGTCACCATCTTCTGAGACATTTGCTGTTCAAGTTCCCGACGCTTGGCAGCAGCGTTTTTCTTTCTTAACGTAGAGTTCTTTCTGTTTCAATTGCAGAATAGCGCGTCGCCATGCATCAAACTGAGTGCGGAGCAAATCAATAGAGTACTTCCTTGAATTCCTTCCCAAGTTCCTTTTCGATCGTACTTCGCATGTGACGGAATTCATGCAGAACATCTTTTAGGTGCATGCGTTGCGACTTCAAGTAGCATCTTAGTACCGGACATTTGCACTTCTCATTTGTCAGCAGCGACGGATGCAGAAAGAGAAAGGACCGTACAAGGTTCAGCACAAACCTGTGTATAGGGTAGTCAGAGTACGCAAAAATGTCGCCGCCGCTGCTGCCAAAGTGTCGGTCAAGTAGAAGAGGCCGCTCGTTTAACCTCCTCAGACCTATTGTACAATGCATTGCACATTTCCTTCTACATTTTTTATGTAAGTTCACTGGGAAGTGATTACGCAAACCTGGGTATAAAGTACGATGCATGTGTAGCTAAACTCATATTATTGTCGTCCAATTTCGAGAAATTTGACACTCAATTGATGTAGACCTCTGTGTCGACCGAGACGGCCGAAAGCAACCCTGAGGTGTGTTTAGAAATCACTGAGATTGTGTGGAATTACCGGACGTGCCAGCAAAATGGCAGTGTACTTGCACGTAGTTCCACCATCATCTCTGCGGTGAAGCAATGAAATACAGTTTTACCATTACCAACACGAGGAGATATGCACGTACATGGAGACGCAGTTTTGGGCATCTAACTGTGGTATTAAAATAAAAAAAAATGTTTTTCAAGTTCATAACATAACAGTAGACAGCAAAAAAACACCTTGAAGAGCGATGATATCGCATAGTTGTGTTCGGGTCTCCGTAGGTTATAGCCAGGGGCAGTGCCAGTCCAGGGTCACAGGGAGCTGATGCCACTCAGAAAGCCACGTTAACCGCAAGCGCGTATGCCACCCAGGCAAAGCAGGAACAGTCCCACGCAGACGCAGCCGTGAAGGCACCAAGTGACAATCAGTGTCCTTGCACGTCGAAGAAGGTAACAGCTGTGTGTATGGTGGCTAAAGTAAAAATGTCGGCGCCACCGCCGCTATACTCTATTCGCCTTCCCGATCACACGCCTATTTTTAAAGGGGAACCATTGGCGAAGGTGCTAGCGCTACGCAAACTTCCCGCAAAAGAACCGTCAGCTGTCGTAGTTACAGGTTCTCCATCGGTATGTTCTTCGTCTTACACGGCAACGAATACAGCACTCTTAAGTGTGTTCTAAAACTTATTTCCTGCAAGTTTACCAAAAATGTATTTAGTATGGGTACCATGCCACTGGGGGTTACACTTAAACGAAATGGCACATTTATTAGCCAGAACGTCTCTAAGACGACCTTTGATTCCTATTTTACCGGATACAGCTTACGTTGCTCCATCAAGATACAGGAACTTTTGCCTACAAAATGAGTTGACCAAATTATTACTATTATCATGTCCTAGCTTTCGACACCTCTGCTTTTTCCGGAATAAACAGCGGTATCCTTCTGGCCAATTGAAAGGTACATACTAGGGATGGTTGATTAATGTTTTATACGATTAATGAAAAATCAATCATCATTGTAGCCTTTAATCGATTAATCGCTTCCAATGCAGGGTTTTTCATCGGTTAATCGATTAATCGAAATTTTGGCCGGGCACTTTAAAAAGGTTGAGAGGTGGAAAAAATGTTTGAGAGGTGGAACTCAGTTAGAAATACAAGTGTGTAAAGTTAAATGTTTAATTTGTTAAAGACTAAATGGGGTTGGCCCTAATGGTCTTTGAAGATAGAAACATTATGTGTTATAAGATGGCATTTAGAGCAGTATTAAACAAGATAAATGGCACTAGTGAATCCCTGTACAATACAGTTAAAGAAGAAATAAGAAAATGGCAGAAGTGAAAGGTGACGTCCAACTAAAATACGCAAGGAATTGCAATATGCACAGGGAGGAGGAAAGAGAGAGAGGGCAGGGATGTTAACCAGAAATGGCGTCTGGTTGGCTACCCTACTCTGGGGAACGGGAAAGAGGGAATAGAAATATGAGAGGGCGGAAAGACGCGGTGATCTCGCCCAGGCACGCGGAGGACCCGAGCAAGTCGAACGCGTTCACATAGGCCAGTCGCCCTCAAGAAAGACAACAGTGCCTTCCCAGCTTTGTGCGCCGACGAGCGATGGTCTTCAAGTAGCACCTGCACGCACAACTGCCGACCGTCCAGTCGCCGCAATGCGATAGATAATGTTTGTCTTTCCGACTGAACTCGATGACAGTGGCACAACAGATATTCGATGTTCTCGTCGCACGCAGCACTGTCGGTCATTCCAATCATAGCAGTGTACGCCTTCGTGAAAGCTACCCCCAACCACAGCCGGTATAGAAGCGAAGGTCGGTGAAGCCCGGGGGATGGTCGAAGTTGGAGCAAAGGGTAACCTGGTGCGCCTTATATTTAGGGTGTTCCACTCTGGTAAGGAGAGCTTGCGTGCCAGGTGACGAAGCTGCCTTGCAGCGTCTGTCCTGGAAAGAGGAATGGGCACGCTGTGTTGTTCTTTATGTGACTCTCGGGTAGTTTTGTGTGCGTGATCATTTCCACTGATTCCACAATGGCCAGGTAGCCACTGGAAAATTGTTTCGTGGCCTTTTGTTTGACGTCGTGGTAAAGTTTGACAATTTCGAACGTTAGCTATTCGTGAGCTCCACGTCAGAGAACAGACTGCACACTGTGTACAGGTGGTCACGAGTCGGAAAACACGGCCCATTTGCCAGGGCTCTCCAAGTCAATAAATAGAAGTGCACTGTGCAGAGCCGTGAGTTCTGCAGCCGTGGACGTCCTGACATGTGGCGTCTTGAATCGCAATGTTATTGATCTCGTCGGTATAAACACCGCACCGCCAAAACTGGTCGATCTAGTCCATCCGTCACAGGGGAAAATACAATTACTGGAGTGAGGCGGAAGTCAACACGTCTCACGCTGGATATCAGAGGCTATCCAATTCGTCGTGCAACTAGTGTTCGTTTCCTGGGCGTCACCATAGACAGCAAGCTACTGTGCCGATGCGTGGTTGAAAGTGTTGTAGCTGCATCAGTGCAAAGAATCAACGCACTTCGTCGCTTGGCAAGTGTACGTTGGGGAAACAATCCAATGTCAATGCTTACACTGAACCCTGCACTGGCAACAAGCCGCATTCTCTGTCAGCTGCCGCTCATATCAGCATCACCGAGTCAACTCGAGCGCTTGGAGGCAGTATAAAGAAAGGGACTTCGCATAGCGACGCGAGTCCCTCGGGCAGCTTCAAACAAGAAGGTTACTAATGAAGCAGTCTCTCCCACTCCATATTTTGGTATCTCAGGCCTTGTTCACGCAGCTGTTAAGGCTGGGCGATTCCTCCGCCGGCACGGCGCTTCTCCGACGGCTAAGAACAATAACTCGCTCTCAATTCCACGCGGCGCTGAACACCTTCCGATTTTTACGACTGGAATGGCCTAAACGGAGTGGTCTCGACCTGCCATGTTTTTTTTCGGACGTTACCTGCAGCCTCAATGTACCCCGGCTAACGGCGAAACGCAGCATTCGAACTGCCGAAGTTAAGTTGCTTGTACTGGATCACTTCAGCGCAGCGTCTCAAAGCCACCCACATGCGTACAAAGACGGGTCAGTATGGGCACAAATAGCTGCGCAGCGGCATTATGCATGCTCTGCCTTGGCCGCCTGGAACGCGTAGTTTCCTCTACAATAGAACAAAGCGCCGCAATTATACCCCGGCTTTGCGAAAACTACGGACCTATTCTGCCGTGGTGTCGGCGGACTCAGTCAGCATTACGTGTTGGCCTGCTTCGATAGATGTTTACAAGGCAATCTCTGGCACTGATCAAAGATCTAATGGACAAGGAATTTACCGTAAGATTTCAGGGGATTCCATCCCACGTAGGAATTGAAGGAAACGAAAAAGCTGACGCTCTTGCACGCCTAGCGCTGACATGTGTCCCAAAAGTGAGAGCGCCAAGCGTTTTTGAGAACTCTCAGGGTGCAATCCGTAATCTTTAGGGTGATCCACAAGGCTCAACACCAAAGCTGTGTAATCCATGAACTTACTCGGGAAGAATCGACGCTTTTGTACCGTATCAAAACCGACTCCGCGTACACCCCGGTTTGGTCATTCAAGGCTTGACATTGTGCTTCCACGCTCTGTGCCTTCGGTGGTGATATCGGCTACACTGAACATTTCATTGGGCTATGCCCACAGTTCGACACAGAAAAAAAACGCGATTGTCGACAGCCTGCAAAAGAGTGGTCTTTCGCACAGGACCTTTGAAGACGTCGTTTTCCTCGTAGGGCCCACGGCAATCACGAACAGAATGCAACGAGTGCTGATTGCCTTCCTGTGAGCCACAAGGCTCATCGACACCTGGTGACATACCCCTAATCACGACTCATAGGAAGCTCGGGCGGAACAATTGTCGGCTATGTATGCCAGGCTAACCCCGCCTGCTGCAACACGACTACCACCACCCCCAAAAACCAAGGTTTAGGATTCTGAGCCACGTGCCCTTTTCTACAGAGCGAAGGAATATCAAGTGCCTGAGATGTTTGGGTGAAACCGACACCTTCTTTTTATGGCCATACAACCAGCATGCGCGAATAGGCGCTCGGAAGCTACAGATTTGCTGGAATCGACATGAACTTCATCCTTATGTCGAATACGTTCTCCAAACCGGCGCGCATGCTGTGCCACGTCTTTAGTGGACTGGGAGTAACACGACGATAAACGACGGGGTTGCTATTGTATGCCTTGAATTGCGAGGGCATTTCAAGCCTCCGTCTTCGGGTGGGGTGTGCGTGTCGGTGAAGAGAGGGGAAGTATTCGGCTAGGCATGACTCGGGACTCGAAAAAACAGTTGACAGTCGCTCTACCACAGCAGCACAGTCACTGCTCGGGCTCCGCCATTCTAGTACAATTTGTAAATTTTCGCGGAACTCCTGTAAAACTCTCGAAAACGATTAATCGAACATATCTAATCCATTAAGTCGATTAAATGAAAGGTCTACATCGATGAAGATTAATCGTTTTGCGTGATACGTTTAATCGACGAATCGTTCATCGATATTACCAACCCTAGTATACATACGCGAGATTACGCTGTCATATCCCACAAGTGAATTTTTATTCACCTAGGGAGCTAATGTGATGATGTCATAGTTATAAGGGGATTGAATCAATAGACCACCCCTTCACGCACCGGTCCTGCGCCGAGCGTCGGCGTCCTCGGGGTAATCGAGCGAACAAGCACAGCGATAGAGCGTCCTTTTTCTTATTGTTTTTTTCTGCTTTCTTTCTTTTTGAAAAGATTGTTTTTTTTATTGCCTCATTGTGATTCAACCACTTAAAAAAAGAAATTTAGCATCGCTTCAGACAAATGAAGTGGTCATTGCCATACTTGACCGCAGCGCTCTAGCGATTCGTTGTAGCGATGAGTTGATCATTCCGCAATCTTTGCGACACGACGAAGCATGAACGAGGTAGCCTGATGCCACTCAGGCAGTTTATGTGCTCGTATGATGTCGCAGGATACAATTGATGTTAGGCGTAGAATGGCATGACCGTCGGTTAGTGCATGGGTACGCGACCACCCCTTAGATGTTCGCGAGTTGCCCTTCGGTTATGTGGCTATCCGACTACGCAGAAATAATTTTCCCTCGCAAGTCAAGTTTCGCGCTTTTGCAATTTCATTATCTGCTACAAAAGGAAAGCGGAAATAGGGTATTACGCGCGGATCACGTGTAACATCGGAGTCAATGGACACAGGACGTCGTAAAACTGAGTTGCTGGCGGCTAATTTAATGCGCTCTTTAGCATTGTGCTGTTAGTTTGACGGTACGTAGCGGCCAGTATGTACCCACATACACAAACCAATGTAATACTGTTGGCTCCTAAAACAATTTAATACTACTATCATGCCTGTAATCATGCAAACACATCCGTGTGTAAAGTTCTTACTTTCAGCGCCAAAAGAAAGAAAACTAACCAGCCCTTCCCCTACCGAAAAATATACGTAAGCGAAGCTTGTCCTGGGTGCACCTAAACTAACCATGATGCGACGGCTGCGACGGAAAGAGCGTGGTTAGCAGCATTAGCCCGCCCTTGCCACTTGCGATTCCTCAAAATTATATTGCTTCAAAATTAAATCTGTCCGTTACGATAAGACAATTAATGGCTCATACCAGCGTAAACGCGGCCTTCCGATTACGACGACAGAAGTGAAATTCTACGCTGGAATGAGTAGTGGAAACGCAGCCAGCTGTGGAAGCAGACGACGACTAACGCGGGAGCAGGGGCACGAGCGCGTGCCTAGCACGAGCGCAAACCGAGGGTCGCCAAGGAGCCTGCTGCGGAAGAAGACGACGACACTCGAGCCAATGCTGATGATGATAGTTTTTTCATACGTCAACACGGACGCCGACACGAGTGAGGCAATACAAGCTTCGCTTGAAAACTTTCTGTGAAACCACACGGCGGTCCCGCCTGTTCGCTGTCACCAATACTGGGTTATTTTCTTCAACTAAATTAAGTTAGTAACTATCTTGTATCTGATAAATAATCGAAAGAACTTAAAACACCTCCCCTATCGCAACCAGGGGTGCAGGCAAAGCTTGACCAACCCCAGGGGAGGGTTGGTTAGTTTTTTGGGCGTTTCAGACGTTCACGGGCCCACTGCCGTTGCCGTTCCTTCAACGCAGCCAGGTCTTCGGCAGAACGAACCAAACGCGGCCTCCCCACCAGACTGCCGGGCTTAGATTGGCGGGAAACGGCGGGCGCGAGGCGAGCGAACGCACGATCACACCCTTTCTCTCCTCCAGAGGGAGGGGACGCCGAGAGTTTGAGACGTTCACGGGCAGGCTGCCGCTGCTGTTCCTTCAACACAGCCTGCACTTCGGCAGAACGGACCAAACGCGGAATCTCCATCTGACTGCCGGGCCTGAACTGGCAGAAAAGAGTGCGCGTGAGGCGAGCGAACACGCGATCTCGCGCGCCAGCTGCGGATGCCGCGTCTACTCCTCCATGCGTATAAAACCCCGCTTTAAAGGGCGCGTATGATGAACGCTTTCTTGTTTCTTCTTTTGCTGAAGATTCTGCTCCCATGTAATAAAAAAAACATCACCAGCCCTCCCCCTGTCGAGAAAATGGGGGTAAGCGAAGCTTGTCGTGTGTGTATCTGACCTTCGCGGTGATTTGCTTTCTTTCTCTGTCTTTCCCTCTCTTCCTTCCTTTCTCTCTCTCTCTCTCTTTCTTTCGCTCTTTCTATATCTCTTCCTTCTTTTCTGTCTATTTCTCTCTGACCTTCATGTTGATTTTCTTTCTTTCTCTCTCTTTCTCTCTCTTTTTTCTTTTTTTTCTCTCTTTCTGTTTCTCTCTATTTATCTTTCTTCTCACTATCTTTCTTTCTCTCTCTTTCTTTCTTTGTCTGACCTTCGTGGTGATTTTGTATATTTCTCTCTCTCTTTCTTACTCTCTCTTTCTCTCGGTCTTTCTCTTTTTCTTTCTTTCTCTCTCTCTTTTTCTCTGTCTTTTCTGTCCCTGATATGTGCCATGGAGCTTGGACCCTTTCTGCACTATCGCCAGGATGGGCCCACTTTTAAGCGTGACACCGCCGCCGCCACCACCACCACCGCCGACACTTGTGAGCCTATAAAGCTTCGCTTTAAAGAAAAATGCCGACAGCGGCTGAATCGGTTAGCGTGGTGGTCGCGCAACCCGGTGGTTCGATTCCCCAGCCCGACGAGCAATTTTTATTTTCGCGTGGCTTGGGTGTTTTCGTACTCCAACACCGATGCCGACACAAGTGAGGAAGTACAAGCTTCGCTTGAAAAGAAGTAAAAGGCAGTTATGCATGCTTACCAGCGGTGAAGTAGAGTCACAATAACTGGCTACTTTACCTTAATCTTACAGCAATAAAGCCATTTTTATAACTAATGCAGGAATATGAGAAAGTTGAATTGCGCAACTGCAGTGTGAGCAGAATAGGCTGAGCGCAAGCCGAACGCGAACAAGTAGTACCACTGGATGTACGGCAACACAAACTGTTTCGCACTCCTTTCACGTGTAGTAGGAATGTTCAATGCAAGAACGTGGTATCTGAGGGCAATAAATTATCAGTTCACTGTAGTCAGCGCGTTTTCTTATCAAACAATTGGCCCAAATCACTCACAGCGAAGCGGCGCCGTGTGCATTTCTATGCGCGCCGGCGACCGCCCATCCACACAAACGCGGCGACGGTGCTACCAATTATCGGGCCATCCTGCTGCCAATCAGAGTAAGCAACTGATTACTGAAATTCTCTTGGCACAAGGTTGACAGTTTCTCGTGCTTCGCGGAGTTTCACTCGCCAGTCCTGGACCAGAGGGCGTCATGTATTCCGCTACGTTTTAAAGCTACGCTGCGTTTTCAAAACAAACTAAAAGGTTATACTGAAGACACTTGAAAATTGTTGTTGTTGCCTGAAAACATGGCTCGTACACACGAGGGGGATTGGCCGTACTGGAAAATGGTGCTGCCGTTTTCTTGTCTTCTTCTTCTTTCTGGGGTTTTACGTACCAAAACCAATTCTGAATAGGATTGATGCACGCCGTAGCGGAGGCCTCCGGATTAATTTTGCCTACCTGGGGTTTTAAAGTGCACTGCAACGCAAACACACGGGCGTTTTTTGCACTTCGCTCCCATCGAAATGCGGCCGCCGCGGCCGGGGATTTGATCCCGCGATCAATCCCGCACTCAGCAGCGCAACGCCTTAGCAGACTGAGCCACCGCGGTGGGTTTCTTGTCATCTTCGTTACTTGAATTCATACTGTACAGCAGAGCATGTGTCACTGTATGTCTTAATGTCTTTTCCCACGTTTTCTGTGATGAAAAAACCGGGTGGGTTTCACCATCTTTCCAGTTTTCTTTTACGGCCCTCACATCTCTACTCCAGAATATATCTGATCATCATCATCAGCCTATATTTTATGTCCACTGCAGGACCAAGGCCTCTCCCTGCGATCTCCAATTACCCCTGTCTTGCGCTAGCGTATCCCAACTTGCGCCTGAAAATTTCCTAACTTCATCATCCCATCTGGTTTTCTGCCGACCTCGACTGCGCTTCCCTTCTCTTGGTAACCCCAATGGTCCACCGGTTATCCATCCTACGCATTACATGGCCTGCCCAGCTCCATTTCTTCCGCTTAATGTCAACTAGAATATCGGCTATCCCCGTTTGTTCTCTGATCCACACCGCTCTCTTCCTGTATCTTAACATTAGTCCTAAGATCTTTCGTTCCATCGCTCGTTGTGCGGTCCTTAACTTGTTCTCGAGCTTCTTTGTTAACCTCCAAGTTTCTGCCCCATATGTTAGCACCGGTAGAATGCAATGATTGTACACTTTTCTTTTCAACGACAGTGGTAAGCTCCCAGTCAAGATTTGGTAATGCCTGCCGTATGCACTCCAACCGAATTTCATTCTTCTGTAAATTTCTTTCTCGTGATCAGGGTCCCCTGTGAGTAATTGACCTAGATAAACGTACTCCTTTACAGACTCTACAAGCTGACTGGCGATCCTGAATTCTTGTTCCCTTGCCAGGCTATTGAACATTATCTATGTCTTCTGCATATTCATCTTCAACCCAATTCTTACACTTTCTCGATTAAAGTCCTCAATCATTTGTTGTAATTCCTCTCCATTGTTGCTTAATAGGACAATGTCATCGGCAAACCGAAGGATGCTGAGATATTCGCCATTGATCCTCACTCCTAAGCCTTCCCAGTCTAAGAGCTTGACTACTTCTTCTAAGCATGCAGTGAATAGCATTGGAGGGATTGTGTCTCCTTGCCTGACCCCTATCTTGATAGGTAACTTTCTGCTTTTCTTGTGGAGAACCAAGGTATCTGTGGAATCCTTGTAGATGTTTGCTAAGACATTCACGTATGCCTCCTGTACTCCTTGATTACGCAATGCCTCTCCGACTGCTGGTATCTCTACTGAATCAAATGCCTTTTCATGATCTATGAAAACCATGTAGAGAGGTTGATTGTACTCCGCAGATTTCTCGATTACCTGATTTATGACATGGATATGATCCACCCCTTTCTGAAGCCAGCCTGTTCTCTTGGTTGGCTGAAGTCAAGTGTTGCCCTGATTCTATTGGAAATGATCTTGGTGAATATTTTGTACAATACTGAAAGCAAGCTAATGGGTCTATAATTCTTCAGTTCTTTAACGTCGCCCTTCTTATGGATTAGTATAATGTTGGCGTTCTTCCAGCTCTCTGGTACACATGAAGTTGTGAGGCATTGCGTATAAAGGGCCGCAAGCTTTTCAAGCATGATATCTCCTCCATATTTGATTAAATCTACTGTTATTCCATCTTCTCCACCAGCTTTTCCCCTGGTCATGTCTTTCAAGGCCCTTCGAACTTCAGCGCTAGTTATAGAATTATAGAAAGAGAGTTATTTGCTCTGTATCCGGTTCATCACTATTTCGAATGAAAGTAGCTTGACTGTTTTGGGCACTGTACAGGTCAGTATAGAATTCTTCCGCTGCTTTTACTATGTCATCGAAATTGCTGATGATATTACCATGCTTATCTTTCAGTGCATACATCTTGCCTTGTCCTATGCCAAGCTTTCTTCTTACTGATTTAATGCTGCGTCCATATATTACGGCTTTCTCACTCTTTCCCGCGTTGTAATTTCGAATATCCCTTACTTTTTTCTTGATTAGTTTTAACAGTTCAGCGAATTCTATCTGATCTCTTGAGTTGGACATTTTCATCTTCTGTCGTTTCTTTATTAGGTCCTTTGTTTCTTGGGAGAGCTTACCTACTGGTTGCCTTGGTGCCCTACCTCCCACTTCAATTGCTGCTTCTGAAATCAACCTAGTTATGGTTTCCTTTATTACCTCTATGTTGTCTTTATCTTCCTTTTCTAAAGCTGCATATTTGCTTGCAAGTACCAGCCTGAATTGGTCTGCTTTTACCCTTACTGCCTCTAGGTTGGCCTGTTGCCTCTTGACTAATTTCACTCTCTCTCTCTTCAAATTGAGAGAAATCCTAGACCTCACTAACCTATCGTCACTGCACTTTACCCTACCTAATACTTCTACATCCTGCACTATGCTTGGATCGGCAGAGAGTATGAAATCTATTTCATTCCTTGTTTCTCCATTACGGCTTTTCCAGGTCCACTTCCTGTTGCTGCGCTTCCTGAAAAATGTATTCATTATTCGGAGCCTATTCCTTTCCGCGAATTCTACTAACATCTCTCCTTTTGCATTCCTAGAATCGATGCCGTAGTTGCCAATTGCTTTCTCACCAACCTGCTTTTTGCCCACTTTGGCATTGAAGTCGCCTATGACTACAGTATACTGAGTTTTCACCTTTCTCATTGCTAATTCTACATTTTCATAAAACTGTTCTATTTCTTCATCATCGTGACTAGAAGTTGGGGCATAATCTTGTACTACCTTCATTTTGTACCTCCTATTCAGCTTTATTACGACGACTGCTACCCTCTCATTAATGCTGTAGGATTAATCAATGTTGCCCGCTATGTTGTTATGCACTAGAAATCCTACCCCGGATTCTTTCTTATCTGGAAGACCTCTGTAGCAGAGGACGTGGCCGTTAGTCAGCACTGTGTAAGCCTCACCAGTTCTTCTAACCTGGCTACGGCCAATATTATCCCAGGAAATGCCTGATAATTCTTGAAATAGTCCTGCTTAGCTAGCCTCACTCTAGAGGGTGCGCGTGTTGAACGTTGCCAGGTTCAGTTTCCATTGGCGGCCTGTCTTGAGCCAGAGATTCTTAGCACCCTCTGCCGCGTAGCAGGTCTGACCGCCGCCTTGGTCAGGTGCTCCGCAGCCACTGGGAACTGAGGGCCATGGGTTAATTGTCGGAGTCATGAGGGAGGTAGTGGCCGAATACTGCACCAGGGAGGCCAATTCCTGTTCTGGTGAGGGAGTGACTTTGATGAAGCTTAGTGGGCCTTCCTAGTTTGGTTGCACCTGAACTAGTATAGCCCCACTAGCTCTCGGCGATATATTTTTTTTCTTGCCGGTGTCAGGCACCACTCCATGCCTGAAAATGTGGTGGACTGAACTAGGATTCGAACTTACGACCTTCAGATTTGAAGCCGGGTATTCTACGTCTGCTCCACGCCACCATCTGATCACCAAGGGTTGTCTAAAAAAGCACCTAAATATCTACGTAGACGAGCGTTCTCGCATTTCGCCCCGGGAATGGACCCGCGACCTCAGCAGCGGAACGCCGCAGACGCTTGCGGCGGTGTATGGAGCGAGCAAGTTAGGGCTGAATTCATATAGCACCTAACAGCACATATACACGTCTGCTAGTCATAACTTTCGCTCTAATCGCACATGCGTAAAAGAAAAATGAGTAGCGAGACAATATTTGGACCCAAGAGTGACGCAAGGAACCATACCTTGATGAAGAGCTTCTAACAGCACTTACCATAACACCTGGATTTGCCTGTGTTTTACTAATTTAAATTTACATTTTGCTGATAAAAGGAATCACCATGTGCAGCTTGTGTGATGCATGTACTCGAAAACCTGTGGAAAAACAGAAGTGATATAGAACGCAGTGAAGTTGAGTAATACAAATTACCACACGTACTTGTTTACACCACAGAAAAACACGCTCTCAGGAGCAATGACATTTTTTAGCGGGAACGTTGAAATGATGGCGTTCAAACCGAGTCAGAACAGTCAGCGCATGTTGTTGCGGCCGCAGTACGGGCGCACATGTTCACTTGCCAGCTCTGGAAGTTTGCGTAGTCTAGCAAGATGGGCACCCGGAAAAAAAATTGATAACTTATGGGTTAAGGCATTGTGGTCTCTCTCTGGTCTCCTCGCACCGGCGTCGCTATGAAGAGATAATTCCGGGTCAGCCGTTGAATGTGACGGCTACCAAACGAAACGACATTCTTTTAAAGGGATGACAATAAATATTACTATTAGAAGCGGGGAGCAAATTAATGCATGCATAGACGAAATAGACAACTAGTCTACCTAAAAGTACATCACACAACAATTGCTCCACAAAAGTCAGGAGGAAAGAAAAGAGGAGTGCCTCTCCCCTTCATAAATTTTTCAGAGGGTGGCCGCCTACATACATACGTATTTGTACCTAGAAATTATGCCCAGAAAACAAGACAGCGAAATGAAAATTGTGCCCTTTCTGTTTAGAGTGATTGCAAAAGTTTGCTACTATCTAAACTGATGTGAACATTTCAGTATAAGAACCATCATATTCAACAGCCTGTATTTATGTTCATAAGAATCATACGTGTTCGCAGAAGCGAGTTTTCCACGGTGAGTCATCCTGGCATAGAGCAAAGAGTTGGGCTAGTAACAACTTTATTGATAGTCCCGCAGAGCTTTCGCCGACGGGACCTTAGGTCTCCCACGTGGCGACGTCGAGGTGTTGCCTCGCCGCCGCCTCGCGGGCCTGCTGGACGGCCCAGAGTTGATCGCCGAGGCTGGAGCTGCGCAAGGCCCACCGCGGCGGAAGGGTTCTGGAGTTAGCACCGTGCGGGTTTTCGTTACAATCCCAGAGAATGTGAGTTAAAGTGGCTATCTCAGTATGGCAGACCTTGCATATACTTGTGGGGTATGTACTGGGGTATTGTGCCGGGTATGTGAGCGTCTGAAGTTGTCTGAACGCCTCCGCCCTTTTCAGCTTGTCGCTTGGCGGAGGGAAAGTTTGGCGGGCCAGGCAGAGGGCCTTGGTAATTTCGTTGTAGTTCGCCAAGTAGTATTTGGTGCTGTCCCATAAACGACGGTCGCCGGCGCGGCTCGCGAGCTCGCGCGCCTTGGCGTGTGTCGTCTCGTTTCGGTTGCGATTTGTCTCCGATACTTCGCCAAGTAGTTCGCCCATGTGCGCTGGGAACCATTGGATTCTGGTTTGAAATTCTACCTCCCGCTGGACTTGGCGATTGCTCAGGACTCGGGCCGCTGTCCGTGGCGGATAGCGGCCTGAAGAAAATAGCGAAGTTTCTGACCGCTTGTCTTGAGTCGCAGGGAATTTTCGTGCACGTCCGGTCCGTGAGGGCGAGTGCCAACGCCGCTTCCTCCGCTTCTTCTGCACGCGCGCACGCTACACTTGCCGATATGTGCGTTGTGCATTTCTAATCGACGACCGCAACCGCGAATCGCGAGTGTTCTGCGTATTCCGCGGCGTCAACGAATCGTGTCCCCGTTTCGTCTCCGTGGGTGTGGAGGAGAGCTCTGGCCCTGGCCACTCTTCTGCCCCGGTTGTGTTCCGGCGGACGTTCCGTGGAACCGGGTCGACTCTCAGTGTTTGTCTCATCGCGTCCGGAACGGCGACTTTCGGGCCCTGTTGTGTGTAGTAACGGATGCCGAGACTTTCCATGATCTGGCGTCCCGCTCTCGTGCCCGCTAATATTTCTAGTTGTGAAGTGCGCTGTGCCTCGGCGATTTCGCTCTGCGTGTTATGAAGCCCGAGCTGCGGTGCGTGCTGATGGACCCGGGTAGACCCAGTGCTATCCACCCTGCGAATGAGGACGTGGATCTTGGCTTCTTCTCCCTTGTACCCGTTGTGTAATGCCGCGACGTACGCAATGTGGTACATGACGAAAGAGTGTATGAGTCGTGTGAGACTCGTCTCCCTCATTCCTTTTTTTTCTGCTAGTGACCCTCTTGAGAAGTCTCATGGTGTTAGTCATCTTGTGCTTGAGTTTAGTAATCGTTTCGCCATTGACAACGTTGGCCTCGATTATCATGCCCAGGGGTGCTATGCAGGATGCGCCGAGTTTATCGTTTGTACGAGTTTCACCCGAGTTTGCTCGATGGCAGTCAGTGAACGGTGATAGCAAGGAACGTGCAAGAACAGCAGGCAAAAAGAAATGTCGAGATAAAGCCGCGTATGACAACATGAGCGCACCCTGCGCGGCACAGTGATTCCGTGCTTCAAGCACAGAAGACTGCGCAGCAAAACGCGCCAGCGCCGCGTATTGTTATCAACGTATTATCACCATTTAGCAATGCCGTGACTGTACCGCTGTCTATCTGCACACTTGCCGTGAGCCACTTGCCACGCCTTTCTAGGGCGCGTAAAGGGCGTGCCTCCTCTTTCGAGCATTATCTTTCTATCCTCCGTCGAATGCGAACAGGGCACATGCGGTGCATTGTTGCGCCTACACTTTCCCTCAATCGATTACGTTCAAATACAACAAATAAAATAAGGAACACTTTATTTCTTGAAGTATCTGTTTTTCGTTTGTAATGCCATAAATGTTTCATGACAAACAGAGATTGAGCGAATTATTAAATTCTGCACTTTTTTGCCGCGAGTGGCGACAGTGAGGCGAAAGCTTACACGCGGATACATTTTAGAGCGTCGCACGCACGAGGGAGTTCATACGGTGAGCAGTCGCCAGGGGCACTGCAGTGCTATCCTTGATAGGGTGCCTTGATGCCCGCTCGCATCGAGGCACTCTAATCATTGATAAAGTCAGTCATGACAGTGATCTTTCCATTTCCTGACTATTAGGGGAATGGCCACGCAGCGCTGCGGCATGGTTGTTCAGCGCAGGTGCTTCACTTAGGCTGCTATTAAGGCCGCCGCTTTACCAACTGAAACGACGGGAGCAACGGTTGTCACTGCAAAATGGCTGTGCGGTATTCTAGGGTCCGTAGTGACGCAGCACAGTGAAAGTGCACCAGTTTATCTGCGTGCGCGAAGCCTCCGCGATGCATTGCAAGGAAGAGCGCGCTGCCCAGTGACACAATTCATCGCTTGTCATCGCTTGCCCAGTGAAGGTGCCTCCGCTCGCATGTATACGCAGAGTTGTTCTCTCCAATGTGCTTGCCGATTGTCTCTGCTGCGGAGCTAACAGCGATCGCAGATAGATATAGTAACGACAGCGCAGCAATCGTGTTTTGGCGGGTGATGGCTCCTGTGTGCAGTTAGGAAATTAAACTTTGAACGCAGGAAGGGGTTGCAACTATTTAGTGTGCCGTACTTGTGATGAAGAAATGCCATCGCACTGTGTTTAAAAAAGCGAGCGTTTCTCGGCGCTGACCGTGTTTGCAACACTGCAGATCCGATACACCACCGATGACAGAGCAGCCATCTCAAACAACAGCTGCGATACCTTTACGTTGGAAAACACTACGCACTGCTCAGCATCGTCATCCACCACGGCGCATCGACACCTTGCAAGCAGCTACAGTGTCGCTCCGATAATTATTTGCTGTGCGCTACATCACTACAATGCAGACAATGAACCATGTTGTGGGGCCATCACAGCCTAAGAAGATAGATGCATGAACCAGCGAGAGTCGCCGCTTTGTTTTTGATAGTGGTTCTCAGCTACAGTGCATCACCGATGGCAGCGTGCTGTGCGTAGTTTCTGTCGGCGGTCAAGATTGTTGATGCCTCTCAGTTCCGCACCACGTCGCTGTTGCCGGAAAATAAGTTGGGCGTGGCCCAACCGTGGCGGGCGCACGCACAAGAGTTACATGCCTCGCGCGGGGCGTGACCTATGGTTTTGATTGACACGCGAACTCGGGCCAAACTCGTACATCGCGAAACCCCCCACGAGTTGAACTCGGGAACATGGTGGCGGCAGCAGCAGCCTGTGTAATCGCATCCAGCGGCAGCAAGCGTCAATATGACCATCTGGACCCGTTCACCTACATGTCCGACGTAGAGTTCCAGCGTCATTTTTGCCTTTCCAAAACGTGAGTGCGCTGGCTGTGTGACGAATTAGGCGAAGGCCGTCGTTTGCGGAGATAGGGTGGCGGGCAAATTATGCTTTCCCAGCGTAGACTGGTGTCACTAGGCTGCGGAGGAATAGTTCGTGCGATCGCTTCGGCTCTCTCCTGTTTCAAGCATGCTCGTCCACCGCGCCCCAGCCCCAGGCCAGGTCCGGCGTCGTCATCGGAGTACTGGAGCACCTGCGAGCACCTGGGGTTCAACCCGGACCAACCAACCTGCGCAGGCGAAGTAGTCACATTATATTGGAAGACTCAGAATGGACGCCGGGCTGCCTTCTGGTGCCGAAATCAGTTTTGGTGCCGAAATCAGTTTTGGCAGGTACACGGTACCGCTGCACGGCACGGGCAGAGAGGCGAAGGAAGTTACTGCGCCAACACGGACCGCCTCGGCCGTCCGAACGACCACCTCTCGAGGCGGCAAATGATTTGGCTCACGTACTGCGTGAGCAAAAGCGTAGACATATGGATGTTGAAAGAGACCGTAGACTTGGTTCCTCTATCGTAGCACGCCATCGCCGACTGGAGGAGCTACCCACGTAAGGTCGCGAGGGACGAGCTGCTGGCGCGAGCTCCACTCGGTGGCCCCGGGAAGAGAGCGCAAATTGACGAGTGCCTCCTTCGCGGCGAGCAAAAGTGCAATCGAGGCCGCCTAATGACGGGCGACAACGTTCCGTCGAGCCGCCAAAATTACGGTGGTGTTAAAGATGGTGGCCCATGGGTCTTCGGCATGGTCTGCGCGACCTGAGGGGTGCTGCTACTTTTCAAGGTCGACCGACGACAGGCGGCGACGCTAGGCGCCATTATTACAGCCAATGTTCAACCGGGGACCATTATTTATAGTGACGAATTGGCCCATACAACTGTGTCCCAAATTCAGTGGATGCTAACGGGGCTATGCCTTAATCTGCATTGGGAGACAGTTAACCACAGCGTGCACTTTGTGGAAACCAACACGGGCGTTCACACGCGAAAAATAGAAAGTTATTGTCAAAAAGTGAAGCGCCACCTCGTCAGCAGTGGGTACAGAGTAACTGCACCGATGCTGGAGTCCCGCCTGGGATGAATGTGGTGGCACTCAACGGCCACGTGCGCTGCAAAGACCCTTTCTTGCGTTTGTTAGAAGCCATGGATCGCTGGGGCTACCCAGTATCAAGACTCTTTCCTGCGGCTGTTAGAAGCCAAAGCTCGGCGCTAGCCAGTATGAAGGTGCGTCACAATGTAAAAGAAAATAAAACGTAGTTTTTTTATCCTTGCATGAGAGTTTTCCGACATTCCTGAGTGCTTACACGGTAAGCGCGCGGCAAACCACTTCTGCGCTAGCCGACGCTCCCTTCGTCTCGAAGCCTTACTTTAGCGCGAGCAACGAGCGATCTGTTCAAAGCCCAGTGTAAAAATCAGGCGCACACCAATCTGTGCTCGGAAATGCTAGCGCAAGCACGTAGCGAGCCGCGCCAATCCAATCCAGAGGAAGAAAGAGGAGGGCGAGCGTGCCCTCGTGGTATAACGCGAAACGATTAAACTACAAATTAGTGTAATACGCATTCAGTGTACTATTTGTAAACTTTAAAAGACCTATACCCTACGGTAATGTGACTAATATCATTGTACTAAATGCATTTATTTGATAACTTGCTTGTACCTCTAATGCACTCGGTGGAACGACAAACAAGTGAAACAATGCACGACCATGCACCGACCGTATGATCACGTGAGCCCCAGTTGGTCGACCGCCCATATGGCAACGCCCAAGGGATGATGGCCACCCAGAGTGAATATAGATAAACCAATGAAACTGGAGGTGTGCCGACGGACAAACTTTGTCTTGTTACCATTAGTTCTTTCATCTTGGGGCGTCGCCAGAGCTCGTGAAGATCCCGAGTTTCGCCAAACTCGGGGCATCCTGCATAGCACCCCAGGACCCTTATTCTCTGGACTATCGGGATGGTTGCTCCGCTGCTCGTGCGCAGTCTTCGTATTCTGGCCTCATCGTCGCCGCATTCCTATCACCCCCGGGTGGTCTGCCCCTTTGCGTGGGGCGGTAGTGTTGGAGTTCCGACTTTTTCGGCGAACATCGTAACCCACGAGGTGTGTCTCTATTGTGTCAATTGGTAGTTGCAGAGGCCGTTTCGATGTGATCGTCGCTGCCTTCGAGCACCCAAATGGTGATGTCATCGGCGTACATGGTGAGCCGGACGCCTTCGAGTTCTTGCAGTTTTTCCACTAGCCCGATCATAACCACGTTGAATAGCGTGGGCGAGATGACTGAGCCCTGCAGGGTGCCGGTGCTTCCCAGCGTTTGCTCTTCTAGGTGGAGTCGGCCGGCCACTAAAACAGCTCGTCTGTCCGTCAAGAAATCTTTCACGTAGTTTTACGTGCGTAAGCCGAGCTTACGGCGCGACATCTGGTGTAAGATTGCCGAATGCGCGCTTTTATCGAACGCGCTCCCGAGGTCGAGGCCGAGAATAGCTCTGGTGCCTCTCGTCTTGCCGTCGAGCACCTGGTGTTTCAGTTGTATCATTGCGTCTTCCATGGAAAGGTGTGGGCAGAATTCTGTGATGGATGGTGGGTATGCCCATTTCTGCACTAAGTGGGCTTGCCAGCGGTTAAGTAGTGCGTGCTCCATGGTCTTGCCGACGCACGATGTTAGCGATATGGGGCGAAGGTTGTCGAGGCTCGGCGCATTTCCGGGTTTGGGGATTAGGATCGCTCTCGCAGTTTTACACTGTTGTGGGAGACTGCCGCTCTGCCAGTAGTCATTGATGTATGCCGTCAACTGTTCCACGGATCAGTCGTCGAGATTCTTAAGGGCGCGATTTGACACCCGGTTGGCGCCCGGCGCCGATCTGCTGTGGATGTTGTGCAGTGCCGTCCTGATCTCTTCTGCGCTAGTCTTTATCCAATTCTTCGTACGGATCCTCCCCACCCCCCCTACGGGTTGAAGTGTGCGGCAGGTACTTTGTTTGTTATCGGGCGGACACTGCATCTTGCAGCTCCTTGCGCAAGATGCAGTGTATGATGCAGGTAAGATCATACACTGCAGGCAGTGTAGATGCAGCGCAAGATGCAGGTACTGCCTCGCACGTCTGTTACGCAAGGAGCTGCAGCTCCACTGCAGCTCCTTGCGTAACAGACGTGCGAGGCAGTACCTCTGGTGGGACTTGGTCTTCGTTTCGTCTAACACGTACCCGAGCAGGTTCCACGATTTCCTGTTGGGTAGTTGGCCGTCCAGTGCATTGCATAACTCGTGCCATTGCTGGCGGTTGAGCGTCCGGCAGTGTTTCTCGATGTTGTGGTTGATCTCCGCTATTTTCTTTCCGAGTCTCCGATTGAGTATCTGTCCCTTCCATCTGGCCAGGAACGATTTCTTCGCCTCGATGAGATGCGCCAGGCGACTGTCCATCTTGTCCGTTTCGACCTCAGTTTCGATGGCCTTTGTTGACGCTTTGGCGCCCGCGATCAGCGAGCGGGTCCGCGCTTCGATGTCTATCATCATATCTCCTGAAGACTGTTGTTGGTCTCGTTTCTTTGTCAAATATTCGCAGTCGTTCCATTCGAATTTGCGATTACTGCCCTGCGCCTTGTGCGGCGTCGGGATGTGTATTTCGACGATCATGTGGTCGCTCCCCAGGTCGGTCGATGTGTTTTTCCACGTGGTGTCTGTCGCCCCGGAATTTCCGACGAACGCCAGGTCCGGGGTCATGTCCCTGGTGGTGGAGTTGCCGATTCTCGTCGGATGTGCCGGATCCGTAATTAACGTGAAGTCGAGTTCCTGCGTGTCTTGTCCGAGTTGTCTTCCCTTGGCCGTGCTATATCCCTAACCCCACACCGTGTCTGTCGCGTTGAAATCGCCCCCTGCAATCAGCGTCCGGGACCCGGCAATCTTAAGCGCCTTCTCAAACAGCGCCCGGAAGCGTTGGCGGTGTTTCGACTGGCTGTTGTATACGTTCAGTATGAATATGCTTTGTTTCCTCCGCTTGGTCGGTATCAGTTCGATAAAAGCGTGTTCCATCTGAACGCCGCTTAGTTCCTGGTCAACGAATCTGAGACGCTTCCTTAAGAGCGTGCATAGACCCCTTCCTTCGATTTTGCTGCCGTGCGTTTTGTAGCCTGTTATGTAGCCGCGTTCGTGAGCGTTTCTTGAAGTAATATTACGTCCGGTTTACGTGTTGCGTGCCTGATGTGTTGCTGAAGAACTGCCTTTTTGTCGACGAAGCCGCGGCAGTTCCACTGCCGTATTACTATCCCTCTGATATCGTTGGTCATGTTGATGTGGATGTGAGTTACCCGGCTGCCCTTGATGGTTGCTCGGTCCCGCGTCGTTATTCGCCGTTACGTGTCCGTGTTGCGTGAATACGGGGTGATTCAATATCATCTGTATGTTTCCCTCGAAGTTGGTGGTCCTGTTTGCGAGCCCGAGGACTGTTGCGTGCAGGGTCTCACTGGCGCTTTGCATGGTGCAAAGCATTCTCTTGGTGTCTGTAATGTCCGCTTGTACCTGGATCTGGAAGCCTCCCTCGTGCGGTTGTTGTATCACCCGTGTTTTCGGGGCAGGTGCGTCCGCGTCAGGAACGCTAGCCGGCACCGAGGGTTGTTTTGTTCCGCCGCGGCGCGCTCGCGTCTCGCATCTCTTGCATTAGCTTTTGTTCGCGCATTACCGCGCTCTCATTCCTTAGCGCCTCTAAGATGCCGTTATCGGCCTTTTGATTGCGTCTGCGGCTTCAGGTGCTTTGCCGACCCCCTCCCGCGCGGTGGCCCCCGGACAGTGTCCGCCCAGCTCAGCTTGTCTACGGGAGCTGGTGTCCTGGATCTGGATCTCGTCGGAGCGCGGCTGTGCCTTTGCCTGCTGTGGGACCGGGACCAGCTACGTGATTGCGACCTGGATCTGGGTCTGGTCGGCTGCATGGGCGGGACGTCTTGCTGTGTGCGTTGGTTATTTGCCTTTTGGCGCTCCCATCGTCGTCTGCGAATCACGTATGGAGTGATTCGCTCGTACTTGTTTTGCGGGCCTGGTCGGCGGTCATGTGAGCGCCGCCGCATAGGTAACACTTGGGGGAGCATTGTTGTCCGTGGTCGGGGTTGCGGAGACTGCCGGCCCGGCAGATGCGGTTGGCGGAATTTGGGCAAAGGGCCATGCCGTGGCCGAGGTGATCGCATTGGTGACAGATGTCAATGTGCTTGGGATACAACGTGCAAATGAGTGTTTCGCCGTACCTGACCAGGTTGGGCACCTAGAGTCTGTCGAACACGATGACTACCGTGGTCGTAGTGCCCATGCGTTTGGCCGCCAGGTCCAGTGGGTTTCTCAGGTTTACGATGCTGTCATCTAGCGCTCGGGGTCCGTCCTCTGTGGGGATGCCTCGAATCACTCCTTTTGTTGCATTATCGGGCGCCGTTTCGTATGCATTGACTTCGTGCGGCTTCCCTTGGAGGTGAATTTGCCGCACTTTGGCGTAGTGGTCCGCGTTCGTTCGTTTCGCAGTGCTGACGAAGACGATGTTCTGGTGTGACTTCGGACAGACCGCGCTTTCTTCTGCAGATATGCCCGCGGCGGCGAAGATGGTGGCGGTGACCGTCGGGGCGCCGACCTTAACGATGTCGAGGCCGCTCTGCGGTCGAACCACACGATCTTAATTTCATCCTTCAGTAGTCTAGGCATGCGTCCCGCCTTGATAACCTTTCCTTTGATGTGCTTGGATTTAGTACCTTTCTGGCCAGTGCCGAGCGTGTTCGTTCTTGCGGCGATATGGTGCGTGAAGTTTGCCCCGCGGGGTCGGGGTCTCGAACGCCGCGCTCAGGCGGGCTTCCATCCGGCTTCTTCGGTAATTTTTTCAAATAATGTTCATTATTAAGTCATGTTCGTCGGCTTGTGCCGCTTAGTTGGAAATAGTTCGTATATGTGGCACCCCGTCCGTCGGCGGCGAGCAGCTGTTGTGCCGGCTAGGCGTAGCGTTCGGCGTACACGCCTAGACCTAGTGTACCTGCGGCGTGGTCGGAGCACAGAAAGTTCAATATCTTCGGGAACAATGATAGCCCAATTCAAAATCAGGTATCCGTCGATGCCTCTCAACTTCACGGATCTGTTGGTGAAAGATTGTCGCTGGAATACGGTTGAAATTGCTACGAAGTCATTTGTAGAAGACGGAGCCGATGTGAACACATCCGCTCAACTCGGCGACCAAAGTGCCCTCTTGGGTAAAGTGTACCACGTTTATTTATTTTTCAGGTTACTTCCACTCTCTAACTAGACGTTAGGCAGTAGTAATTAGTAATGCATGCGTAGATACACAATAACGAGATACCAGTAGCGCACCCAGGATCTCTGCCAGTGGGGGGTCAAATTTTTGTGTGTTGGGGGGGGGGGGAGCAAGCGTTTTGCATAATATGCAATTTCCTTGCTTTAGCCAGAGGAATGCAACAGCAAATAACATGCCTAAT